>NC_081828.1:201350977-201652977 GCF_030867095.1 Alligator mississippiensis
TGTTCAGGTTCCTCCTGACCCTAGCTACTATGAAACTATTATGAGATGACCCTTTTTATAGCAAAAATTCATTATATATAAGGTAAATTCACTCTTATGTGATCAGTGTGGTGGAAGCCCAGTCAACTGCTTTGTGTGGTGCATTGTGGGAGTGATGCACACCAAAATATAGTCTGCTGTGTGGATCTGTGCTCCTCACTCTTTGTCTGCGACACGTGTTTCTGTAGTTGCCATCCCTATTATGGCTTCTAAGCGTCCTGCTACCTTATCTCCTACCCTTCCTCCTGCTCCATCAATGAAGCGCAAGACAACTCCACTAACACTGGAGGCAAAATTGGAGACCCTTCACCACTGTGTGCTTGTGTACGGTCTGTTGTTGGTGAGTATCAAAATTATCCTGTAAAAGTGGTAGAAATGGGTCTGGAGGGCAGTATAGTTGAGGTTTTGGAACATATCTCTATTTGTTACACTGTAAAGTGGGTTGCCTTTATGCGAATTCTAGTTAAGTGCTGTTTTCCAGGAACTTGTGTATAGCCTAATGCAAGGGAAACTTGTATAGCTAGAAAGGACAAGTATTGTAAAGTGATCTGTTATATATTTTATACACACTCTGCAAGCATATTCATCACAGAAATGTACCTGACAAGCAGACCGGAGAAAGTTTGCTAATCTCTGTGAATCGATTTTAGGTGTTAGACCAACATCCACAGACACATCACTGTTGCTTCTGGGCCCTATAAAAAGACACAAGGCTTCAAACAAGGACTAAAGTATAAAATCAATAACCAAAGATAGCCAGAGGATCCATGAAAGGATGACAGTAGACAACACTGCTTCATCAGTACAATGACAGAGGAAAGAGAACCTCCTGGAGGCTGACCTCTTTCCAGTCAAAGCAGGTCCAAAAGGGGGAAAATTCTAGCACCTGTTCCACTTCAGATTCAATAGGACAAGGAAGTAGTTTAAGTATTTAAGGCCAGGGGTACTAACCTCCAGATACAATGGCACTTGCTCCTGGATGCTGTGTCCATTTTTCTAGAGTCTCTGTCTCATCAGTCTGAATGTCTCTCTCAAGATTATCCTCATTGCATTGAACATATGCCTAAAATAAAGATCAGAAGTCAAAGGTCTGCCTGAGCTTTCATGGTATACCAAGCTAATGCAATTAATGCATGCCAGTTCTGTTTGCACGTGCTGTTGGTTGCACAATGATATGGCCAACACCACAGCTGGACACCTTTGGCCCCCCGGTCGAAATAACTGGCTTTTAATCTTCATACAGTCTTTTAAGTCAGGTACTTACCTGTTTGGTGTTTCTTTTGCCAAAGTTCCTGATGTACATTTCATATTCATTCATTGGAGGCAAATCGAGTAAAGAAAAGCTGACTGAGAAGTCCAGATCAATTAGTCGGAGTAGTTCTGAACTACGTGTCCTTTAAAATGAATTAAGATGAATGAAAAAAACCCAGAAAAATAGTTAAGGTTTAAAGTTCATGCACATGGTATTTTTAAATAGCCTTACAGAATATTGTACTGCAGAGCTAGCAATCTGTTGAGGCCTCCAACATTAGTATTTATTAAGACATTCATAGGAGAAATATTTATACTAGAATTTCAGTTAATTGTGGCAAGAGGAAAAGAATTGTAGTTGAAATTCAAGACTTGTTTGCAAACCCAGGGAAAATGTGTTATTACAGTTTAATGGGCCAATTGTACAAAACAAGCTTTCAGCTGACCCATCTTCAGGTCTAGTATCTCCCCCAACTATACTGTTTAATAAAAAAATCTCCAAAATATCACTGCCAGAGGCTTTTACTCTTTTAATGACAACGGTCAGCAGATGTTGCTGAATATAAAAAGATGGCTGAATCTCATTGGGCAAATCTACAAGACTTTCAAAATTACGGAGGAGGCTGAGGCCCATATTTCTGCACTGGGAAATTCTGCAATAACTGGTAACTCCATTTCAAATCAGCAAATGCAGAGAATAAAAATTCAGTCGTTGAGGGGACTGCAGGATAGATTAAGATGTAACAATTTGGGCTTGACTGGCTTTCTGAAGGACTTTTGGAAAACATAGATCTATTTGATTAAAACAATTTTTGTCTGAATTATTAAAACTCCTATTTGTAACTGATCTTGAAAGAGTGGGAGAGGACACTGTTCTTTAAACCCTAAGTTTCCAGCACTTGCAAAACTGAGATTTCACGTAATTAATATTTTAAACCGTGACACCAGAGAGAGGATCCTACATTTGGCATGAGAATTGAAAAAAGCAGACTGGAGAAATAATAGAAGTAGGTAAGAGGAAAATTACCAAGGATAAAAAGGACCTGTATATTACACTTCATTTTCAGAAGAAGGCCAAGTACTTGGTTTTGCCATTGCAGGAGAAACTGAAAATTGTGATTCTCTCAGTGTTCTTGTAGTTTCATCTGGGTAACACACTCTGCTATATGGAGACTGACCTTTTTAACTGTGAAAGACACTGGGTGTGTCTACACATTCATTAATGTGCTGTAGTTTCATTAATGTGCCATAGTTACTGCTGTAGTCTCATTAATGGACAGGTGGTGGAAGAGGGCTATGCTCCCCTGCTGCTGACCGAGCCGGGGTAAGGAGGCATGGGACAGTGCCGCTGCGCTGCCTCAGACAAGTGGCGCGTAGTGGGGGAAGCTGCTCCAGCCTCCCTGCGCCTCCCAACCAAGCCATGGCTTCACCCCACCCTGCCCCGGGTGGGTGAGCAGCAGCAGGGCTTGGGGGTGGGTACTTGCACCAGGATCGGGGTGGGGCTGGCGGCAGGGGCTATGGGGAATTTTAAGGTGGCTGAAGCCCCCCATAGTCCCTGCTCCACTGCACTCTGCAGGACAGGCGGAGCCAGGGCTGTGCTCTGGGCTGGGGCTAGCCATCTGGAGTGCAGCCCTGGCTCTACCCACCCCATGAAGCACAGCCCAGTAGCAGGCAGCTGGGGTAGCCTCCCGGACCACAGCCTGGCCCAGCCTGCCCCACCCCAATCTGGGGGCACACACCTGCTCCCATGGCTTCCCAGAGCGGCAGCAAGAGCTGCTGGAGGAGCCACCAGAAGAGCAGCAACCAGACTGGCGGTGCACAGTAGCGAGCAGTGGCAGGAGTCCCCCTCCCCCCTGCCCCAGCCCCAATTCCCCCCTCGCTGTGGGGGCAATGATCTGCTCTCCCTCTCCATCCACCACAACAGACTTATCAGCTGGAGGTAGCTGTGTCCAGCGTTGTCAAGGACTTCTGCCTGTATAGTCTATGGACAAATCTCCGAATCTCTCCAAATCTATTTGGAGGCTTCCAAATCAATTCGGACCTTTTAACGGGTCTCCAGATTCTATTTGGATTCAGAGATTCAGCCACTGAATCAGACCAAATCTCCTAATCAAATTGGCTACCGAAGCTTTGCATGGCCCTTTTTAGACTCAAGGAACCCCTCAGAAAATGACAGTCTTAGCTTTAACTCAGTATTTTGAAGAAAGAAAAATAACAGAGCAATGTTTCTGTTGCAAAGAACTCAGGAAGAATACCATGTCAGAATTTTTTTTTGAAACAATGGCTTCCTATTTGAAATCTCTGGGTTTATCTTGTGAATCATGTATAGATGTCTGCGCATGGAACAGTGTTAATATTGTGCAGCTCTCTGCATCGCCCTTAAAATAATCTCCCAGCCTCCTAGTTGAGAAGCACTGCGCTACAGGCTATTCAATTGGGTGAAACTCCAGAATTTATATTCCTCAATACCTACGCTATGAAAGGGAATATAATAACCCTAAGAAATGTTGTGTGAAATGACAAATGTGTGTTTCACAATTCTGGAAGAGAGTATGCTTTGCAATAAAGTGTAGTAATCTATACAACTTTAGTATGTAATTACAGATCAATCTGGATCCAGCACTGTAACTGTAAAATCTTCTGGAACACTTTCCCCTGCACCCCTTCAGAACTTTGCCAAGACTCCTGGGACCCTAAGCAGTATGATATACATTTTTATTAAAGAAAAAATTCACTGGCTAAAGGTTTAACCATTGATATACCTGCCAAGCAAAGGAACCAACTATCATCTAAAATTAAAAATAAGCTTCTCTTGATGTGTGCCTCTGATTTGACTGGAAAATTATTAGGAATATTTGAACCCATTTAAAATTATTTCAATCTGGCACTGTAACAGCAATGGATATTGGCTCTGTAAGGAAGTGGTTACCAATTTGGTTTACATGCTATGGATTTCATAGCTCAAATATTTTATTCTGGAAGATGCTCAACAGTAAAATTAATCTTTTTTATGTCATCTGACATAATACTGAAAGAAGAATGCGGTATTTTAGGACTAGTACTACCTTATGGAATACTGATTATTCCAAGAAGCTGTTATTAGAGACAGCCATAATAGAGACTAAAAGACTCATTATTCAGTAGTGGAAACCAGGATCCAGTTCAGAGGTGGTATACAGAATTACATATAGATTGGCTACATTGGCATAAATAATAAATCCATAATAAAACTGAAGTATGAGCAAACTGCATAGAAATAGCAAAATATGGTTGGTGGGACAAACAAATTATTTATATCATAATGTATTTCAAACATTATAAAAAGATTTTACAGTTTAGGTTGTGAGTTATTTAACAAGTTTATGCAATCAATTCTTTAATGACACTTACTTCTGCTTACTGGCTGTGTTTCGGTTACTTTGTCGTTGGTTTGCCAGTTCAAAATCCATAAACATTCCACAATGAGAGCCTCTGGCAGAAGAATCTTGCCTTTCTATGTAGTATTGTAAACCTTTATTAGTGTATTAAGTCAAATATAAAAATGCCAAATAAAAGCAAGTATGAAGATCAACAAAACTGTCATGCTGCAATGGACAAGTTCAGTGGACCTTGTGGGACAGATGGATGATGCCCAGTCACTCCAGGGGCCAGATGTGGCACTGATCCGGCTGCACAGTGGAAAGGGGACATGGCTTGGCCCCCTGGTCTGACTGTGTGGGGCTTGGGAATTTGGCAACAGGTAGGGGGTGGGTTTCCACATCTGTCAGCAGCCTTAAATTCTAGTCCCCACCCTTCCTGTTGTGTGGGCTTTGAAAACTCAATTGACTTCTAAGGCAGTTCCTAATCAAGGATAATGATAATTAGCTAGCTCAAAGGAAAGCTACACAGATTCATTAGATAATGTTCGTAAAGTGCTTTTCAAAACTAAAATGCTATTTAAGTGCCAAATACTAGCATTAGGGTGACCTGTAATTTACCAGACGTAAACTAATGGATTCAGAAGATTAAGAAGCAGAGATGACTGTATAATGTACAATAAATAATCTCTCTCATAGAAAGTAGTATAACTGGAAACATAAATATGACATTTTAAAATAAATAACTGTTCTGTAGGAGTTTCCAATTAACTCTGCATTTCAGAAAGAAATATAGGAAACCTGCAATACATAAATTCATATATAGAAAGCTTTAAAAAATGTCCACTCTTATCTGAATCTACACTGCAAAACTTAACATACAGACTTCCACTTTTAAACAATTAGTTAATCTACTCAATTTAGTAGTAAGAACCTAAGGGCGCCTATACATGTGCAGGGAGGCTGTTCCAATGAGCTGTAATTACAGTGTGATAATTACTACTCTCTTGCAGACTCCAGCATCACATGTATCAGCGTCCCCACTCTGAAAAATGGTGGCGGGGGCACTTTAAAGTTAATTTTTCACTTAAAACCAATGCCATTTTTCAGTTCAGGGACGCTGCTACACATGATGCTCCATGTACTTTTAATTAGAGATGCTTTTGGAGCCACTGTAATTAAAGCCCCCCCAACCCAAGCATTTCTATAAATGGCCTAAAAATCTACCACAGCTAAAATTCTTAATCTTCAATCAAAATTGAATTAAAATCTCCTGATGACATACAAGTAAAAAAAATTCCAATTTTTTCTTCCACAACTGTGTCAGTCCTGAAATTTTAACAAGAGTAAAAATTTATAAAAGCTTTTAGATACAGATCTTGCACATTGATCCGTATGGGTATACTGTTCAAAGATAAGTCAGTCTTAGCCAATAGAGTAGATTCAACTATGAATGCCAAAGAAAGTGGATCTACTCAGCAATATGATGTTATTGTTTTATATTATTATTTTACTTTTGATTTTCTCTTTTTTGAACATATCAGATTGTGACAAACAGAGGGCAACATCACAGAAGCAGAAACTTTCAGTTCCCCTGCACTCCAAATGTGGAAACACAGGATATTAAATGATAGCCTACATTTTCATACTTTACAAAGTAAACCGATATTAATTAGCTACATGACTGTTACAATACTTACACACTTAGGGAAGTCCGTCAATATTTTGCATGTAAGTCAGACCTTTAGAACAAAGAAGTGAACACTAAAGCTGCTATTTATTTAATGGGGAGGAAAAAAAGGATTGATATTCAGTCACGTACCCATGACTGGTTCCCTTTCATCATCTTTTAGGATTTGCTTTGGCAGTAAGGTACCAATTCTCTCATTTTCTGCATTAATTGCTCTTTGAATTTCTTCTATTTCTAATTTTTTGGAAACAGGAATTGCTTGTAGCTGGTGTTCTGCATCTCTGTCCTCACTATCATTGTCTTCATCATCATCATCAAAGTCATCTTCATAATCCTATTAAAATTGTTTTAATAAGTGTTAAACTTTAATAGTATTAAACGTTCAAAATCTAGTTCCACTAAAGTCAGTGGTAAAACTGACTAACTTTAATGGAGTCAATGGATTTCACTGGTAGTAGATGTGTGCTGCACACTGTTATTTTGAACATTTTTTTGGCTAAATTCCGGCATAGAGAGCTCCTTTGCATTTTAGTCCTCTAACCAAATTGCAGGTTCAACAAAGAAATTAATATATTTTTTTATATTAATGACATTATGGCAAGTTATAACAAAATGTCAAATTTATGTTTTCCTGTATGCAACAGACTATAATGGGACGATACACAAATATTCAAAATATCTACTCAAGAAAAGCAGAACAGATGGATTCTAGAAAGCTAAAACAGGTGAAATTTAAGAAGCTAAAATACCAACCCTGCTAATGGAAAAGTCAAACTTGGTTACCAGCCTACCCCATCAAAGACCCAATAAATAATGTGGTTTGCAAGTAAGTTTTTATAAAACAGTTAATTTCCATGGTATTTTCTGTCAAGAAATTTAAAGGTACACTGCCTGTTACTGAAAATGTAAAAGTACACAAAACATGTTCATTCATATTCTGCAATAATTAGGACTAATCATAACAGTGAATATAATTAATTGCTATACATAGATTTAAAAATTATTACAAACTGACAAACCCAATTATACATACTTCAAAATCATCTTCATAATTTGTTGAATAGTTATAACCTGCTTCTGCATTGTATGTGTTTACTTCTTCAATTTCCTGAAAAAGGAAAATAGAACAGCAAAATAAATTAAGCCGTTACATAACTTTAGAATATATTTCTTTTTAGTCTGCCAAAACATTAGCAAAATACTGTATCTTCTTGAATAATAGGTTTAAATTGTAAAACTAATGATCCACCTATTCAGTTCATAATAAATAGGCATATGCAGCAACGAGTGGTAATTATGAATACTACACAATAAAGGAAAACAAGGTAGAGATCAATTGAACCATGTCCTATGAAAAACAGCTGCTTTTCCTATTATTTTTTTAGAAAAGACTAAAAAGTATTAGCTATGCATATTTTCAATACCCCACCCAAAGTTAATAATGCTTCCACCTAGGTTTTATAACAGAATAAAAGTACTCTACTTTCCAAAGAACTCAACAAAAAACACCCTTATTATGCTTATCATAACTGGACTCAAATTTTATTCGAGTAGTTTAGGTTTAGGATTGACAGCTTTGAACTGGGAAATTAAAGTACTGTGCCATGAATTTAACAGGTGAACTGGAAATCTCCATTCAATAATAACTGCATCTATCAAAACCAGACTCATCTTTATGTTAGATTTACAGAGAGAATATTTTTATTATTATCAAAATGGCCAAAAATAAATAACTCTGCCTTAGTCCTTAACCCTTGATCCTTCACCCTCTTCAACAATGTCTCACTAAATATTCTTATGAGTCAAAAAGAAAAAGACAGAGTAATCTACTCAATGTTTATACTTTCAGGTTGCACTTCAAAAAGGGATCTTGAAAGAGCATAGGACAGCAATAAAATTAAGAACTTATGGGGAAAAGCCTACTGCCCAAATACAATACTAATAATCAGTTGTTTTACAATTAAGGACAATGAAGCACAAACTACTAGAAAGAATAATGTTGTCACGGTTTCCAAGTTAATGGCACTTCTGACTCCTCACAGATTCAGATTCACATTGTTTATCCCATAGTTATATTTGTTCCAGCTAAAAATATTCCTTTTCTGATCCATACAGGCAAAAATGCAATCTCTAATAAATCCTTAATGACACAGATACTCTTTATATAATTGATATAAGTCTCTGAATATTCCATGTGTACAGAGCATCTGTCTCATGTCAACATAATACTCTTTGAATGTTTTCAAAACAACTCATCTGTCACAGTATTTTCAATACAGTAAAATCTGAGGTCTGTCAATATTTGTAAAAAAAATAGTAAAAAAATCATCCCATTGTCCAATACAACAGAAAGGTTTATGTCCTTTTTCAATTTATTTGCATCCTAATGTCACAACCCAAGGGTGTGATTTTTGTTTTGTGAGTGCTTCGGCACTGCTAAATTGTTCCCGCTAAATTGCAGCTTCTTTGCACAGTGGAGTTTTCTGCTGCAAAGGAGAACCCCGGTGCAAAAGAATTCCCGCCACCAGTAGCTTTCTTTGCAGGGTGCTTTTCTTTGTTGCAGCACAGAAATGCACGTTGCAAGGAGTTCCCGCCATTCGTATTCAAATTTGTGCCCCACCATTGGCTAGTTCTAAATTATTCCCACGTGGCAGCTAGTGATTGGCTTGCTAGCCGTATAAAAAGCTTGAGTGGTTCCCGCCCAAGTTGGAGGACTCCACGAACACCAGGAGGAGGAGACTTCACACTGTGTGAAGATCTCTAAGCGCTGCGGAGCCTATCGGACCCAGCATATTTCAAGCAGGCAACAGGGGTCTGATCAGCCTCTAGCCTCTCCCCGTCACCGAGCGCAATCCTCGATGTATCCCTCTTCCCTGCGCGCAAAAAGGATCCACGGAGCCTAGCAAACTTCGTGTGAGTCTATTCAGAGCTCTTCACTTCGAGTACTTTCTTCGGTTGGCGCGACGGGCTCGCGGTTTAGAGCCTCCAACCGGATGGGCTAGAAGAATGTTCACGGGAAGGAACTCTAGTCCACCTCTCTTCTTTTCTATCTGTAACCAAAACTCAAGCAAGTTTTCCAGCCTACACCGTGACCATCTTTGGTGTAAGTAAACAATCTTAAATTAACCATTAAGTGTCTGTGCCTAATTCTAGCGTGTTGCCTGTTCTCTCCGACCCAGCGTGCCTGGGCTGCTGGCCACAGCCCGCACGGCGCGAAAAAGGGCCTGGATTGCTCCCGGCCCGCACACCTAATTATTCTACATAAAAATATTCTGTAGAATTGTATGGGAAAAATGTAGTTTAACTTGCAAGGTAGGCTATGTAATATTTCCATGGTCTTAAGAAATCAAGAGAAAATGAAAAATGTCAACTATCCTTGCATGTTCTTCCTCGCTTGTTTGCTTCTCTTTATTGAACTTAGCGTGTGCAGATACTTTTCTTCTTCAATGTACTTTATAGACAGGAAGGTTCTCACAAACCAAGTGAAACCATGCAGAATGTTAAATGGCAACAGGAAAATTGATTAGTCTGCACTGAACAGACATAGTAGGTTCTATTTCTGGATTTTTTGGCAAGTTTCTCTCACAAAATACTGTCTTTGTGAGCAAGTTTACATAGTTGAATGAACCTTTTAATTTTTTTTTTACTTCCTTCAATGTCTTATGACCTGACTTTATTGAAAAAATGATTACCTATGCGTTCTAAAACTTATATTTAAACCAGATCTGCATTCACTAATCTACTAAAAGCCCCTTTAAAAAGATCAGGTACATTAAATAGCCCTGCTTATAACTTTTCTGTTTGAATTACATTATCATCATTCTTTACTCCATTAGATATCAATAGATGTGCTCTAGATCCACAGAAGTCAACCAGTCAGATCAGGTCAGATCAGTATGACTGAAGCATAAATAGTGTAAGTGGCTTCTGCTGGTGGGTTTTGCTCCCTGAGGAGCACTCCCAAATAAAACAATCTTTAGGTGACCAACAGCCATTTGGGAGAATAGCCAGTTCTCCCAAAGACAACAGTCTTTAGGTGACCAACAAGCAAACAAATAAAGAACTAAACCTTTCTGCCCTGTCCCAGGCACTAGGAGGGGAGCTCTTGGGCTACAGCTAGGGACCTACCAAAATTGTGATTGCATGATTTTCACAGAAACGACAATTACAGGCAGGCTCTGCGAGAAAATGTGGCCTTCATGATATTAGCAGGCTTGCAGCCAAAAAAAGAAGAAAAAAAGAGAAAAAATTTACCAGCAAGCAGCAAAAATATGCAAGCAGCCCTTGCCACCCACCCTCCCTATTCCTCCCCTCAAGATGGCACAGCTTCCCAACTTTTTCTCTGTTTGCTGGTGAGTTTGCTTTGGGTTTTTTAGCAAGCCTGCCAAAAAACGCATAGCATGCTGCTTGGGGATGGTCTGAAACCACAGCTTAATTACCCTGATTAAGACTGGGGAAGCCATGAATCCATGCTTAACACAAGGATTAATGGCTTTCCTGGGCTTAATCAGGATAATTAAGCCATAGTTTCAGGCCATACTGCAATCTACTGGGAGGGGCAGGACTGCCAGGGCCCCTCAGCCAACCAGAAGTGTGGGGGACCCCACGGCATTCAGTCTGTGAAAGTGGCGGTTGCCCTGGAATCTTCCTGCAAAATTGGCTGGTTGCCTCCTTGAGTTCAGTAAACCCCTAGCTATACCTCTAGCACAGCAACCTGATCCCTTCTTGTAGCAAGCAGTTCTGCTCACAGGTTGCTCCCTCCTCCTTTGCTTACTCTTCTGGGAGTTTAAGATTCCTAGTGGGACACTCACTTCCTACTCAAATGCTCTGCTGCGGGCTCTCTCAACAGGGCTGACTGTTCCCTCTAAAGGGAATAGAAAGCCCCGTTACAAATAGCAAATATATACTTATATTTAAGAATAGGAAAAGAAAGCAACCCAGGTAATAATTCTACTGGTACGGTCTAAGTAACATGCAAGCATTCAAAACAAATTTTGAAAAAAGAATAATTAAAGATATGGAGACAAATGAAAAGTAGGATAAAATACAGTTCTGGTAAACTGAAATTAGATCATGACAAACTAACTTTTTTTTGTTAGATAAAGGATTTTCCAAAGAATTTCTAGGACAAGCTGAAAGCTGATAATTTGGCACAACAGAGGAGGAGAAAGACTTCATTACATTAGGATGACTACGACTGATCAATGTGAGGGACCATGTAGAAGTGATCTTGGGACAAATCAGGTGAAGTATTTACAACAGGGGTAGGGAGATACTGTTAACATTAGACAAGATACTGGTGAGACCTCATCTGGAATAGTGAGTACAGTTCTGGTCAATCTTGTTCAAGAAAAAGGAGTTGATCATCCTAGCTATCTTACAGAAAGAGACTAAACCAAATTGGCTTGTTTAGCTTAGCAAGCGATATCTGACTGAAATATGACTGCTGTCATACACATCAGGAGAGGTAAACTTCAGAGAAGGAAAAGCATTATTTAATTTGAAGGACAATGTTGGCAAGATAAGGAAAAGGAAATAAGTTATAATAAATATCTTTTAACTGGAAATTAGAAGATCATCTCTGGCTTTATTAGGAGTAGCCAGAGCAGAAAATTGAACCAGTTTTAAAATAGAGATTGATGCATTTTTTAAAGGAATTATATGACATAATTTCTTAAAATAGGAGAGGGCTAGACTCAATACAATCTTACTACAGTCTTACTAAGTTCAGTAGGGGTCAGAAGTGGAACTACCAGGGTTTGGGCCCTGACCAGCAGCACCAGCTAGGGACCAGGGTGGTTGCAGCAGTGGGGGCAGTCAGACCATCACAGGTGTTGCTTCGTCACCTATTTACCCAAAAGTTCTATGTGTGTAGCTACCAACACAACAATCCACCACAGAATTTTAGATTTATTGGATAAATTAGCGATGTGGTGTCAACATTAAATAATTCTTTCCTACATAACTCTGTCTAAAATACACTAAAATGCCGCAAAATTTAAACATTCTGTTTTGGTGACTTAGAAGTTCACAACCTGGGTGAAATAAGCAAACCACTATTTTGGTAGGGGTTTTGGAAAACTTTTAAAATGTATTTTGTTCCAGATTGGCCCTACACCTAGTGACAGCCTTCACGCATTTAACTACCTGTCCTCCTCCTTGCACCAACTATGTCACTAGGCATATATGAATTTCACTGAAGATAATATGCCAACTGCAAATTATTTAGCATATATCAGTTGCTTGCTACTACATAAAACTTTCCATTCTTTCTGTAAATAGTTTATATGCTATGTATCGTTAGAAACTTCTCCAAATTTGGGGCTTTATTTTTTCCAAGCATAACCTTTTGAGTGAATGACTACATTAAACCAGTAAGCAAATTGTTAAAAAGTGAATCCATTTTCCTATGTTACATCATGTTTACTTAAGAAACTTTTTAATGGACATACATCTTATCTTTTTCCATTGCACCATCATCTTGAGATAACATATATAGTCTAGTAACTATGATACTACATAATTCCAGCAAGCGGGGTGCCTTCTAATATTCAGAAATGAATATTTTACCTGTTTTGTATCCTCTTTTTTTCCTTTTGCATAACTCTTTCCTGTATCTTTCACACTCCTAGAAAGAAAAAGAATTTCACTATCAATCTGAATTGAGTCAGAGAAAAATACTACATTGAACATTTCTTTAGTATAAAAAGAAAAAAGCAGTGCTGAAACCTGCCAGTAAATTCATATACTTCCACAAAAAAGCTGCCAGCTACTATATTCTTAGCTTCTTAGTGCAGGCCTCAGATATGGGACAGTAAGCCTATAGCCAAGTGATTAATCAGTTGAGGATTGCATAATTGCTCCCCAAATATACTGCCAGACAGGTCCTATTACAATTCTTGAACAGAAATTATAGGGAAAATGAAGGAGAAAAATTAATCCTGGACATGTATTTATTATTACTAATACTACTGACATATGATTGACTTAGCATAATGTATTCTTATGCAGAAAATCAGAGATTTACATTCCAACCAGGTCTTTTATTTTGAAATTAGGAGAAGTATGAAGACCTCACAATCAGCCCTTAAAAATGAGAAGAAAACCAACAAACTTGGTTGGTTTCTGTCAGCCCATCTTACTATCTTGCAAGTTGAGTTTATGAATTTCAAACACAGCCTGCTTCAGACAAAGCAGCAGAACAGTTGTTGAGACTGTGTTACAGAGAAGGCTGAAGGCATGACAAAAAAGAAGAGAGGAAGTAAATAAGTGGGATTTATTCTTTCACTCTAGGAAAGAGAAACCCCTTTCATTTTAAGGTCTTTAAAGTATTTAAAATGAGAAATGAAAATTACTTGCCTACAGTTCTGCTTCTCTGAAGATAACACTCTGTGAAGTTTCTTACTTTACTTTGTAAAGCAAGTACTAAATGACTGCACAGTGCCAACTGCGCAGTGGTGGGCATGTGTGGACATGCCCCATAAGGCATAATAGGTAGTTTCTTGAATAACCTTAATGTTGTAAAAATGCTTACAAAAAGACCCTAGTATGCTTCATAGATATGCTGCAGTGAAAACTGCTGCTGGATACTGACATTTAAAAATAATGTCCATGGTGGTGATTTTATTTGTGACTTTTATGTGAGTGACATGTATTGTACACTGCGTGATGATTTTAAACATCCAAAAGTACCTTTTGTGCTGGTAGCTGATATCTATATCTTGTCTTGGGCTCTGTCCTTGGTTTTTGTGCTCACTGTTCTGTAAAAAATTGAAAGAAAAGTTCAATTCATAGTATTCCAATTGTAAGAAATCCAGTGAAAAAAATGTATATGAGCTATTACAACCCTTTTATAGAATGAAAAGGGTGCTGCAAAAATTCTTCATTTCATAAACAACCCATAGGGCATACTGTTTTATTCTTGTTACGCTCCACTGCTTGTAAAAGAAACTACCGCACATGAATTGTGTTGGACTAAGGCCCTTTTGAAAGGAAAGTAATTTCATTAAGCAAAGGAAATAGCAGAAACATCAATAAAGCAAATGTTGAATATGTAGCTTGTAGACTTGTACTGAAAATGCTGAACATTTGCTTGATCCTTATGGCTAATGCTTGAGCCCTGCTGCATTTCTATATAAATGAAGGAAAGGGGCATAGGAGCTGCTGCTTTTGTGCAACAGGTAGGCTGAATCACTTAGAATACATAACAGCCTGAGTGAAACCTGTCCGACTTCTAAGGAGATCAGCTCCTCAGAGCATTAGCACATATACTGTGGTCTGTAGCATGTACTCAGTGGAAGCTGGCAGTACTCTTCTTCATAGGGACAGAAGAGTTCATTCCACTGTACATGCCACTGGTTCATTTTGAGGAATCTTGTCCCTGTCAGCTGGATCTTTATAGAACAGAGTTAGTTATTGCCACTGCCTTTTATGATGCTTTGGCCACTTAGGCCTTTCTTCCTGAATACTTGGAGCTTGTCTACATTTGGAAATTTACCAAAAAAGTTATTCTAGAATAATGTATTCCACAGTAGGTATAAAATATAAGTATAAAATAAAATATAAACAAATATTATATATATATTTATATTAAAAATACAGAAAGTTATGAAAAATCACATAGATGCTTTTATTCCAGAACAAGAATTCCATTTCCTCGATTTAGCTTGAACTACTTTGGAAATGGATTAAACTAGCTAAATGAATTAAAACTAAATTAATGGATTAAATTAACAGAGAAAGACATGCTTATTCAGGACTAAAATTGTCCATGCAAAGGTTCACATATCCTAGAATTACTACATTAGTAAATTTCCAAGGCAATACAAACCTTGCATGAATTGCAGATAGTAGGCCTGTCTTCACAGCTAAAGAAAAAATGTTATAAGGGAACCTGGTACTGACTGATATTTTTAGGCTGTCTAACATTTTCTATTAAAAAAAGATTCATCCAACCTTTTCTTTGAGAAGCTCATACACCATTTTTTACAAAAGAACTGCAATATTCAGCAAGCGTAATACATAAGCGGTTATTTGTCCCACAAAATTTGATTTAGATGTTGCCTGTTACATATTGTAATTCCCATCTTTCTATTCTTGTAGAATAATATTGACAAAAATCACTCACACTAACAAATGTTGGCTTGAAATGCATACAATCCCTGGAACAAGCTACTACAGCAGTTTGAATATGACTGGATTGGGGAGAAAGGCTGTGTTGCCCAAAAACCTCTAGATCTAGTTCATTATACCTTCAGCCAAAGGCACAATATGGATCAGGAGTTGCACCCCAAATCCTGTGCATGAGAGAGAGAGAGCTGTTTACTCCTTTCCTGGGGACAACAAGTGACTCATAAAAGGTGAGATTTACAAGAAGCTTAAGAGAATTATTGTCCAACCCCATGGAAATAAAAAGGGCTGCTGTGTTATAGTCAACCATCGATCCTCTGGATCATGGTGTACCCATAAGAAGTCTAGTCAGATGCCTGATGAGTCCATTTGTGGTGGACAAGCCCAATTTGACAGCAACACAGCTTGTTATAAATCCATGTGTTGTCTGAGTTGGATTCCAAGTTTACAGCACTTCGATTTCTTCTTTCTCACTGCTTCCATCCTCTGGATCAAAGTAACTTCACATTGTGCTGCACCCAGTGGCAGGTGTTCCCACTAGATCAGATGGGATTGTGTGTGCTCCTCCCAGCTTTCTATGTGGATGTTGAATGACTTCACATCATTTTTACATGTCATAGTACTGCCATAGAAGGCGACCCCACTTTCTAGAGTCATCTTAGAATCTCGCTGTACAAAATATTCTTGGAGAAATGGTCTCCTCTCATTCTCCTGGCATGACTGAGCCATCGCAACCTCCTCTTCTTGATAGTGGTTTCTAGGTGTGTCAGTCCTATACGCTCCAGCACCCATGTTTGGTATTTTGTCCTCCCACTTTATTTTCAGGATCTTACACAGTCACTCATGTAGAAGCTGTTCAATCCCTTGATGTGCCTAGAACGCGTAGTTCACATTTCTGAACCATAAAGCAGGGATGACAGCATGGAAGTCTTTTAGATTTGCATCTTCACCTTAGTAGATAGTTTGTTGTTATTCTATGCACATATCTGTAATAGTCCAGAATTCTTAGCTGCTTTTTCAATTCTGTTAGTCTGTTCAGTCTGAAAGTGAAGATTCCCGATGACCATCAAACCCAAGTAACAAAAGCTGTTGACAGTACCAAGAGATTTGCCCTCCAGAGTGATGTCATGTATTGGTTCTTCAGCCCCATGGTATGTGACCACAGTCTTCTTGAGACTAACTGTCAACCCAAAACGCTTGCATGACTCAGAAAATCTGCCCAAGAGATTTTACAGGGAAGAGTCACTGTGGGCAACCAAGGCCACACCATCTGCAAACACATCTAACTATTTTTTTCTGGACAATTTACTAGTATTCTGAAGGAGAGATTAAGTAAAAAATTCATGGTCACAGTACAAGAACTGCCAGACACTGAATTCAAAGCTACATTCATTCTAGAATGCATAAGTATATAACATCAGATGTGATTTTTAGAATAGTGGGACTCAACCTTTTGGCCCCATAGGCCAGATGAGGCACATGGTGCCTGTCTGCAGACTGAATCAGACCCCTCCTGCTGGGATTAGGTCCTGGGGCCTTGTGCCATCCCTGCCTGCTGAGATTGGACCCCAGACACATCTGCCACCCCCGGCCAGCCTTGTGTGCCAGGGCTATGCTCCGGGTCCCCTTATTATGCCCAAGTGCCAGGATCAGGTCCCCCATCATCCTGCATGCCCGATCTGGCATGCAGGGCCATGGCCTAGGCTCTCCATATACTTGTGAAGATGACATGGCACCATAAGCTGGATCTGGCCTGCGGTCCAGGCATTAAGCACCCTATTTTAGAATGTAAGAATTTAAGAAGCCCCATGCTGAGTCAGACCAATGGTCTATCTAGCCCACTATCCTTTCACTGACAATGGCAGTAGCAGATGCTTTAGAGAGAACTAAACAAGTTATATCTAGAGTGCCCACTAACTTAGCTCTGTAAGATCTTTCTGCAGCTCTTCTCCATCAGCTTGGAATTTGACTATCTGGAATAATGTAGTATCATCCCCAAATTTAGAGATTTCACTGTACACCCCCATTTCTAGGTCATTAATGAAAATGTTGAACAAAACTGTGCCCAGCACAGATCATTGTGGTACCCACTTTTAACCTCTTTCCTTCCTGAAATTGTGACCATTAGACTCTACTCTTTGCTTCTGATCTTTCAACCAGTTCTTGAGCCACAAAACAACCTTTTCCTCTAATCCTCTGGCAACTCGGGTGTTGTAAAAGGCTTTGGTGATGGACCTTGTCAAAAACTTCAGGAAACAGCAAGATATGTAGTCTCATGAAGCAAAGATTCAGTGAAAATTTACCATTTGAGGCATTATCTCTTTATGTTCACATTACCAAAAATTAACATCTACTTCTATTTTAATAAAGTATCATCATGACAGAGTTACAAAGTATCAAAACTTCACAAACACTAACCTTAAGATCTCTCTTCTTTCTTTCACTTTCCTCTCCTAGCCTTCTTTCACTGTTCTCCCTTGGTTGGCTTTCTCTACTTTCACGGTAATATCCTTCTTGATGTCTCTTAGCTTCATGTTTTTCTTCCACATGCTTTTCGAAGGACTTATGACTTGTGTCTTTTGAATGTCTTTCTCTTCCTGCCTTAACTGAATGTTCATGTTCTCTTTTTTCTCTGTGCCTCCTCTCCCTGTCTTTATTCAGTTCTTGATCTTTATGTGACATATGCCTACGTTCACCTTCATCTCTATATGTTAAATATTTGTCAAGAGCATCTTTGCTGCTGCTATTCTGGAAAAAAAAATATAAATTAGAATTCTTGGAAGATGTGTAATTAAAATAAGAGAAGTACTGTAATTCTATAATTCTAGAAGTTAGGAATGGATAGATCTTCCAGAAAAGCACTTTCTGAACAATATATTAAGCATTGTGTCCAATCACGTTTCACATTACAATAAAACTGGGGCTTCCAATACTACTAAGAAACTGCATATCTCATTATAACTATAAGATCCTGTTTAGATTATGAATTCTTTACAAATAATTTTTACTCTTTGATTTGTTGTGCATGAATTCTGTAATCAAATAGGATATATACCTATAATACTTTATAAAAATAAAGACCGAAATAACAGGTAAAACCTTTAATGTGTATTTGTTAGGATGATGCGATACACAAATAAGCTAGAGCAGTTTGCTTTCTGATTGTGTTTAAAGCAAAATGACTCCCTGAAGATTATTTATGAAAATACCTAAAACAAATCAAATTTAAAATGTTTTATTTATGAAATTACAGGATGCTCCTTCTTTAATAAATGCAGTTAAGGAATTATTCAAATAAATACTTGTAAACAACAAACAATATGTAAGAACCTACTATACACATATATTTTGGATTAGTCAGGTGCTGGACACTTCTTGATTTCCAGTCTGTTATCTTTCACCATTATCTCATGCCATTACAAAATACTTCATTTCTTTGCTCAGTTTACCTTTTTTTCTGTATGACTTCTTTCTTTCTCTTCATCTCTTGCTTTTGTGTTTTCTTCTAAAATATTTTAAATATGAAATTAAAAACATATTTTGTTAGTAACATTCAAGGCCCTAAGTATGCTACATAACAACTTAGACCTCATATTGGAAGCTTATTCTACAGTTCATTGACACAGATGATAATGTAAATAGAGCTCCTACCTTCCTTTCAGTAGAATGTATATACGTAAAATAAAGTTCACATCTATCACCTTCTTAAGGTTTGAATTTATTACTAGCGAAGAATAAAACAACATATATTGCTGCCTAAATTTTCTCCCTGGGATTGGCTGTTCCTAGGGTTTTTCCTGAAAGATCTCTCTGCTCTTGTGGGAGGCTTTATTTCCTACCGAAATCAAGGAAACCTCCACCTGTCAGTCATCAATAAGTAGGAACTTACAGAAATTGTGAAATCCAGAACTGACTGTTTTGCAGGCAATGTCCATGAAATCCACAGGAATAATAATAATAAAAAAAAAAACTCTAATGAAAATAAAATGCTGGCTCCCCAGAGAGAGACAGCAGTCCTCATGGCACTGCAACCCAGCTACGCAATCTGACCGGGGGAGGGGGGGAACGACACGACTGCCCATGTGAAGGGCAGCCCAAGATGAACAGCCCTCAGCCATTCAGCAGTGAGGGGTGGGGCTGTATGATGGACAGCCCTTGCAGCTGATCATCAGCAAGGGGTGGGGCCAGAGGCATGGGGGTCTCATTGCAATCAGCCCATGAAAATGGTGGCTGGCCCTGCACTCTCCTTGAGAAACTGGCCATCTGACTCCTTGTGTTAATTAGACCCCTATCAATAAGCATGCTGTTACTTCATGTAGGCAGGGCTCAGGTACCTAATGGAAATGTCCCATATATTGCCATGATTTAGTCTGCCATTCAATTAATTACCAAAAATTGTTATTGTCCATACTACCTTCAGTAACTCAGTGAGAGGAAAACTTTTAGGTTATAATCAGCCTGGAAAATCTTCAATTTTTATTTTTAAAGGTACATATGATAGGTACCCAAAGTCCATTGTCTTTAGTTCTCAGCCCATTTTTGTCTATAAACACAAGTGAAATACTTCAAAATATATAAAGCAAAGCAAGCCACATACCTAAATGATCCTTGCTCCCTCTCCTTCTGTGATGGCTCTTTTCCCTTCCTTCCCTCTGGTCACTCTGTATAAGCATTTGCTTCAAATGATCCCGTTTTTGTTTTCTTTGTGCTTCCTTATCACTCTCCTTTTCTTTTTCTCTTCTTGTACTATATTTTTCCTTCTCTGCATCTTTATCTTTAACTTTCTCTCTCTCTCGTTCTCTGTGATGATCTTTTCCCCTTTCTCTCTCCCGCAATTTTTCCCTATCTCTTTCACTAGATTTAAATCTTTCTCTTTCTCCCATCCTTTCTTTGGTCTTTCCTCGGTCTTTGTCTTGATCTCTGTATCCTTTGTAATCAACTGTGTCATGAATCTCTCTCTCTCTTTGCAATTTTTTTTCTTTGTGTTTTTTGTCTTCAGACTGACTATCTGATTGTGATACCTAAAGATTAAAAACAAAAATTAATGCATATTTTTAATTTAGTAACTCTGTTCCTATGGCTTTCTGCACCCCAAAAGATGCACAGATTTTGGAAAGAAAAATGTTGACCAACAGCCATCATGGAATATTCTTTTATTTTAATAAGTAAATTGTAAGAGATTAAGTGGCAAAACTCTCATTGACTCCAGTGGGGCTAGAATTTCTGTGCTACCACAATGCAGACACAGGACTCTCTTTTTTAGGCTATATTCATGGACTATACCAACTAAAACCGCTCTCTCACTTGGCTAAAGAGCTCAGTCACCAAACTTTTGCTGGAGGGAAAAAACCCTAGTACCTAAACATTTAAGCCAACTTCTCCTGCTTGGGCTGACAGTTACTTCCACTGGTGTAAAAGAACCAACTTATTATACAACATTCTACACAATCATAAAAACAAGGATACTAGCTCTTTATAAATAATATAGGTTAGCCCATGCATACAGCCTCCCCATTGAAATTTCTTTCTTAACTAAAAAAGTATGCAGTAAGTTTGCATTAAGTGACTTGTAATTATTAGAAAACTTTTTTTCTTAAGACATAATCTAACTGAATCTGAATCAAGAGAACTTGTTGTCTTTGCATCTTAAACATATAATTAATTTCACTAAAGGTGGTCCACAAAACACCTAAACTGATCTCACTAATTTATAAAAAAGAAAGTTACCCTAAGATGTTTCTTCAGTTCATCTGATTTCCAGGTATCTTCTTTGGTTCTTCTCTGGAAAAAATAACAACATTAACAAGCTTAAGGAAGACTGAATGATTGAGTTCAGATTCAAAGAAAACCACTTTCTATATTATTAAATAAAAAGTTTTCTAACTAATGGCTATTTCTAACTAAAAATTCTTTGTGCCTAGGTATTTCAAGACTATAATTTTTTCATGCATAAGGGATTTAACACACAGCATTTTTTGTTAAATTTTTGAGCACTGAAGTATGGGCAACTGTCAATACTCTGGATCATGGTACACATGCAAGAAGTTCAGCTAAGGTGTCTGACGAATCCACCTGTGGCCAACAAGCCCAACTCAAGAGCAACACAGCTTGTTACAAATTTTTAACATGTGAGTCACTATATTTTATTTTGACCAGGATAGATTGGATGGGGGTATGGCTTTTTAGCCCACCTTTTCTAGGGCACACCTCAGGCAAGGCAAGCAGGCCACCCCTGAATGGGGCTGCTTGGATGCCTTGGTAGCTGGTTCAGGTTACTTATGCCCCTTACAGAGTCCTGTGACCAACACATCAAGACCTTCAATGTGTATACACAGGCAAGGGTATGGAGGAATGGAGGCTGCCCTAAACCTACCAACCCCCCTTTACACCACCAAGACAGAGTCCAAAGGCCATACTGAGTCCAGATGTTCAGTGCCTCAATGGATGTAGCTTCTGCCAGAGAGCAACAGATAGATGTTAGGCAGTCAGCAGAGGCTCTCAGCAAGAGCATTTTGTCAGAGTGATGTCCCTTAGCCCTAACTTCAACCAAGGAATATCCACATGGCAGTGGGGGCTAGGGTTTTAAGGTGTCCTATACTCACCTTACTCTGGAGATTACAGTACTGTTATTTTATGGAGCTACCATGCCACGAGCAGCCCCATCATATTGCCACCAGCTGCTCCAGTCAGTTTATGGTCATACCCAGGACCATACCCAGCACTGGAGTACAACAAAATTAAACTTAAATCACAGTATATTCCAAACAAAATGAACACAGAAGCTGTTACTTGTGGCTGTGTACATGCATTCATTTCTACCAGCAAAAATTTCAGAGAAATTCTTACAGGTAGAAAACTGTGTGGGAGGTGCATTCCAGACCTGGGCTGGAGAGCTACACTACAGGGGCCAGGGCCACCCCTGCCTTAAGGGAGCCTATTATTTGACAACCTGTCCTCTCCCCTGCCCGGGAAGGGGAGAGGCTGTCAACAGACAGCCCACGAGCTCTTAAATCACCTTGTATGTAGTCCGTCTAGACTGCACATGGGGTGACTGAAAGCCGGAGGAGCAGGGAAGAGGGGCTAGAAACCTCTGGCTAAGTAGCCTTTTCTCCAACAGGAGGTAAAGTTGCTCTCTCAGGAGTGGAACTGGATACTACTAGCTCCTTGAGTCAGGACCATGGAGAACCAGGGGAGGTTGAGAGACCATAAGGCTGAGGTCTCAGAGTGGGAAGGAGCAAGGGCTGGTTTCAGGGGTCTCTCCCACAGATTAGACAAAGCTGCAGACAGTTCTGGGGAAGCATGGCCTATAGGGCACTCTGTGACACATTTACACCTTATACTCTAAAATACAGCCTTAAGGACACACATGATCAGATTCAAAATTCTGACAAGGTTAAGACAGAAAAACTAAATGAGAACTAACAAGTAGAAAATTTTGAAAAGAGAAAAACAATAATAATAGTAATAGACCATCACTAAGCAGTACTGTTTACTGAAGTAAAATTTATGGAACCAAGAAGTTGCTTGAAAACCACTAAAATGGATCATAACTGTCCTCTAAAATACATTAAAATAAATACTAAAAGACTGAGAAAAACTGATAGAGAAGAACATGTATATTGAACAAAGACTGTAAAAAATTAATTCCAGCATTAACCAATTAAGGGATGGCTTCCTGATTTGAATCATATGCTGTACTAAGGTTCCAATAAGAGATCACTTATGAACATTTTTAAACATCTACAACATGTGCTAATCGTGTTTGATAAGTTGACAAATTATTCATCATGTATTACATTATTAGTAGAATGAATCATAGATGGTTAAAAGCAACCTATTATATACCAGATTTTATACCCATGTATAACAATTAATTAACCATTTAAAAACATTATTAATTGTCTACTATTTATAGGCTATTTATCACTGAGACTTTAATATAAACTGAAATAATTATTTGGTGCTCTGTGACTGGAATAATATTTCCCAGGTACTAAAAGCCTTATTGAAAAACTTGTTTGTTAGCATGCAAGTCCTTTGGAATTCAGCTTTACTTCTTTTATCTTCCTCCACTTATAAACTAGAAAAACACTAAATCATTGTTACAAAAGCTTCCAGGAAAAGTACATGTTGTAAGGACAGCCTAAGAAACCAGCTTCTTCCAGTAAAGGATGATCCATATTTGAGCTTGATTTGGAATCCCTGAGAGTTAGAGTGGATAAAACAAATTAAAAATAAAACCTTTTTTAGGTAGATTGGATTACCTTGATTTAAATTAAATAACACTTTTAAAAATAAACACTTAAACATCATTTGAAATTGAGAGCAGGGGACAGATACTCAGCTGGTATAAAATGCCACAGTTCTACCTAAGAAAATGAAACTATATCAGCAGCCTGTCCCATAACGTACGGCAAAAAAGATAGCTGAGCTGCTACTAACTCAGCTGATCAGATGATTTTGTTACTTTTAACAAGCTAAATTAAAGAGCAGGTTGGAAGAGCAAATAAACCTCTTATTAGAGACAGTACCCAAAAATATGCCAGGAGAAGCTACTACAGTCAAGGAAGCAGGAGGAGATCCTTTGTACTCTATAGGTCGGTTTCCATTTATAATACAGAGAGTCTCAGATGGGAGAATACAAATTGTGCTACCTTTGATTCATTTTAACTGAAACAGTAAGAGGCTCATTTCTTCAATTAAGACACACTGTCCGTTAGCATGACTGCCTCTGGCCTTCTGACAATTGGACTTCTTGTGTGATATAGTTTCACTTATCAGGATAATTATTGATCATATATGCTAGCTAAGAAGTTGAAGTAATGAAACTATTGCAACACATGAATCACCGTATCAATTTTAATGTGATATACCTTACGTGCATGTTAAATAGCATTATTCATGCTCTTGTAATGGCATAGCCAAATCATTACATTCACTATGTAAACCTACATAAGTCTAAATATAGCTAAACAAACTAACTGCGAAGTCTAGAGCTCCCAAAGGTTAACGTGCCAAATTGTGATAAAATTACATGATTATGGCATACAGAGATTTAACTAGTTTTCTAGTGAATGCCAGAGTTTTTCATTTTGGTGTTTTATAACTTTTTCAAATATTGCCATAGTAGTACAATATTAATGATAAGTGTGGGGACTGTAGTCACAAATAATAATGTTTCATTTAGACTCCAAGAAACAGACATGTTTCCCTATTTTCAATAAACTACAGTATCTCATTATCAAAGTCTAGATATGTGGGCCCAATTCGGTATGTAGGCGAGCCCAACTGGGTCCTGATCCTGCTGCATGGGGCTGGGGCCTGGTCTCACCACATGGCAACAGTCCACCCAGGGACCCAATCCTACCATGTGGCAATGGCCTATCCAGGACCCAATCCTGTTGCATGAGGCTCCATGGGGCCTGACCCCTCTGTGCAGGGCCAACCCAGTTGAAACTGATCCAGCCATGTGGAGCTTAGAAATTTGGTGGCAGGGGAGCAGTGGCAGCTTTAATTGCTAGCACTCCTGTCACCAATTTACCAGACTTGTGGGGAACCCCATGGACTGGAAGATGCGGCTCGGCAGGCGGAATCTGGCTTGCGGACTAGGGGTTGAGCACCTCTGCAATACAGGAATCATGGTGAGGAAATCATAGAAAAATAGGATTGGAAGGGACCTCAGGAAGTCATCTAATCTAACCCTCTGCCAAAGACAAGACCATCCCAGCCAAGTGTTTAACGTTTTCCAGTAATGGAGATTTTACATCCTCTGCAGGTAATGCATCCTCACAGCTCAACCATCCTCATATAGTTACAAAATGTTTCCTAATATCCTATCTCAATCTCCCTTGTTGCAAATAAGCCCATTACTTCTTGTCCTGCCCCTGTGGACAGAGCAAATGGATGATTACTATTCTCTTTATAAATAACTTTTAAAATGTATATATATTTGGAGACTGTTATCAAATTCTACTCCCCACCCCCAACTTCCTCTTCTCTGGATGAAATACTCCAATTATTCTGCATGTGTCGTGCTGTCTAGGCCTCCAATCGTGCTCTCTGCCAGACCCTTCACAACTGGTCCATGTCCTTCCTGAATTGCCATGCCCAGTGTCAGACACAGGCCTCCCTGGAGGTGAGCTCCCGCACCTCATATGTGACACACTTGCCTGCATGTTGCAGACTCACTGAGAAGGGACCTCCAGGGGTCTGGACCAGTGGTGCTCAACCTTTGTCCTTGGCAGGCCAGTAGGGTTGCCAACTCTGACTGAAGCTATTCTGGGAGATCCACCCCAACCTATTATATTAATTTACTTTCTTAAAATATCCTATTAAAATCTCCTGAACCACTTCCAACGGTCACTGGGCGACTGATGCTGATTCCTGGCCAGTCTGGGAGAGCTGGCGGGTGAGCAGTGCCCAGCCTACCCACAGCCCCGATCTGGGGCACAGGAAGGCCAACCCAGGTCCAGGCCCCGGGGGCATGGCTCAGCCCTGGCCGCGAGGGCTGTGGGAGGGAAGGGCCCGGCCTCACCCCCATGCACCGTGGGGAGAAGGGGGCCCTGCTCTGCCTGTGCTGGGGCGGGGCGGGGGGAGGTGGTAGCAGTCACTGGCACAGGGGCCCCAGCTTCGCCCCTCCCAGCCTGCAGCTCGCAGGCCCGGCCCGGCCCAGCCCGGCCCGGCCCGCGCTGACCGCCCCCGGCCCCCCTCACCTTGTCGGGCTCCATGGCGGGCGGGTCGTAACCACGGCAACTGCGTGCGGGCTGCCTAGCAACGGGCAGCGCAGCCGGCGCAGCCGATCGGCCGAGCGCTCGATCCGCCCCTCAGTTCCGCGCCGCAAAGGATTGTGGGAGGGGTGTTGCGTCCCGGGTGGGGCTGGTGCACAAGATGGTCGTTCGGGAGCGGTACCGCTGCCCTCTGCTCTGGCCGGGGAGGGGACCCGGGCCAAGGACCTTGTTACACTGCCTTGCTGCCATATTTTCATCCAGCCGGGTGACATGGCTCCACGGGCTGCGCTTCACACCCTTGGATTAATTTAGAAATTCGGAGCCAAGGCAGGGCAATTTGATAGAGACATTTAACTCGATTAGAATAGGCAACACGGATGGTGCACGCTGCCCAAAGGCTGGAGAGAGGCAGTACGTTGGAGTAGTTCAACCGTGTCAGTGCATTTCTCTGACGGTTGAGGAAGACACCAAATGAATGATATGTGTAAGCTAGAACATGTGAAGATAACAACCTTATGGAAAACTTGAACAATATAGTAGCTTTTAAGAATATTGGTTCCCTGAATACACCCCTCTTTTGTTTAGTATAACTATGTGTACTGACGCATGCCTCAGCTTCCAAGTACAGTTCAGCTCTAGTTAACGATGACTGACGGTGTTATGTTTTTTCCAAGCACACACTTAAGTCAATGCCATCTTATGGCGGGGATGGAAATCACGGGTATGAGGGTGACTGTCCATGGATTTGGCGTAGGGTGTTTCAAAACCAAAGCTCACACTAGTCATAAAAAATTCACTAGCAAGCAAGAATGCAAGTCGAGATCTCGTCTGATAGAATTTAAAATCCATTGGATCTGATCTTTAGACATTGTAATTTAAAATTAATTTTACATTTGCATTGTGGGCAAGTAATACAATGCATTAGCAGTTTTTACTACTAAATGATGAAAACAAGAATTAATGAGTGTTTTTTAGAACATTTTCCTTATAGGCACTGAAAAGTACAACTAACTTAAATCACTAGGGGGTATAGAAGCATAGTGCCACTATGAAGAAAATGAAATGGTAACATTAGTAGTGCTAGGATTACATATACATTTTGTATATGTACTAAAAAGAAACTATTAAAGACACCATAACATTATCTGAATGTGAAGGAAAGATAGGAGTCATACTAAGAAACCATCAGGAGCTCTGTAATAAGCTGTAAATAAAACAATACAAAAGTGGAAACAAGGGTAAAAATATATATAGATAAATATAGAGTAGTTCATATAGGGATAAAAAAAATCAGCAAGGCTGAGGTGCAAAATGAGTTTCAGAGAAGAGAAAAAGTTGTATACATAAACTAGAAGTAAAAGGAAAACAAAGGAAACTGCACATCTATTAACAGGGAAGGAGTAGGAAAGCTGTAATTGATCTTGAGAGGGTTGAAGTATTCAATGCCTTTTTTGCTTTGCTCTTTACAAAGGTTATCTGTAACCACAGACGTACTCAATTCTCACAAGGAGCTAGGAGTGCTGAGTTGAATAAGGAAATAGCAGGTTAAAGAAGTTAGATAATAAAAAAGTATTTAGATAATACAGGTTTATTCAAATTTGTAAAATCTGATTAAATTAACCCTAGAGTGCTTAATGAACCAGCCGAAGTAATCTCTGAAGCTGGTAATTATCTTCCAAACCTCATAGAAGATGTCTGGAGAATGGCAAATGTAGTATCTATCTTGGAAAAAAGAAGTACCCAAGAATTTATAAATCAATTGGCCTAACTTTGTCTCTATTAAATTTCTGGAACAAATTATTAAACAACTGTGATGTCGGGCCCTATGGGTGATACGGCTTGCCAGTAATGTAGCCCCTTCCCCTCGACTCGCCTGCCATGACTTTGCTGTTAACTATCAAGAGAGGGGTTCAGTGAAGATCTTCCCAGAGGGGCTTCCCGACAACGGTTGTACTCACGGTTGCTTGGTGCGATGTTCCACGGGGCTCAACCTCCCCTACACCCCATCCACTTGCCAACAAGTTATGTGATGGTCCGACGTTGGCCTTGGTCTGACGGGCTTGCCCGTGGTCTGCTTCGGGGGAAGGGAAGAGCACTCGGCTGAATGGCTCAGCTGGCTCATGTCCCTCAGGTCTTGATGCCCAGACCCTTTCTCCCTAATCCTGGGACTTTCCTCCTTTCCTCTTTTGTCTTTCCTTCTGTAGTCTTCAAAAAAAATATTCTTCTGGAAAGGAGCAGGATTTGGAGCCGCCTCCTCTTCCCCAGCTGTCTACAGGGGGCTCAGTAAATTCCCCCCTCAGGGGTTCTGTTTCTGGGTTTTGGGCCCCCCCAGTGTTTACCCTCACCTCCTTTAGAGCCTGTGGGAGCATGTCGCCACCACAACAACCAATATGTAAGAAACTAGAACATAATTAGGAGGTAAAATACAGTTAAAAAGGATTTGTCAAGAACTGATTACATCATATCTGGCATCACACCACACTAATTTCTTTTTCTTATGTGGGTAAATAACAGTGGATAATAGATAAACAGTAAAAGTAAGTGATATATTTTTAATTTAGCTTTTTGAGAGTCTCACAAGACACTTTCATAAGCAAAGTAATGAAACACAATATAGATGTCTTCATGATGGGTGAGTGCACAATATCATTTGAAGAGTGGCAGAAGGCAGAGAGGAGTAATAGCATGGAGATTAACACATTCAGGAAGTCAGAAGCTTTCTTGGCTATAGCCTACTTTAGATGGTTTGGAGACAGGTTATCTATGGTTCACTATTAAAGTGGGAGAGTATTTCAAATGGAGTCCCACATAGATGTGTCGTCAGCCCAAATCTAATCAATATTTTTATTAATGACTTGGAAGACAGAATAGAGAGTACACTTTTAAGATCTGGAGTACACCAAGCTGGAGGAGGTTTTAGGTAGTTTGGAGAATGAGGCAAACATTCAAAATGACAAATTATAGGAGTGTTCCGAAATCAACAAGATTAAATTCAATAAATACAACTGCAAAGTGGTATACTTTAGAAGGAATAATCAAATACACAGAGGCAACATGGAGAATACCTTACTACGTAGCACTATGGCAGAAGAAAAATCAGGGGATTATAGTGGATCAAAAACTAAATGGTGCTGTTTCAAAACAAGGCCAATATCATCCCAGGTTTTATTAGCAAGAGTGTTGTATGGAAAATAAGGGAAATAATTTTTTCCATTCTCCATGGCACTAGACTACTGTGCCCAATTTTGGGAGTATTGTGGGAGTACTGTGTCCAATTTTGGGTACCTAACTTCAAGAAAAATAGAGAAAACTGGAGACAGTTTAGAGGAAAGCAACAAGAAATATAAGAGGTTTAGAAAAAGGCTATCAGGACAAGATTTAGGATTTGGGATTTGTTTAGTTTACAAAAGAGAAGACTGAAGTGCGACATAGCAGTCTTTGACTATCTAAAACTTTTTTTTTAAAGATGATGGCAATCAGTTCTTCTCCAAAACCACTTGTGAAAGGACAAAGATAAATCAGATTAATTTGCAGCAAAAAGTATTTAGGTTGTTTATTAGGAAAAATTCTCCTATCTGTTAGCGTGGTGAAAGGCTGGAGTAGGAATGTTGTGAAACTCCTTCTTTGAGGTTTTTAAGAACAGGTTAGACAGTCAGCTGTTGGGGATTGTTGACACGTTTTCTCCTTCAGTTCAGGGGATAGGACTAGATCAGGAGTCAGCAACCTCAGGCCAGATCTGGCCCATGGAACCATTGGATCTGGCCCATAGAGCTGGGGCTTCAGCAGCATTTGACAGTGGGAATGTGAGGAATTTGACAACACACTTGAAATACCTGAATAGTGGTTGTAAACTTCTATGTCCCTAGGGAGAGAACAAGAGGTAATGGCCTTAAATTGTAGCAAGGGAAGCTAGATATTAGGAATTTTCTAACTGTTAGAGTAGTTAAGTACAGGAACAGATTACTTATGGAGGTTGAAGAGTCTCTGTCCTTGGAAACGTTTAATAGTAGATTAGATAAACACATGGATAAAATGGTTTAGATGGGGATGATGCTACCATAATCGGAGCTTGGACTAGATGAATTCCTGCTGCTACTTCCAGCCTTATTTGTCTGCAGTTGTTTGGTGCTGCATATTGGACAGTACTTAACAATACAGGACCATGATTTTTGTTGGAATCTTTACCTATTACTGTACAAAAATATTACGGCCTTATGTCACAAGATTTGAGGAAGTAGACTAGGATGAATCATCCTCTGGTTGACTGTCCAATATCGTTTATGATTTCTTCAAGTATGACAGGACCTTGAGAAGAATTGTCAAATGAGAGTAATTTCTGTTAAGCCAGAAGAACAGTGTTGTTTCTTTTTTATTAGTTGTACCTAGAGGTTCCAAGATTGAGACTGCGGCACATTGTACCATGTATAAAATAATGGGGTTCCTATTCTAAAACATGTGTAATCTTAGATTATGATCTTGCTAATTACAGTGCTGTTCCCTAAAGTCAGTGAAACACCAAATGGGCAGAGCAGTCTTCCCATACGGATCTATTTTATCTATAAATAAGGCCAGAAGGGACCGCTGAAATCATTTAACTTGATGTTCTGTATAGCACAGGCCATAGTATTTTCATGAATTAACTTCTGTTTGAAGTAGACTAGAGCACATCCTTTAGAAAAACATCTGATTAAGATTTAAGTGTTTACAATCACTTAAATATCTACTAAGTGATAGAGATTTTGGGGGCCAATACCAATAGCCAATTAAGGAGGCATATTAGCTGATACTGATCTGATTTCTGATACAGCTGCGTGCAGCTGGTAAGTCTGTTGTGGTGGAAGGGGTGTGGGGAGGCAGATCAAGACTCCAGAAGTGAGGGAAGAAATGGGGCTGGGACAGACGCTGCCCAGCCAGGGTGGGAAAGGGGATGGAGCCAAAGTGTGTCTGGGGGGCACAGGGTAGGGGACAGCTCGTGCCACTGCATCCATCCCGGGAGGGCATGGGGGGGTGCCCCCCAGATCTGTGTGGGGTGGGACAGGGCGCACTGCAGCTGCTGGCTGTGGGTCTTCCTGGTGGGGGCTGGGCTAAGCTGGGCTGTGCTCGGGGAAGGTACCTACGAGGGGGGCTGCAGCCACCCCAAATTTCACTATAGCAACCTCCATAGTCCCGCCTCCCAAGCACAGCCCCGGCCCAACCCCACCCCACACACCAGGAAGAGTATGGTGCAGCCCTGGCTCCAGCCCGCAGCTGCAGCCCCCTCCACACCTCCCCCCCCAGGCAGGTACGGGGGCACAAGCCCTCCCAGGGTGTGCATGGTGGCGAACCATCCCCCACCACCTGCTCTCCACCCCATCCCAACCCACCCCACCCGGGCAGCACCTTCCTCAGCCCCAGCCCCAGCCCCACTCCCTCCCTTACAGCGGGGGTCTTGATCGGCCCCCCCACACCCCTTCCCTCTCCATTCTCCTTCCACCACAACAGACTTACCAGCTGCATACAGCTTTCCAAGCTGCCAGGCTGTTCCCTTCGCTATGTGCTGTGGCTGCAAACATGCACAAGCATTTATTGGCCAAATTATCAGTCACATCAGGCAGATTTCTGATGCAATCAATTTTCTTTATATCGGACCTCTAATATCTACCATAGATGAGCCCTCTGCTACCTAGTTTCTGCTGTGATCAAATAATCCCTTCTCCTTGGTAAGCTAAACAGATCCAGGTCTTTATCGGGTATGGTTCTTCTATCATTTTCATGGCTTTTTTTATCTTCTCCAGTTTTTCAATATTCTTTTATAAATAGTGGACTACAGAACTAAATGCAGTGTTGCAGTAAGGGTCATACTAGTGTCAAATATATATAGAAGTGATATAACTTCATTATGTCTTATTATAATCTACTTAATGATGTTTATATATATATTTTTATATTAATGTTTGTATTATTGTTTGGCCAGAATGTTCTGCTGGGAGCTCACATTGAAATGATTACTTACTATGATTAAAGTTCTTTTCAGAGACACTACTTCTCAGGATTGTCTCAGGAATGGTCTGCATTCCTAAATGTGCAACTTGATGTTTGGCCTTGAAAAAACACCTATTGCTTGTTCTGGAATGGAATTTATATTCCCTTATATAGTATTTGGGGCCTCTGGCAGAAAAGGAGGATAAGATCCAAAGACATGACAAATGGTATTGTGTTACTTTACAGGTCATTTTCTCCTAAAATAATTGTTTAGGCCTAGAGTGTATGTTAATTACAAATTAGTGACCTCCTAATTTACTTTTATGCCATTTTAAAGATTTTTAGACTTAATCCTTCTTCATGCTAGTGATCTTAAATATCTTATCTTGATACAGGAAGAATAAAGGGGGAAGGGTATGAGATGGGGGGGGAAAAGGAAAGTGAAGTAGGAACCTCAGGTCTAAAAGAAGCTGGTATCTGAATAGCACCTTCTTGTTTGATTCAGGTGAGGGGGAAAGTTAAAGAAGCAACATAATCTGCAAGAGTAAATTGAATCTCCAGAGCCTGGGATTGTGCTTCTGCTGTGTGATCTTGAGCAAGTGACCTTACCTTTTGTACCTGTTTCCCCTCCTCTCCTTTGTCTCTCTTGCTCATTAAGATAACTCATACTCAAAAGATCTCTTAGTCTCTTACTATGCATTTGTCTTGTGTCCAGCATAATGGAGTCCTGATCTTGGTTGGAGACTTTAGGCACTGCTGTATTATTAATGCAAGGTCAGAGGAGTCAGCAATATTTGAGCAAGCATGGGAAAAATTTCAGGAAACACCTGCTGTAGCTGAAAAGTGGAGGAAGTAGTCTGCAGCTCCCCAAAGCCACTCACTATTTATCACTCTGTCCAGTGATATCCGTTGGTGATACTATCTACAGCAGCAAAATGTAGAAGGCTGCTTCCTACCCAAGGGTATAACAGACAGCAGCATCTTGTCAGCTACTAATATGAAGACAGACAGCTGGGTACTAAGGAGAGAAATGGTCCCATGGGATTAGAGTGGAAGATTAAGGAGACCTGGCATATGTATAGGGAGCACAACTCAAAGTGATTACAGGAGACCCTCGCCATTTGCAGGTGATTATGTTCCAGAGACCCCTGTGAATGGCGAAGTCTGCAAATACGTCATGAACAGCATGTGCCCCTGGTGGCTGGGGGGGCACAGCTGCGCTGGCGGTGGTGGGAGCACGGCGGTGGCAAGTGCAGAGCTCCCACAGACACTGCTGGCACTGTAACTCTCCCCACTGGCAGTGTGGTGACTGAGCGTGGGTTGGCACGGCACCATGAATATTTGAAACCGTGAATGCCAAACCCGCGAATAACGAGGGTTTTCTGTACTGGTCTGTACATTATGATTCTGGAAAGCTCACCCTGTCTCATCCTTTCCTTGGCTTTGACCATCTGCAGATACATAACTGGCCAGTACTGTGCCCTGCACCCTCCAAACCCTGCATCTTCCTTGTAGCAGCTATTTAGCAGTGGGGAGAGCAGAGCAGTGGTGGTGGTGCAGGAGCAGTGGCCAGAGGTTTGCTGCTCCAGGGGGAATGTTGTCTCTGCTTTGCTGCAGACATACGTCAAGTGGCACAAAAACCAACCAGTTTTTGTCAGCAAAAAAAGAAGACAGCAGTGGTGAACCTCCAGTTACTGCTACTGCAGTGTGTGCCACCACTGTTTCTCTGCTTTCCCTGCTGCTGGAGTTGCTACAGAGAAGGTGCAAGATGTAGCTCTGGGGGGAGGGAGGGGAGATGGGTGAGGCACCCCATTAGTTACATTCTGGTACTCCCTCTTCCCCAAGGCAGCACCTTGGGCTCATTTCCCATCCATTCGTTATTGTACTATATTTTCCTTCTCTGCATGCCATATCCATCTCTTTGCTATTCCTAATGACCCTGTGATTGTACAAGAGGAGCCTGGAAGCTGAGCTGCACGTGCCTTTTGTAGCAAGGCAACTCTGCTTTTGAGGAGCTCTTTCGTTAAAGAAAAGGAGTGTGTGGGAATGATCAGGGGGTCAAATATGGCAGTGTTTAGCCTTGCCTTCACCTGAGAACAGCCCTGATCCAGAAATGATGTGGCTCTACCCTGAATGTGAGCAGCAACTTATTTCCCAGAGGCCCATTTATAGAAGACCCAGAGACAGGTAATGCCAGTTCTGGCAGGCTGCGCGTAGAAAAGTGCAGCATAAAGGGTACGTTTGGTACAGCCCTCTGGGAAGAGCTGATATCCAGTAACCCTTCAGCCAGGCGCATGCTGGCAGTAATGTCTTGATGCTTGGGATAAATATTTCCATTAAGGTTCATAGAATCATAAAGAGAATCAGAGAGAAGCAGGGCTGGCCTATTTGATGCACAGAGGAAAACATGGACAGAGGCCCACAAAGAAACTACTAACCCCTCCTGTTATTAGAGGGGGTCACTAACTGTACACCGACTGATTTTGAGGGAAAAGAAAAGTGAAAACAGGGATGGGACTGGGGGGTCAAAGATGAATAAGTGGTCCAAGGGGGGACACCAAGCAGAGCACACCAGATAGTGCCCACTGGCTTCTTGGACTCATTTGAGAGCCAGTGGACACTGCCCAGTGAAACTGCCCCCAAATGTGAATGGCTGAGGGACAGTACAAATGTGTGTTGGGTTAACATGGACCTGATGCTGAGAGAGCAACAGTTAGCACCCCCTGTTATGGGGGTGGGGTGGCTACTGGGTATATATCACTTGATTTTGGAGGGCAACTAAAAAGAAAGCAGGGACAGGAGCAAGGTCACAGGCTCAAAGCAAGTGCCTCAAGAGAGGACACTGAGCAGAGCACCCCGTCCAGCGCCCAGCGGCTCTCAAACGAATCCAAGGAGCCGGTGGACGCTGCCCAGAGAAACTCTGCCCAGAGATTTTATTCATTAATTTTTCTAAAGAAACGTTTTGTGTTCCAAGCCAAATCAGCCAAATCAAGTGGCCCTACAGCCGGCAAACATCCTCCGCCCCCACCAGGGGCTTCGGGTATTTCCAAAGTCTTTTGGCCGGCATCCTATGTGCAGGCCCAAGCCCGGAGGCTCGGGGTTCGGATGCCCCTGAGTTTCACCGGCCCTCAGCCGCACGGCCGCAGTAGCAAGCTGGGGAGGAGGCTCCCGTTTCCAAAAAGCGGGCTTTAAGCGCCGGCACCTCGGCAGGTACTGAAGAGACACGATCCCCTGCGCGTTTACGGAAAACTGCCTTCGTGGACCCAGATACATGGTGTTTCCCTAGCCAGAGGTGTGAAGGGCTGAGGGCCAGGAGGGCTAGGTCACTAGGGATCAGCTCCGTACAGTCTCCTTGCCTCGGCCGGGGCGGGGGGGGTTGACCCCGAGGTCTCCGGGCCAGGGAGGGCCCCCGCTGCGCGTCAACGAAAAGGCGCAGGGAACAGCTCAGCCTCGTGAGGCGGCGGACTAAAGCCTGGCACCCTCCAGACGGGCCCGTCACAGCCCCCGCTGCAGCCCGCAGGGCCGGGGTGCCCCGTGAGTGCAACACGAGGGAGGCCCTGCCCCTGCCCCTGCCCCGGGCAGGGCTCCCGCTGTCACCTGTCAGCACACAGCCAGGCCAGGCCGCGGCGAGTCGAGGCGAGGCGAGGCGGGCGTCCGTGCGGCTCCTCCCCGCGGGCGGGCGGGCCAGGCCGGGCCCGGAAGCGGGCGGCGGTTGGTGCGAGCGCAGGATGCGAGGAGGCGCCGCCGCCCGATCCCGCCCGCCCGCAGCCGCCGCCCGCGCTCCAGCCAGGGGAGTAGCAGCCGCAGCGGCAGCGGCAGCATGAGCGGGGCCGGGGCCGGGGCCGGGGCCGGGGCCGGGGCCAAGGCCAAGCAGGCGGGCGGCGACGCGGCGGGGCAGGCAGCGGAGCCGCCGCCGCCGCTGCTGAGCGTGGACGTGGCGGGGCTGGGCTGGGAGCTGGCGCGGAGCTTCGCGCTGGTGCTGCCCGTCTATGTGCTGGGCTACCTGGGGCTGAGCTTCAGCTGGGTGCTCGTGGCCCTGGCCGCGCTCTTCTGGGCCCGCCGGCACCGCGGCGCCAAGGCGGGGCGCCTGGGCCGGGCGCTCGCCTTCCTGCAGGACGAGGAGCGCGCCGTGCGGGTCGCCGTCTCCTCGGCCGAGTTGCCCGCATGGGTGAGTGGCTGCGCCGGGAGGGAGGGGGCCGGCTCAGGCCCAGCGTGGCTCTGCGAGGGCCCAGGGCAGTGGCCCCTGAGGGACTGGTGTTGGGGCAGGTGCTCTAGGGAGCCTATAGTGGCTCCACTGAGGTGTTTCCCAAAGTGTCTGTCAGGGGCAGGGCCGTTCACCACCCTGCTGGCATGTGTCGGAGATAAGGAACTCGCCCACAACTTCAGGTTGACTTAAGGTTTTCTTCTAGTCACGCCTTGTGCTTTTACAGCGTCTTGGACGGGATTCCTGAAGGGCTCGCCTGGACTTGAGGCCTGGTAGACTTCATTCTGGTGTGGATTTCCCGTCTCCCCCTAGCGGAGCTGGTTTCTGCCCTCTTGGACAGCTCTGCTTATGTCAGGTCATCTTTCCAGCCCCCTTGACCAGCTGGGCTTCCTCCTGCAGCTGCGCTTTCTACCCTGCCTCTGGCACAGCACGCTTTGCAGGGAGTGCACAAAGCTGCTGTTTGGGAGCGGTTGTGTTTTCACATCTTCACATTTTTATGAACGTCAAATGACATCTGATTTCTCTGAAACTAGCGCAAGATCTGTTTTGCTCATTAAGCGTGCTGCGAGAAGTGGTGTTTAGGAAGGGTTATGAGACCAAGAAGTGTTCAAAATATCTAAATCTAGGTATCTCTCATCATGATTTGCCCCAACATTTCTAGACATTTTAGTTGACAATTAGATGGGGGTATGGTAAAATGAGGCGCACTGGGTTTGCTTTGTGAAGTTCAGGTATATGTCAGGTTATTTAACCCTTTTTTTTTTTACCTGGGTTGATATGATCAGGATGCGGGAATATAGTATTTTATGTGAATAAAATGTGTTCATTGAACACAAGCTGCATTACTCAAAGAATCGGGTTTCTTTAAATAATAATGTGTGCTACTTCAGACTATTTCTTACATCAGCTTTAAGTATAGCGTGGGTAATGCAACTTCATGATTTACCTTGATATTTAGATTTAGCCTAGAAAGATGCACACAGTAACTATGGATAGGTTACTGCTGTGCCTGTGTGTCTGCATCATGTCACTTCTTATTGTAGGCATTAGACAAAATGGCAATTATTTCCATGTGTGGAGTCGACTGAAGGCCTAACATTTTGGAAATGGATATCTTGACTTTGTTATCCTGCCTACTTAAAGTCTGGCCGTTAGAGGTTTGTAATTAAACGTTCTTGGGTGTTACAGAGATGAATGAACATAAGTGGATAGCAGGCATTCAGATACAACTGTAAGTGAGGCACTAGGAAAATAAATTAGAAGGCTTAATGCAAAAATCTCTCAAACACAAATTTTCAGCCTTAAGTGGAGTTTGATCCTGATCACAAATCAGTAGCTTATTTCGCACTGGTCTTCTGTAGTGATTTACGTAGAATGAAGAAAAGTTTTTCAGTAATGCAACACACGGTGTCCGATTCAAGAGCTTTCATGTGACCAGTAAACTAACACCTTTTTGTTTTCAAGTAGTTTTGCCATTAATAATTTAAGTTGTTACTTGTATATAGTATGCCTTCTCCACAACTACATGTGAAACTATCTATTACATATATTATAGTGCAGTGAAAGCAACTTTTTCATGTGCAGCATTTTTTTCCTAAAGCTGTTGTTTTTTTCCCAAGGAGTACTTTTTAATATTTATTAGTAAATGTCTGTTTGTTCTTCACATTCAGACCAACTAGATGACTTTAAGAGGAAGAGTCTTCATCTTTTTCCTTTTAGTGCATTATATTCCAGTTTGAAGCATCAGGCTCTCAGATAAATAAATGTACCTCCCTGCTAAGTTGTATCTATGAATTCAGAAGGCCTGCTGAGAGCTGAAGGCTCCACTTTTTCAAACCAGAGTTGTTCATTAAAGGCTCAGAAGCATTTGCTGTCATGGTCAACAAAAACTAACTTTATTGGAGACTTTCTTTTTCCACTTTCTGCTTCCTTCTGTAGTACTAAAGTCTATTCCTTTTTTTTCTCACCCTCCACATTAAGTACCTAAACCCTTCAGGGCTGTGCCTTGCATCTGCTATTTCAAGATGACGTAGAGGTCCAGTATCTCCTAAGGAACGCTGCCTTCTCATTCAGAATCTCAAATTGAAGTTCACTGCACTACAGGTTACTGAAATAACTAGAAAGGATATTTTTCTGGCATCTGATTACCATAGATATAGGACATGAAATAAGATGGTGAGAACTAAGTAGGCATACAATTTTTTTTTCTTGTTAAAAGAGTTTGCATCTTAAACATGTATTTGATTCTTTTTCCTTCCCCCCCCCCATTTTTTTGTTTAGCAAATAAGTTTTTGTGCACTCTGCTGCTTGTAAGATTTTGATTTTAGAGTCAGTCTAGAGTACTGCTGTTAGTTGATTCCCTCATCCTCTGTGTTTCAGTTTAAGGAAGTAGTTCATGTTAACAGAACTTGATTGAGAGTGTGTGCACAGAATGCTGATTGAATTACCTGTAACCTCTTCTGGATTAGATCATTAGTTTCTTTGTAACTATGTACTCAAGCAGATGAAATACTTTAACACATGACACTAATTGAATGATAGCAGGTGTTGAATTATCCAGCAAATTAATCCTGACCCTCAAATTTGTTATGAGGTGTTCTTTTTTTCTTCCCCTGGAGGTTCAGATGCATTAAGATAGTATTCCCCTCCTCCCCTTGTTCCTAACTGATCTTTAATGTCTCAGTATTATTGAAAGTTGGACTCGGGGTGGAGAGTAAAGGTTTGTTCTCCTAAAAAGAGTAGTGTCCACCACTGTCATGAATGTACTGAAATAGAAGTAAAACACTGGTTATATTGCGAAGGTGGTATTCATTCCATGGAATTGATGGGATCAAGTTGGTTAGTTCTGTTGCTTTTAAAACAAAGGATAGAAGATGAAAATGCCTTTAAAAACAGTTCAGCTCTTCTCAGCAATTTGACAGGCTCTAGAGTAGGGGTGTCAAACGTATGGCTTGTGGATCCTGTCTGCTGGGCCACTAGTGGGTTAAAGATGTTGGGAGCATAAGTAGGACATGTAGCCTCCCGCTGAATTTGCTCTCATGTCAGGAAGTAAGGTCTGTGATGACAGCCCAGCTCACTTTGCAGCCTATTGGGCCATCACCACTGCTGTGGCAAGTGGCTGCTTGACATGCTGCCGGTGCCCTGTGCCCCAGGCTGGATCTCCTGCAGCTGTCCCATGCCCTGGGCCACATCAGCTATTGCCAGCCCTGCTGGGGTGGATCCAGCCCAGGGCATGGGGTGAGTTTGACTCCCTTGCTCTACAGTCATTGGTATAAATCAGAGGAAGAGCTTAAGGATTCATTCATGGGGAGGGAGGGTGAAATTTTCCTTCCTACTGTTCTTAAAGACCTATTTCTGCTTTTCAGAGAAGTTAATAGGATTTTATACTCAAAGAATTAACTTCTTTAGTTTCTGGCATGGAAAAATGAAAACAAACACCCTCACTAAAATGTGTTTGTTTCAAAGGTGACTTGGTTAGGAAAAAATAGTGTGCATGTTTTTGTTGAACTAATTTTTTGGATAAGTGAAAGGTTGCCTGATGTTTTCTGCAGCACATCATAAACAGTAATCCTTTCCGAACAGATCAGATTTCCCTGATGAATTGTACTTTTGGTCAGGGAGAGGCGGCATTACATCTATGTGTATCCAGGTAGCAATCAGCAGAAAAGCAAATTAAGCCGAAATATTAGCCTTATTAGCCAGTTGACACATAGGCACAAATAGTTTCTAGGTATCTCTAGCTGATCAATTGCACGTGATTCTGAAGTACAGGTTTCCCTTGCTTTATGTGGGTTCTCTATGTGCAAATTCGCTTTTATGCAATGACCCTTTTTTTACCAAAAATTCGTTATATGCAAGGTAAATTCACTCTTATGCAATCGATGTGATGGAAGCTGGCAGTCAGCTACTTTGTGCAGCATATTGTGGGCGTGACGTGCGCCAAAATATAGTCTCCTGTGTGGATCTGTGCTCCTTGCTCATTGTCTGCAATGTGTTTCTGTAGTTGCCATCCCCATTATGATTGTGCCCTGTGTTTGTGTGTTTTGTCTGCTGTTGATGAGTACCAAAATTGTCTTGTAAAAGTGGTAGAAATGGGTCTGGGGGTCAGTACAGTTGAGGTCTTGGATGTATCCATATTTGTTGCATTGTAAAGTGGGTTCCCTTTAGGTGAATTTGAGTTATGCTCCATTTTCCAGGAACACGTGTACAGAATAAAGCGAGGGAAACCTGTATATGTGTTCTAGACCTCTTGTGGAAAGTCTAACTGCCCAGTTGTGAAGCTGTGTCACAGCCTGAGGTAGTGATTTTCAACCAGGGTGTTGTGGCAATCTGGGGTGCCTTGAGATCTTTTCAGGGGTCTTCTACCCTTGAAATGTTAGTACTGTTAATTGTGCAAACATGATTCATAAGACAAATCCCAAGTTTTCATGAAGGAAAGGCTTTCCCGAGTTCTTGGCAACAGAAGAATTGCTCTATTTTTCTGTAGTCAAAAAAGAGTGAAAACAAAGAGCTGGGATTTTCTGAGGGCTGCCTGAGGGGTGAAGGTCTAGGAAGGTTGAGATCCACTGGCCTAAGGCCTTGTTCATGTAAGAGTTTCCAGTTTAACTTGAGGTTTAAACAGATGCAAATCCATGTAAACACTCTGATGCTCAATTTAAAAATGGTTTATTGTATTTTACCTTAAATTACTTCCTAATCTACATCAAGGTAAATAAAACCGGACTAAAGCATGAATAGGTGTTTACACAGGGTGTTTCCATACTTTTAACCAAATCAATTTAAAAATAATGCCTCTTGCATGAACAAGCCGTAGGTGATGAATTCACTGAGACTGTGCTACTGTTGTGCAATACTATTAGAATATGCCAGCACTACAATTAGAGGGAAAGGAAACTAATCATTATCAACATGTATTAGTTTTATTAGTTGTTTCTAAGTTAAATGATTGAGGTGTAGCTATTATTTAAAAAGTATTAAATCTGTGGTCAAGAAAGCATTGTTAAAATGGTGCTGTGTAAGGAAAATATTTGTTCATATTCCAGTGAGTATGTACCTTAGCATCTGTTCTTAAGTACTGATTGATACAGACCCTCCTAAGAGAGGCCTGAACTAGACTGAGGTCTGTCTACTTGAAAGATCAAGTGTACTTGATGTGTGCAAATGATTTAGTTTTGCATGTTATAATAAGGTAGCTATGAACTATTTGATAAGAGCGGGGGTTATTGTGCCTTGACAGTAAAGATGACATGCTTACGAAAGGCTCTTTGACTGCCACCGGGTATGACTAGTTCAGGGTGTCTTTTGAAGAAAAAAGACTAACGTTGAATTACAGAATGAACTTCTGCTGTTGGTTACCTCTACCAAGTACAGAAGTTGAAGATTTGAGGTACCCCAGGTGAAAGCTGTCTAAAATAGACTTGCAGGATCTAGTTGGCTCTTTTTGGCCAGTTCTGAAACACAAAACAAAAATGATTTGTCAATTGCAGATGCCGGGTTCATTATTCACAGCTGGTATCTGAAAGTGAACTACTGTACTTTTCTGCTTATAAATTCAGCATATCTGATAAATAATTCAAACAGAGAAGTTACTTGTCAGTGTATAAGCAGACCTCAGTTACATTTTTCTACACCCAGTAATAAAAAGTGGATTGGCTCTGCATATTCAAATAATGTTGCTCTTATCTTTGCTGTAGAAGTTTCTTGGAGACTATTTATTCTCAATGTTAATACACAAAGTAGAAGGTTGAGTAGTAGAAATCATGGTTAATTACTCTGGTCATATCTCTTAAGTGTTAGTTGTATGTGCTAAATTGAACTTATCCAAGTAGTGATATGTAGGAAAAATTACTTCCATTTTTGGCTACTTAATGCTTAGTGGTGCTGACAAACTGATTTAGATACAGGTAGCTGCGTGAACCTCTATGCTAGGCAGCCAGTTTAACTCCACTTCATATTTCCTAAATGTATTAAGAACAGAATACCAACTCAGGGGAGTATTGAAAATTAATAGCATTCACTTGCTTTCTTTTGACAGATCTGACTCCTTTGCTAACTCCATGTTTGTATTCATTTTAAAAAGGGAGATAAAGCCAAACCATGTCTTATCAGTTGTAGCTCCAATAACATTGTAATTCAGCTTCAGTCTAGGTATTTAAAGAGAGAAACAAAGGTTACTGATTTTTAGGGCATCAGATTTTTAGAGCCAGTTGAAGACAGCCAGTGGACAGTGATGTGGATAAAATAATTTAATTCTTAGGCATTTTTGTTGGACTATAGATAAGTCTCACAGTAAATTTACAAATAGTTTCAGAACCCCGACAGGTTGCATTTAAGATGCAATTAGCAGGTTCATCATACCTTAGATAGTAACGTAGCCACATGTGCAAGTCAGTTTAAGACATGATAATACAGCAAACGACTCATTTGTAGCATGCCTTAAATTGAACGCATAGCCATCTGAGGGCTGGGACCTGTCAAAACCCTTTGTGCCACTCAGCTGGATGGCACATGTGGTTTTATAGGTCCTGGCACAGAGGGGCTGGGGGATTGGGCTGCAAAGGTGTCCAGGTATGAATAAAAATCCTGTGTACTGCCTAGCTAAGCAGCACACAGGTTCTTTCTCATCCCCAGTGCACCAGAAAACCCCATGATTGAGCTGTAGTAGCTGATACCCCCTGCACTGGGACTTGTGTCCCCCTAGCTGGGGTTTTGACAGTCAACTGATTGTCAACTTGGGCTGGGGACTGGTTTGGCCCAGTTTGCAATCAGCTGATTGTAGACACCCTGGTTTCACCTTGCTAGTGCAAGGAGTGTCTGGGCTCATAATCCTGGGCTCCCCCTCCAGCAACAACTACGGTATTATCCAGATTTAATTCAAAATCATTTGTCCTTCCATGCACATGTCATATTGGGAGGTGTGATTGTTGGGATTGTGGACTAGATCCTATCACATCTTGAAATGAACATGTCAGGGGCCTCAGTGTGTGAAAGGTAAGAGTTTGTCAGTCATGGTTGCAAACTACCATGTCCACAAATAATCAACTGTAAACATCACAACATGATTTCATATGGAAGTGCAGTTATACACCATTAAAACTATGTAATTCCATTTTAAATTAAAACAGCTTTAAATATTCCTTGCAGTGTCCAAAACCCTATTACTGCGGTTGATGATGTATGAGATTCTGAAAGTGATATTTAATTATTATAAATAAAATCATCTCTTCACGTGGAACAATTCAGCAAATCAGTGGTGCAAATGGTCTACATGTTGCAATGGTCTACATGTTGTGATAAGGGACTTTAAGAATGTTTTGGTATGCATATATTTTAAACTATGCTAAAGCATGTAGACTTACAGGCTAGTTTAGAGCACATCTATAGGCAGCCCCGGTTTTGGGGTAGTGGTTTTCTAAACTGTGCAAGTGTTTTACTTGGTAGGACTCTAGGAAGAGGCGGTGCTAGCATAGACACTAATGACAGACTCACGCCTTTTGCATGGGTTCACAGGCTTAATTAATCACATTTCTTCACAAAGGAGGAAAGCTCCAAATATGCCATTTGTGGGCATTTTCATGTCTGGAAGAAGTATTTTACTTCACCTTTTGAAAGAGATGGGTGGGAGGAAAGAACCTCTATCAGCTATGCTTATCTGGCATTTGAATATGCTCTGTTCTTTGTGCTCATTAAATGGAGGTGATTTTGTGTTAATGTTGGCATCTTGAATATTAATGAGAAAACTCATGGTAAGAAGTTGCGCATCTATTGTAAGCCTATGTTGTTGGCTTTCACTGGATCTGAAGAAAGTAAGGCATCGCACTGCTGTGAAAAGGTACTTAAGATAGCTTAGTTATTGGAAGCAGGATAGCCACATTAGTGTACTTGTTACTTCTGACTATTCTTGAGTTTGCAGTATTTAATCATTTTATTTTTACACAGTTTTTTTGTGGCATGCTGATTAAAAGAAAATGAACTCAACTTTGAGAGAATGGCATCCTTGTGGCATTACCTGAATACTTACATTGGTCATCAGTGGACTTGGAATCCTTAGGCTACCACACACAGACCAGTCACCTGAGCTAATGGAGTAACTGGTAGCAGTAGCAGATTGTCATCCTCCAGCACTAGGGGAGAATGATCCATATTTTTGCCTGTAAGTTTTATAAAATTATTAGAAGAAGAATGCGGAGACTTAGGCTGAAGAGGGAAATATGCTCAGCATGCATGTTGTTCTGGTTATCTCCACTTCAACTTTCCTTAAAATTGATCCCTGTTGCCTCATCCTTCCAACCTGTTTCTTCCCCTTTGTTGACCCCTTCGTTGACCTCTCTCTTTCTCCTCAACATGCTTCCTAACAAACCTGCTTGGTGCAGACAGTATAATTTAGCAGTTAACATTTTTTAAAGAAGTCTTTACAGAATGTGTACAAACTGTCATCCTTACACCTGCATCCTTGGCCCTAATTTATGTGAATGTTTACCAGTTCAGCAGAAGGCACATCTTTTTAAAACAAAGTCCTCTTCCCCCTCCACTCCCTTCCAGTTTCAAGGCCTTGCATCAAGGTAGTGAGCACTGAAATTTTTCAAGAAGAACAACACCATCTTTTTTAAAGCTTAAAAGCAACAGTTTTTCCATAGCTTTGTTTTTAGAAATGCCTGAATCATTTTGTCTCTTTTTGAACTCAGCCTGAGCTGGATACCCAATTTGCAAAATGTTTAACTCAGATGGTAAAAAAATTGGCAAAGTTTTATAAGCAACTAAAAACAGGGCCTTATATTTGAGGAATATCAGCTTTTTCTGTCAGTTTTGCCTATAATATTTGAGAAAAATATAATCCATGCATGATAATTCCCTAGTGCTGAGGATGTTCTATTAGGATTGAATGGAAAACAGCACCACTGAAATGTCAGTTTGTGGGTGGTAGAGAGAAAGCAATGGCTTTCAGTCCTGTTAAATATTTAGTTGTATGCTGTCAAATGTGCTCATTTGGTCTATTGTACTGTATTTCAACTGATCCGTTACCAGTATTACAGTTTTGTACAGCAAACCATTCAAACATAATTTATCCAGTGGAACTCCTGTTACGTAAATAACCTTTGGAAGAATAGCATTCTCCAGCAGTGAGTCAGTGCATTGAGTTTTTCCACTGTACTCTAATATAACTATGAAATTCTCATCCACAGCTGAAGATTTGAAAACAGAGTTAGAGGTTCTCAGTTAACTGAAGCAGTCTAGAATTATGTACCATGAAGTTTATCGAAATGAGAGATTGTACTTTTAGTTTGGCTGAAAACAACTGTCATGTGATGAGCATTACACTGTCATTGGGCTGTCCTTATCATATAGCAATGTGGCTTAAATCTCTACTAGGTCAAAGGCTGGGGAAAAATGTTATTAACATTTTTCTGACAGATATATGCCTAGCATATAGATATATTGTAACATTGCTTGTTGTTTTAATATTGCTTAATCATCAAGGCAGGATCTCATACATTTCTCCATGATATTTTTAGAACTTTTTTGTACATTCCTTTGGCCAGTCAGTTCATATGACTGTCTCTACTGAAATCTCTTTGAATTAATTTTGATTTTTGTAAAACTTCAAGCCTGTTCATTGAATGCTTGATGTGTTCAGTATATTGTATTTTTTTTCTTTGACCAAAAAATGTGTTTGTTTTTTTTAAGCTTTTTGATAATTTCTGTCAAGCTGCAGTTTCATCATACTTCCAGGTTTAAAAACAACCCAAAGAAACACTGAGATATGAAGAAACTTGTCTCAAGACATCTCTCAAGTGAGAATAATTGTACTGCATATGAATAATTAAACATTTATCATTAATAATTAAATGTCTAGAGAAGTAGACCAGTTTTTTGTTCTGAAATAGTTTGTAGAGAAAGTTGAAGTCCAGGATGGAAAGTCCAAGGCCTACTGAGCAGTTACCATCAGAGGAGACTTATCTTATATTCTGATCCGTTACTTTGCTGTTTAAAGTTATGCTGAATCTGTTTATCGTATGCTGAGACTGCTAACATATACATATGTCTTTGCTTTTCTGATTGCCTTTCTTTAATAAAACCTACCAATCCTTAGATCTAACCCCTTTGGGCAGTAGTGATCAGAGAGGGATAAAAGCTGAAAGACACAAACTCAAGCATTTTAGTCATGTTATACATAAGGGAGACTGTTAACAGGACATTATTTCTTACTGCATATTTGTAGTCAAATGAGCTTACTCTGACTGTGGAAGCTTCCTCAAATGGCAGCCTCACAATGAAGGGAGGTACAAAGGATATTCTTCACTTCCTGGTGGTGAGTCACACCTTAGGCTATAAGCAGGACAAAATTTTGTAATACATATTCAAAGTTAATATATGAAAAGGGTTGAAGTGTAAACATTCCTCTTCATTTATTCAGACATTTTTGTGTGTATCTGCTTTTTGAAGAATCACAAATTCAGTTAAAGACAATCCTTTTTTGTTCAGATGTATATCGCTGTGTCTTGTTCAGTGTTGAACCAAGATACTAAGTGTTCTTGTATGTTATGTTAAAGGAATTTTGCTTCAATAATCTTATTTCAGTGTATTTACCTACATACATGATATTTAAAATGTCATATACTAATTACTATTTTTCCTCAAAATACTATAACTAAAAAGAGATACCCCTCACTTAATTGTTAGCAACAGCCAGGAAGTCATGATGTATTTCCTAACTAATAGATCTGTTTACAGTGTGAACTCTTGGGTAGTGATTAGTAAGACTTGCCAAAACAGCGTGCAATAAAGAGTCTCTGTCTCAGCTTCTGATTGCCCTTGGCCATCTTCTTTTTAAAGTACATATTGGAATAAACTAACCCTAAAATATTTTGACTTCCTTTTTGTTTTCTATCTAAGATTAGGTAATTGATATCTACTTTGCATGGTATTAATATTAAATTACACAGTCAGAATTGTTACACCTTGCTGATAACACACTAAAGTCAAAGGAGCTGTTTCCTACTGCTGCTTTGGTCGTGTTAGTCTCTAACTTTTGGGATTCCATTTTTAGTTGTTTTGACTGCAAAGTAGCCATGTTATGTCTAATTTATGAAGCCTAAAATAGCATAGGGTAGCTACAGGAAAAGGGAACTTTTTTCCAACATTCTGACTTGTCAGTTAACGGTGCCGTTGTATTCCAGTATCGGTGAGGTTGTAATCTGTGACGTTTGTTTCCGAATTTTATCCTTTCTTTCATGACATCATTAAAACATAAAAAGGATAATAGAAAAATATACATCTTGCCCCTTCATACAGCTAGCTGTAAATGAGAGCTTCTTTCAGTTGTTTCATTTAAGTAATTGATTTAATAACAAATAACAGTAATAACAGTAATTGAGCTTTTGAAAATCACTGTGGTGGTTTCAGAGGTACTTTTTCCTGATTCACTTGCTTTAGCAGTTCTGTGGAAGAGAATAAGAAATTGCATTTCTCTGTTGGCAGGAAAGAGGCATTTCTTTTGACTGGCAACCTAGGACTCAAGATTCTTCTAGTTAGTCCATTGGTGTGACTGTCTTCATAGCAACTTACTTTGTTAGTTTTTCTGTTACAGCTGAGAACTATGTAGTTTTTCACATTTCCAGCATATAAATGCTGGTTTCCAAGTACAAAACCAAGATCTGAAACTAGCTTTAATTTCTTTGATAGTTTTGAAGGGTTTTTTGAGGGAGGGAAAGGGGGAAGAAATAGTTGCACAATAGAATTCTAGGTAGTGAATGAAATACAGTTGTTGGAACAGTGCTTTAATTACTTAACTTCCTGCTTACCCTTTTAGTTGGAAAAAAGTGAAATGGGACCAATAACTGATCATAGACAACTTTTTCAAGTTAGAGGAGCATTTTTCTGTTGTAAAGCCTTACTTCGGTTAGCCGGAAGTAATAGATATACAGGGACACATACTGAAACAAATACCTGATGTACATTAAGAAAATCTGTCATACATTCTTATAAACATTCAATTGCAGAGAAGTTCTATGGCCTCTGCTTAAGAGGACCAGCTGACATAGTTAGTAGTGACTTCAGTTCTGATGTATTAGTTTACAAGTGAAGGTTGCCCTTGTATGGCTTTATGAAATAGTTTCATAGTTGGTAGGGTCAGAAGGGACCTGAGCAGATCATCTAGTCCGACCCCCTGCTGTGGCAGGAAAGAGTACTGAGGTCAAACAACCCCGGCCAGATGTTCGTCCAGCCTCCTTTTAAAGACCCCCAGGGTAGGAGCCAGCATCACTTCTTTTGGAAGTTGGTTCCAGGTCCTTGCCGCCTGCCCTGACAGTGAAATAGCACTTCCTAATGTCTAGCCTGAAACTACCCTCTGCTAGCTTGTGTCTGTTGTTTCTTATAACTCCCGGGATTGCTCGGGGGAGCAGGGACTCGCCCAATGCCTGCTGGTCCCCCTGGACTAGTTTGTAGACTGCCACTACATCCCCTCTCAGCCTTCTCTTTTGGAGGCTGAACAGATTCAGGTCCCTCAGCCTCTCCTCCTAGGGCCTGCCCTGCTGACCCCTGATCATGCGGGTGGCCCTCCTTTGGACCCTCTCCATATTGGCCACATCCCTTCTGAAGTGCGGCGCCCAGAACTGGACACAGTACTCCAGCTGTGGCCTGACCAGTGTCGCATAGAGGGGGAGGATCACCTCCTTGGACCTACTTGAGATGCATCTGTGGATGCATGACAAGGTATGGTTGGCCTTCCTGACTGCGTCGCCACACTGTCGGCCCATGTTCATTGTGGCATCAATGATGACTCCAAGATCCTTTTTTGTCTCAACACTGGCGAGAAGGGAGTTCCCCAGCCTGTAGGCATGCCGCTGGTTCTTCCTTCTCAGGTGCATTACTCTGTACTTGTCAGTGTTGAACCCCTGTAACCTGTCCAGATCCGCTTGCAGACTGTTCCTTCCTACTAGCGTACCCACTTCACCCCACATCTTTGTCATCTGCAAACTTGAACAGGGTGCTTTCTACCCCCTCGCCCAAGTCACTGATGAAGATGTTGAATAGTGCGGGCCCGAGGACCAAGCCCTGGGGAACCCCACTGCCCACATCCCTCCAGGTCGAATAAGACCCATCCACCACCACCCTCTGGGTGCGGCCCTCCAGCCAGTTAGTGACCCATTTGACCGTGTAGGCATCAACACCACTGTCTCCTAGTTTCTTACTGAGAATGGGGTGAGAGACCATGTCGAAGGCCTTCCTGAAGTCCAGAAAGACTATATCCACTGTGACACCTGCATCCAAGGACTTGGTGACCTGGTCATAGAAGGCCACCAGGTTGGTTTGACGAGACCTGCCCCTAATGAACCCATGCTGGTTGCCTCTGAGCATAACCTCCCCTGCTGGCCCTTCCTGGACATGTGCCAGGATAATTCTTTCGAAAAGCTTCCCCAGGACCAAGGTAAGACTCACAGGCCTATAGTTTCCTGGGTCCTCCTTCCTCCCTTTTTTGAAGATGGGGACCACATTGGCCCTTTTCCAGTCCTCCAGCACATTGGCCGAGCACCATGAGTGCTCGTATAGCTGTGCCAGAGGTCCCACAATGACCCCTGCTAGTTCCTTCAGCACTCTGGGGTGGAGATCATCAGGACCTGCGGATTTAAATACATCTGGTCCCTCCTGAAGTTCCCTGGCAAGGTCCTCATTAACCCTAAGCCTGGGTGTGCCACCCACAGGACCCTCAGGGGGGCGAGGGCAGTGGGGGAGATATCCGGGTCCCTCCTCAGAAATATGGAGGCAAAGAAATTGTTGAATATGTCTGCTTTACTGTCAGGTGAGATGACCAGATTTCCTAGCGTGTCCTGCAGAGGCCCGATGTTACTTGGCACCTTCTTTTGCCCTTTGGAGAAGACAGCAACAATATTTTATTTACTTAACTAAAAACTATTTTAAGTTCAGCGTTACCAAAATGTCTGGATTACCTAAATGGCTGTTTAGCAGTGAAAAGCGGTATCCTAAACTGTTGAGTTGACAAACATTTGTTGCTGGTCCAGTACTGCTAAATAAGATTTATTTCATTGACGGTGGTTATGTATGTAGGTAAACTATGGTTGATTGAATCCAGGTTACTTGGATCTTTCTCCATAGAAAGCTTCCAATCAACGGCCTGTTTTGTTTTTTTCTATTTGAAAGCTTCATGGTAAGGTTTGCCTACAAAAGAATACAGCAAGCATGATTAGTAGGAACATATAGCTTATTAAATGCATTTAAATGATTAAAATGTGACTGTCAGGACTTCTCTTGTCTGTCTTTTTTTAGCAACTTGACTAGAACTAGTTTAATTACTGCAACAAACACAATTTCATAAACTCACCAATATTTATGGCACTAAGGTGGCATCCACAAAAACACTAGGCCACCTATGGTGGTAAACAAATAGAATTTAGGTGCCAAAGTCCAAGAGCATGTTTCATAAACCCCCTATCTAGTTACTTTAATGCCTAAAGCTTAGTCAGTAAAGTTAATGAGGTACCTCTAGTTCCATTTCAGTCTTTGTCCAGAACTGCTACTGCCTTAGTGAATCTGAGCATTCTGGCACTGTTTCCCAGTTGTGTGCGCTTGGGTTTTACAGGTCTCCTCAGTTCCTTGAGGTGCCTGATCCTATTGGCATGTTCAGACCTTGCTTTGTACACCTTGACAGCACTGAATTCAATACAAAACACGACAGCCACAGTCACTTTTTCATTCAGGAACATGGCTGGAGGTGGTGGCAATGGTGCCTTCCTTTCACATAATCGCCTAGTGGTGAGAGCACTTGTTTTGGAAGTGGGAGTGCCCTGCCTGTGCCTGAAAGTTTCAAAACCATGGCTCCCACCTCTCGGCATAGTGCCCTACCATGCTAAAGCCAAGGTTAGAATGGGGACAGCCCTGACTCCTTGCTGAAAGTGTGCCATTGATTAGCAAAGAATTCAAGACTACTTGAGCAAGGAAGTAAGTATGGAAGGAGACTGACAGTGATGAGACAGCTCCCTGGGTATTGGGGACCTGAGTTATTGTCCCTTCTCAAAGGAGTGCTTTGCATTTTTCACAAGCAGGGATCTGGGTTTTCTGATTCCCATAGAAAAACATGGATTCTTCCCTTTAAAGGAGAAAAACACTGATTTCCCCCTTTGAAGCAGAAAAACACAGATTTCCCACCTTGTAAACAGCTCTGCAGGTTGGCAGAGTTCCAGCCTGCAAGGGGCTGGGGGGAGCGGGAGGAGGGTGATCAGGCAGGGGGTGCCACGTGCATGTGCTCACACATGCACATGGGTGCCAGGCAGCCTGGGAAGCAGCACCCACAGGTAAGTTGGGCTGGGGGAAGAGGGGATTCAGGCCCCCATAGGCAATATAATTGGGCAGGTGATGTGTGGGACTTGGGGCCTGGGGTCATGCGCAGCCCAGGCAGGGAGTGGGACATGGCCACAGGTGGTTCATCGGGGGGGAGGGGGGGGGCTGGCTCCTTGCTGCTGCGTGCGCTCCTGGGGGGCAGGGGCGGGTGTGGGTTGGCTGCTGCGGGCTCGAGCTCCCCGTCCTGCTGCCCTCTCCCTGCAGTCTCTGCAACCCAGCAGGCAGGACCCAGTGTAGCAGGGCAGAGCGGGACCAGGCAGGGAAACCCCTTGTTGCTGTGCAGGCCCCCTGCTGCCCTGGCAAGGTGCCTCCTGCCCGCTCTGCAGCAGTGGGGATGGTGGCACGGAGTTCTTCCTGTCACTGCTGCTGAGTTGGAACAAGTACCTAACTTAGTTTTGGCAACATAAAATGATATAACACATAAGACCCTATTTGGATTTTTTTCTCTGTATGTGAATGCATGTGCATTGATGAAGCGAAGAAATGTTACTAGATATCTGTGGAGGTATTGCTGCCTAAAGTGAGACATTTTGTGAGGCTTACTATTTTGAAGCCATTTTAATAATAATTGTGGAATTTTTCAAAATCTTGATAAACTTAATTACAACAGAGCAACTAGGTCAGTCATTAACAATATGGGGCAGGTTCTTCCACAGTTTTATTGGAAAAACTTGTACCTGAAGTGAAGCCTAAGCTTTACAGAGGAGGGACTGACTGGGCATGTCTACACATGCAGTTAATGTTAAGCAATAAACTCTGGAGTTTATTGCTCCGAGGCACATTGTTTGAATGTGCACCTGGGACTGTAGCACATTGAGCTGAGTTGAAGCAGCCCTGGCAGTATGCCTGCCAGCCCAGGGCTGCTTTCCTTCTGCTCCCCAGCTCAATATGCAACAGAGGGGCCTGCTAGTGCCTAAGGGTGCTCCAGTTTGGGATTACCTGGCAGGCAGCCCCTATACTGAAGCATACTTGTACCACAGCCAGCTGAAGCAGCACACGTGCAAACACTGCTGTGGAGTAAAAAAAAAAACTTTGCAGGAGGCTAGTACTCGTAAATAAAAATACTATCCTGCTGCAGAATTAACTAGTTTACTCCAGCCTAATAGGGGTGCATGTGTAGACAATTAGTCAACTCTGCAGTAAATGTCTCATGTAGACGCGCCCACTGTGCTCTGTTTTCAGATCATTTTTCAAGCATTTGCCCTAGGCTGTAGCAGCATTAGTGTAATTAAAATATATAATCTACTATTAAGTCCCACAGAATACACATTGAAATACCATAAAATATAAGAGCAACAGTATGCTACTTAAAAGTAGGGCAGTTATGAACCTTTCAATCTGCTGGTCACAGAGATGAAACAAATTTAGCAATCTGTCTGGAAAATTTAAAAGCTCAGCTTTGGCAAATGAAGGCAGGAGTAAATTCCAAAGCAGAGTTGCTTTGCTGGTACTTGACTTCTGTGTAACACAAGAAGCTTCTGGCTTAAAGGTGACCTGCAAAGCTTCTACAACTTTGTTCACTTCTCAGTTTGAGATTCGCAGTGCTTGAGGAAATAGTTCTGCTTTATTTTTATCAACACCATTTTTTTTATTTAAAAAATATATTGATTCTTCTATCTCTTCATAGAAATTATGGAATTATGCTCTTCCCTCTGCTGCTGTTACTGCTATTTGCACTGCCAAGCACACAGAAATAACATTCTCATCTCTCCGTCTGTTTACTTATATATTACTCATGTTCCCACTTGCGTATGTGCAGAGAAAGAGAAAATATTAGGAGTAGCTTGGATTTGTTTGTGATGTCACTTTTTAACAGAACAGAAAAAAATAAGAGTGCTGAAGGCCAAAGGCAAACTTCAGTGTGGAGTAAGACACTCAAAATGTTAGCAGTATACATATTTAATATGACAACTGTTTGGTGTAGGGAGGGGAATCAAATAAGTTTTACAGGTCTCCTTGAATTGCAGCAGTGTCATGTATGCAGAGATACAGGTTTTTTTTGGTACCCGCGTTTTAAATTAGTTAAGGCTTTGGTTAGAATGGATATTATGCCCATAGATACAAACATGTAGGAGATGCACATTGGAGAATTCATGCCCTAGCTTTTTCAGATGTACCTTCAGCTGACCAGGGCTGCATCATAATGACTGTTCCAAGTAGGATAAATGAAATATGCCATCCAGGTGTAGTAAAGATTATATTATTTAAGATGTTCATTTCTATTCAAATAAATTTTAAGAAGATCAGTTGCTGATTTAAAGGAAAATTGGATAACTTAGTTTGGGTTTTGGTTAACAGGCACTAGGGCTGATAGTGGTTCACATATTTGACTGAATATTTAACTCTTCATTATATTGTTTTGTAGCTCTTTGATCTGTGTTGTAAGCCAGGCACAAGCAAACCATGTTGACTTCAAACTTCTCTTTCCTGTTCATGCTGTCAATCTGTACGAACTCCACCCGCTCTGGAAATTAGAATTACGACATGCCTTTGAACAGCTGTAGCATGTAATCTCTTGTAGTAGAGTGCAAAGAACATGTTTGAGTAGGTTCACAAACCAACAAGGCCAGAGGCAAGTGTGTTCTTACAAACTGAACATACAGAAAACATGATCGCATTTGCTTTATTCTGTATAGATTATTATACTGCACTCATTGGCATAGAACTTGAGCATGTTTAGTAATCTGTTAAACAGCATGTTAACATCCATCATATGTTAACATCCATCATATTTATTCTCTCATCTTTCCTGCAAATGAAAAGCATGTGGAGTGTTTTGTTAGAATTATGTCTATTTATTAAATACCTGACTTTACATTCATGCATCCAGGTTGTAGTCATATTGGTCTAGAGGAAAAGGTAATCAGGACTTGTAGTAGAGATGGTATCTTTTATTAGACCAACAAGATTTTTGAAAAAAAATTCTTTATTTGCAAGCTTTCGGGCACAAACACCCTTCATCAGGCATTGGAGAAAAGATTGTAAAAGTTTTCCTGGGTAGAATTGAATGTCAAGTTAGAAGACTTGCCTTGAATTCAGACGAAGTAGTAGTGCAGTTGGGTATTTAGTTCCTTTGTCTTTAATTGTGTGTCATGCACATATACGTTTTATGTTTATTGTGCAAGGTTCAGTTGTGCCAGAGCAGCAGAGCTGTTGACAACAGTATCTATCCTGGAGCTTTAAGTGATCTTTTAGATTGCCTAGAAGATAAAGAGAACCGAGACCTTGATCATGTTTTGAAATCCTGTTAGAATTTATATCTCGAAATGACCTCCAGAGTCGCTGAATCTTGTCTCTTGCTATTGCTGGCAACTACAACATATAATTATGCTTATAAACTTACTGAACTTCAACTTTAAACAAGTTAGATTGCTTGCTCTTGCTAGCCAGAGGACAATTCTTATGTGAGGTGGTGCACTGCAGCAGGATGCACTAGTTAAGTTTCCTGAATGTTGAAAGCTTTGTGATCAAATGTACCACCCCATTGCCGTAGTCTGGTTAAGAGGCGACTAAGAGATGAGTAAACAAAACCATACTGTTACCCCCAAGGAGGGGATGGAGTCTTGTAGCTGACAAGGGGTGATAAAAAGTATTATCATTCGTGAGCAACCTACCAGCACTCTTGAGCTATGGACTGAATTCTTTGGCCATTATTTGACGTAGCTTCAGCCAAAGGAGATCTGGCAGCGAACTCTTCAAAATACTTTCCTCTGTTTCTCTTTTGCTTGTGCTGTTTTATCCATCTGTGCTGGTTTTCTAGGTTGTTTTTTGTTTGTTTGTTTTGCTTAAGCATCCTTTGGTTGTGGTGAGGTTATATATCATGAAAGATAAGTAAACTGTGTGTCATTGCATATTTCCAGTATTTGAAACTGTTGCCTGACCAGGGGGCTGTTTGAAAAGGACCAGAAAAAGATCTGAATCTTTGTGGGGCGTACTACTGGGGATTAGTTTTCCATCACTACTAGCAGGGAGTGTCACTTCAGGAAGGACTCAACCACTGAGTGGATTTTACCGTTGTAAACCTAAAATCCAAGACTGTTTTGATGCACTGAAAGAATATTCATTTGGTGAAAGTTATTCATCATTGTATCGGACAGTGGCCGTGCCCAGACTAGTGAGGATGCGTGATATGTGGCACTGCTGACCCATCAGCAGCACTGCACATGCAGATATTCTCTGCGCTGCTGCCTTGCAGCATGGGTGGTTTTTGTGACCCCAGGGAGGGTCAAAAAACACACCTTACAAAAGTGGGGTGGTGCACCTGATGGCAGTGCACGCCACCCAAAACTGGAGCCTGGCCTGCTGGAGCCATGCTCTGGCTGTTGGCCAGGCTCTCAGCTGCAGGAGCACTGCAGCTGCAACACCCCAAGGCCCCCTAGGAGCCCAGGTAAGGCTGCTGGGGTCAGCACAGGTGCTGGCCCTAGCCTCCCCTACTCTACCCGGAGTAACCTGCCGCGCATTAGAGCGTGTGTGGCATGGGTGTACCCCGGGGACAAGTAACAGTGGCATAAGGTGTGCCGCTGCTACTTGTCCTAGGGGAAACAAAGGGCTACGCTCGTCTGAACACGGCTAGTCAATCAAGCCTACTGCTCTGTTCCAAGTAGTATTCAGGTACAAATCTTTTTAAAGGAAAAGAGCTCCCTACAAGTTAACAGGGTATTCAACATAGCACAGTTTTGCAACAAACTTCCATCAGTGTCTTACTTCTATAGTTTTGTAACTATAGTTCTAAAAGCTTTCTTACAGTGTTTAGAAATAAATCCAAGAGTATCATACCTGAAATGTTTCCCATTTGGAATCTGTAACATGATGAACTTCAAATAGTTGTATTCCAAATAAGTTATCTACTTTTAATATTCTTTATTTTTCTTCCATTACTGTTGTGTACCAAATGTAATGTTTGCCATTTTAGGAGGCTTTTAACATAATAAAAGATGCAGCATGTGATGTGTGCTTAAATACATATTTCAGATGGGAAATGACTCATAGCAACAAATTTGTTCTACTAACAGAGGAAGCAGGCAAGCTCTATCACACTGAATTGATTGACATGGAAACTGCCCAGCAGTTGTTTCAACAGTCCACACCTAGGCTTCTGCTGTCTGCCAGTGCCACATAAGTACAAACTGGAAAATTTGTTGAACCTTCATGTAAATAAAGAGGAGACTTACATAAGAAAATATACAACCAGCACAGTGTTTTCGGCTTTGATATTTGATGCAGTCTATGATATCCTGGGTTCGGTAAAGTTTAAAGGGAGTTTGTGTATTGACTTTAGTGGGCCCAGAATGTCATTAAGTTTGTTTTACTTTGCCCCATACTTACAGTATGGCAGAGACTTTTATATAAACCAAAGTTTTAGCCAGCTTTTGAATCTGGGCATTTGAGTATTGTGGATAACAACTACTTTGTTACTGTAAAGTGCTCAGCAGTGAAATTGTGGCAACATTTAAACTGATAAAAAATGTGAATAATTCTTCACTCCAATGAAATAAATAGGGGGTCATACCCTTCAAAATTGTTACTTCAGACTATAGCTAAACAGACTCAAGTATTTTTTTTCTTTTAAGTCCATTTTGAGTCGGGGGGGTAAACTCTGCAGCAAATTTCATTGTTGCAATATATAGCATATAAAATACTTCACATAGTTTAAAACTACCTGAAAAAAGAATTGATCGGTTTGGAATCTATTGTCTTTGGTGTGAAATGGGGCAGAGAGTCCTTGATTTAAGGGAGCAGGCGAACTGACGTGATGCCTACTGTCCACTGACCTAATGAATACTTGTCTCAGAGGGAAGTGATTTTTGTTGTTTTTTAAAAAAAACAAAACTTTTTGGGGGTATGGAGTAAAATACTTGAAGAATCAGTTGTTTTTCATTGTTGGTACAAATCTGAAATCATTGCTTTGGGCCACAACATAATTTTTTTTCAGTAACAAAAAGCATTTTGCAAAACATCATTCACTAAAGCAGGGAGTTTGAGAAGGCCCTAGATTGCACATGGGTGGGCAGGAATGGAGTGACGCCAGGCACCATCCTGCACTGCTGTGCAGGCGCCACCCACCTGCCCGGCTGGACGCAGGGGAGGGGTGGGGGAAGCTCCATGTCTGGCTGTGTGCCACACCCCCACTCCACATCCGGCTGCGTGCCAACCCTACCCCACCCCCACGTCCGGCTGTGCACCCCCACTCTGTGTCTGGCTGCAAGCCACCTGCCTTCTGGCCCCCCCCCCTTTTGCTCTGTGTCTGGCCACGTGCCAGCCCCAACTCTTCACGTCCAGCCGCCAGGGGTACACTGATCCAAAAAGGTTGAAAACCTCTGTGCTAAAGGAAACTAACATCCAAAAAAATCACTTGGTCACCTTTGTAGCATTGCAGATTTTCTCTGAAGATAGTTATAATGTCAGATAACCACATCTATTTACCATTCTGTGCATTTTGTATATCTTGAAAATTTCATTTATTTCTAGACCGGTGTTTTGCAAGCTGAAATATACCCACTGGAGTAAGGAGTGAGTTTTGGGAGCCTGCATGTGAGGAGAGTGGGAAGAAAGAAGAAATCGACAAAAATCAAAATGAACAGATAGAGAGTTGGAGAAGTTACAGTAGAAGTGATATAGTATTCCTTCTTATTCATAATGTGTAATTATAGGAGTACACAGCAAGATAATACTTAAGGGGGGCATGACTCAAGAAAGTTTGAGTACCACTGGTGTAGACTCTAAGCTTACCTTTTAATACAAGTGTCAGAGATGATTGCAACAAATAACAGTTCTCTTGGCTTCTCTTCAGTTTTGTGCATGCTAGCACATGATAGAAGGTTCATTTCTCAGCTACATAGCCTGCCCAGTTCCCATTTCTAATTGGGGAATAGGGCATGCTGTCAGTGATTGAGCTCATGGGCAGGTTCCCATAGGGGGGAGAGTGAGGAGGCAGATGGGAGGCCCTTATTGCCCCCTGGCTGGAGAACATGCCTGTGCAGCAGTTTTTAAGAGCTTCAACCAGAGGATCTGAATGTGTGTACACCTACCTAGTGCTCTAATTTTGGTATCACTGCAAAGTGTTATGGCATTTGAAACACTACAGTGTGTCCAAGTCCACAGTGACTTGCAAGGTAGATACCAATTCATGTTTTTATTTCGTTCTGAATAGTAATAAACAGCAGCAGAGTTTACATGGTATTTTCAACTTACCTGGAAATATTTGCACGGAGACCTCTCTTGGGTTAGTAGAACCTCTCCATTTTCTAATGATCTTGAACTTTGGGTCTTTTTCCCCATTAGGAGGTTTGCACAGTTAAGAGCCAGTAAAGTAATCACACTGGTCACTTGTCATTCTTCAAAGCTTGTTCCAGAGGCTATGTAACTGGCATAAATATGTTTACCATTTAAACCAGGTAAGCCACAGTCTTTGCAAGCCCCCTTTGTATTACTTCTAAAGTATCCATCAATATTATAGGCATTTTCAACTGTATACACTCATGACCTTACCATATTACAAACCATGACAAACCTGCCTGGGTCAAGAAGCCAAATACTCCACATACCTGATGTGTTAATAGATGTGTTAAGCAAATCTTAAAAATTATATTTATTTTCCTGCTCTCAACTGAAAACATACACACACGGAAGTGTGGTCATGCTTGAACATAGGCTACAGATACAGGCAGACCTAGACAGGCTAACAAGTTGGGCGGATCAGAATCTGATTAAGTTCAACGTTGAGAAATCTAAAGTGCTCTACCTTGGGATGAGCAACCCCCAACACACCTACAGGCTTGACGGCACCAAACTGATTAGCACCATGAATGAAAGGGACCTGGGGGTAATAATAGACCACAATATGAATATGAGCCAGCAGTGCGATGCTGTAGACAGTATGGCAAATAATACTCTGGCATGCATCAATCGATGCATCTCCAGTAAAACCAAGGAGACGATTCTTCTGCTCTACTCAGCACTCGTGAGACTGCAGCTGGAGTACTGCATCCAGTTCTGAGCACCGCACTTTAACAAGGATGTGGGCAAGCTTGAGAGAGTCCAAAGAATGATCCACCCATAGAGAGTCCACCCATATGATCAGAGTCTTACACGGCAACCCATATGAGGAAAGGCTGAGGGATCCGGGACTCTTCGGCCTGAAGAAAAGAAAGCTAAGAGGGGACCTGGTAGCAGCTTACTGCTATGCTAGGGGAGTACATTAAGGGCTTGGTGAACAACTGTTCGCCAGGGCACCCGAGGGGAAAACTAGGAGTAATGGCTACAAACTCCTGGAAGATTGATTCAGGCTGAACATTAAGAAAAACTTCTTCACAGTTAGGGTGTCCAGACTAGAATAAGCTCCCTCCAAAGGTGTTGCAATGCCTACCCTGGAAATCTTCAAGAGGAGACTAGACAGTCACCTTGCTGGGGTCACCTGGCCCCCAGTTATCTTTCCTGCTTGGTGTAGGAGGCTGGACTCAATGATCTTCCAAGATCCTTTCTGGCCTTACAATCTATGCAGGGGGAGGGCAGCAGGGTGGGGAGCCCACAGCGACTGCCCTCATCTGTCCCCTGCCCTCCCACAGGCCTCACTCAGCTCTACTCCAGCTGTGCTGCTGGGGGGGTGGGGGGCAGGGGGCAGGGCATCATTTTAGGCCTCTCCCTCCCCTCCCTTGGCAAAAAATGTCAGTGTCTGTGGACCAAATCATGTGGTCAAGAAGTTTTCTGAAGACCAGCAGCAAGTTACTCTTTAGAATAAAGTGTGAAAACAATTCTGTGATGTATCAGATTAAAATGTAGTGGACACTTTCAATCTACATTTTACCAGGTATATGTGCAGATTATGCAGCATGCAACCATGTCAGTGTGTCTCCTAAACTTTTAGCCAACTTGATGGCAGATGTTTGTGGTGGTTTTTAATATGACTAAAATGAACTACAGTGCCTTGATACAAATGACCAAATTAGTTGCTGCTTTAATAAATTACTGCATCACTGCAGGTACTCGGATTCCTTTATATTAGGATCCAAATCAAAACCCAGTGAAGTAAGTGACAGGAATTTTATTGATGTTAATGGGTTTTGCATGAAGACCTTCTGTACAATATATAACTGAAAATGTAGAACTCCCATGCGAGTCAGCTAAATAGCCAGTCAGATGTATATGCATCCATAGTAAAATATACTTTCATAGTAAATGTTTGTTTGCACAATACTTTGACTATGTACAGTGCTATGTAACACGCCCGCAGGAATCGTCATAATGTAGAAGCAAAAATGAAAGGATCTCCTGTGATTCAGTTAAAGGGAAGAGCGGCTGCCTACTGGATTTTTTTCCACTTATTTTGTAGTAATACGCTGTAATATATTTTGGCTTAAAGTATTCAATTGCTTCAATAAGATATGATAGGTAGAACACTGATTATTAAAGGGAGGGTTATATCTGTGGTTTCAAAATGCCTAGAATAGAATACCAGTTAAAACCTGAATTTGCAGTTTGATTTAGATCATATTCTTCACACCATGTTGCAATATGTCGTGTCTCTCAAATAATTACTTAGATGTTTGTTGGGCAGATGAAGTGTGGGTCATTTATTAGCTACCTTATTAGCTACCTGTACATGGGGAAAAGCAGCACAAAGATTTGTTTTGCGTTGAAGACTCAAATTCAGCCTGGTCTCTTGGCAAAGCTTTCCCCAGCTGAAAGCCTACCACTATGATCTGGAAACACAAAGATAGCTCAGGAGATATACACTTGAGAAGCCCTGGTTAGCCTGTCCAAGATGTGGTCAGCAATGGTATGAAGCTTTACCCAAGTTACAAATTTGCACTGTGTTATCAAGAATTGTAGGGTCCCTCACATGATTCCTTGTGCTGTAGGAAGCAGATCTGATTCTCTTCCAGTGAGCTGTGGGACATACAAGAACTTGAAAATGTTAGTTTGTCTTCTCAGGCAATGGTTAAGGTTCCCATTCTGTCTGACAGCCTCAAAAAGGTGTAGTGTTCAGTGCAAGCTTAATGGACTGGTTTTCTTTGGGCACTAGGGTACCTCTCTAGTCACTTAAGTTATGTCTATACCCTTTAGACTTATATTTTTACCTGGTCCCAAGAATGTATCTATATTTTTAATTGCCTTCATAGCATCATCTGTGCTGACCCCTAGTGTGGACACATAGCATTTGAGTTCGTTATTAGAAAAGCTGTTTTTTTGCCTAATGTGTATGTGACATACCTTAAGTTTAAAAACACAATGAAGTTGAGATAACAAACATTAAAGAAAAGTTAGTCCCAACTTGCCACCCCCCCCATGCACACAATAGCCAAAGTAAAAAAACAAACAAGTGCATGGATGTTAGCATTGAAGCCCAGCACAAGTGCATGCCATGTTGGTACAAATGTTTTAGGAGGTTGCTTTACTTGCTTTTGGGTACGAATTCCAAAACTCTTTCTTTTCGTGAAGTATTACAGACAAGATCTTAATGCGGTGGTGTAATATTTTTGCCTGTTTTATTTTGCTACTTCATGTACAGTAGCAGTTCAAATTAAACGTTTCAAATTAAAAATAAACTCATCATGTTGTATTGTTTATGTTTGTTAACTTATATTATCTGTTCTCTTTTTCCCCCCCTCCTTTCCACCTGTCATCCTGGAGATAAAAATAGGCTAGTAGGTTCTTGCTGGGTCTCTGGGCCAACACTGTTTGGCCTGCATATGCTGCAAGAAAATTTTAAAGCTTTCAATAATATGAATTGAATGGGATTGATATCAGATGGAATATAGCGAGTACACGGTCGATACAGTTGTACAGTTCCACATGCTGTTACCAGTGTGATTTAGTTAGAATATGAATGTGCAGATTTCTGTTGTTGTGTTTTGATTTGAATACAAGAACTGATGCAACCAGATTGTGTTGTGCTCTGTTTTGTGCACCATAGTTCCCTTTCCTTATTTCTTATGTATTTCTAATAGCTTTCCTTATTTAGGAAAGAGAGAGCTCCAGTTTGGTTAAATAGGTTCCAAATTGGACACAATTTAGATACTTGAAGGGCAATCCAGACTGGTCCTGCTCTGCAAGCTACAAGACTCAAGATTACTTTAAAAGTTCAGTGTAGGATTCTTCTGCACACAGATGGAAGTCTAACTTTTTGCCCTGAGAGCTTTTTGGCCTTTACTTGTATTTCGTCCCTTGTAGTAGTTAGAGGTTGATTTGGATCATTTCTTTTTGTGACTTAGGCACTGAAATGATATCTAAATGCCACTAATGTTACTGCTGAAATTAGGCAGCCATTTCTTTTTGGACTGAAACGTTCCCCTTGTGCGTGAATTAGGAGAGAGGAATCCTTAATTCCTGCCCGTGCTCCCAGGTCTGGTTAGGTATTTTACATTAGATAGTTATTGGCTGAATAACAGAAATAAATCTTGGAACAGGGGCCGGACCCTAGCTGAGTGTCCTAAGCACTTGGTGGAAGGACCTCTTGCAGTCTGGTCCTATCTAGCTGAAGCAGGAGGGGGTAGAAAGTGCCCCCTTTGACAGATTTGGAGTCCAGTGATTAGAGTATTCTCCTGGGAAGTGGGAGCTGTGAATTTAAAATGCTGGGCCTAAAGAGGGCCTCATACTCGAACCTCTCTTTGACCTTTAGACCAGGGATGTCCACTATGATCTGGCTCTGTGGGTTGGATGAGTGGCTGGGGCAGTCCATAGCCCACCCTCCTTTTTCCCCCACTAGATCCACTACACATGGCACCTGTTCTGGTTGTTCTGGGACACGCCCTGCAAACAGTGCTGCAGAGTGGCCAGGACATGCGCACACAGATTCTGGAGAGGCTAAAATGGGAGCTGCATGAGGCCCAGTCCAGCTGGGCAGGTGCCATGTTTAGCACCGATCCCAGAGCAGCTGGAGCATATGCTGTGCTACACATGGTGCATGTTCCAAGACCTGTAGTACACGTGATGGCCCCCATCTGGTCTGGGGCTGCACCACACAGAGATGGGCTGGAGCAGGCACTGTATGTGGTATGGGTTCTATTGATTGTATAGGGATCTTAGGCACCTAAACATCACCTACTTGGATCACTCCTGGTACAAGATATTTAATGTTTTGCTTGTGGAACATTTAGGTTTTGGTACCTGCTTGATCAAACTGACACTGGTATGCTTGCACTGAGGCAGCTGGGAATGTGGAGTGGTATAACTGACCACTTAAAAGAATAAACACTTGCTTTTGCCAATACGGAATGAAGAATGACTTGAAATATATTACACTTCAAAATCTTTCATTCCCTTTAAAACCGAAAGACTGCTGATGCTTTGTGTATTTTAAACTCATGAAAGGTTCCAGATGATGGTACAAGATTTTAATCAAGAAATCAAGGGTGGTTTTTTGTCAGGCCTATCAGTCAAATAGCAAGAAGATGAGTATGAAGTGCTGGTGGCTTGTCAAGCCACAACACTTCAGGATACTGAACCTAAGGATGGTTTATTTAATTGTACCATTGCTGCTACACCCAGTGAAATTATAAGTGCTTCTAAATCCATTCTTATGACTTTCTGCACAAAAATAAAAGGCTAGTGTATTTCAAGTTGAAAAAAAGAATAATTCATAGTTTGGGGTTTTTTTTAGATAGGTGATTAGTACTTCACTGTACATGTTTGTGGCAGTCAGTTTCTGCACTGAGCAGGAATAGAACAAGCTGAGGCCAATATGGGCCTTTCCATGAGAAAACGGTACATTGAGTGAAGCTTTGCTAAAATTTTTCCTGAGCCTTGACTCAAGAATCCCTTATGTCATCTTTGATAAATCGTACTACAACATGGGTCAAAACTGATTGATGAAAAAATCCCATACCAGAAAAAAAATGATACCAGAACCAGCATTCCTGCATCCCTCCGCTAAACAAATTCCAATAGTCCCACATCCGGATTTTGCAGCGAGTTACAGGACTTTGCGTTGCTTTTGTTTATGTATGCACATCCTTTTGGCAACATTGTGCCACCCCTTTTAGATTTACTGTACCAATCACGTTTAAGTCTAGTCTGAGTTTTTAGTGATAGTTTCCTTCCCTCTGCTTTGTAATAGGTTTTAAAAACATGGTTGTACCTGAGGAACACAGGACCATCAGATATTTGAACTTTTTTCCCCCATAGGGAATCTGGCACATTGGGCATTTTCACATTAAGTTAAAATGTCATGGGATTGGATTTTTGTGTTATGTGTTTTTCTGATGTATTTTATAAGAAAATTAAGTTAATAGATTTCACATATTTCCATATGTTATATATGTATACATTTTTTTACATGTTGGGGTAAAGTGCTTTGTAGTGATTGAAGATGCACTTAAAACCAAACGTTAGAAAAGTGTTCTGAAGACACCTGTCCTGTTCTGTTTTATGTAAGCTTCCTCATGGTGTGGTGGAGAGCTGATGAGCATGAACCATTGACAAATGTGACTGTCACAAAAAAGGAGCAAAGAGTATAATCTATGCAGATATGGCAGAAGCCCCTCCATAAATAAATATCTTTCCAGGATTTGTCAGGGAATAGTTTGGCTGTGGTGTGGAAGTAACGCACTCACTGGAGTAGTAAGTTGATGTTGCTTAGGGGAGTGAAACATTACATCTCATGAAAATTGTAGATCCACATTGATGCACTGAAATTTAAGGTTGGAACCTCATTTCCTCATACGTTAGCTAAGCCTGCTGATTATTTCTGACCCTTAGGATATTATTTTGGGAATGCTGTAACCTAACCACATAGAATTTTCTAAATAACTTTACAGTATTGCAGGGGTAGGCAAAATATGGCCCACAGGCCGGATACGGCCCGCGAGGTGATTCTATCTGGCCCATGGGGCCCCTAAAAATTTTAGAAAATTAATATTTCTCTGCCCTTGGTTCCTGTCAAATGATAGGAACCAAGGGCAGTAGGACCCAGGGGAAGCCTGGCAGGCTTCCACAACAGCAGGGCCTGCCATGCCCTGCCCCCCAGCCACATGGCTGCCGGAGCTGCAGGTAAAGGGGAAGGGCAGGGGAGGACCCCTGGCAGGGAAGGAGCCTGGGGAAATGTGGCCCTGGGGAAAAGTGAGTGTGTGTGGGGGGGAAGCAGCCCCTCACCTGCCCCATGCCCGATGCCCCATGCTGCAGCCACTAGGAGACTGCGTGGGGCTGCCTGTGCCTGCTCTGGACAGCCCCATGTGGGCTGTGAGCGGCTGCAGCAGGGAGCACTGGTCACGGGGCGGGAGAGGGGCCGCTTTCCTCCCCCCATGCCCAACTTTCCCCCAGGCTCCTTCCCTGCTCCTTCCTGGCACAGAGGAAAGCAGCCCTTCCCTGCCCTGTGGCTGGCACAGGCAGCCCCATACAGGCTGCAAATGACTGCAGTGCGGGATGTCAGGCATGGGGCAGGGAGGGACTGCTTCTTACCCGGCCCCTGCGCTCAGCACCACCTTGTAACCAGACCCCACTGCCAGCCTGGGCCCTGCACTGGCTCTGGGCTCACCCCACACAGGCTGCGAGTGGCTGCAGCAGGGACTGCCAGCCATGGGGCGGGTGAGGGGCCACTTTTCCCCACGCTCAGCAGTAGCTTCTTCCCTGCCAGCAAGCAGGGGGTCAGGGCTGTGCATTGCCTGCCACCTGTACCACAGGGCTGGGGGCCACTTGGAGTGAGTGGGTGGGGAGCCAGTGGGAGCACGAGGCCCACACTGGTGTGCTGGCAGGACCCAGAGCAGGACAGCAGAGGTACAGGGTCCTGGCCAGCAGGGGCTCTATGGAGTGGGCCAGTTCTCCCCTTTCCCTGCTGGTGCAGCCCAGCCCAGCTCTGCAGACCCCTGCCAGCCTGTGCCCTGCTTTGGGCCCACTGGTGCTGGCCCTGGGACATTGGTCCCAAGATGGTGACCAGGGGACGGGGCACCTGTCAAGGGTGGAGCTACCCATGTGGCCCTCGACAGCCTGCCAAAACTGGGTGAGCGGCCCTCTGCCTGAAATAATTGCCCGCCCATGCACTATTGCCACTACTTCTATTTGAAAGAGGGATGTAGTTATTGCTGTTTGCCTGAAGTCTGACAGAAGGCAGGGTCCTTTAGGTCAGCTTTGTTAAAATGGTACTGACACCTTGGAGACTGGTTCATTTAGAGGAGCATGGGCTTTTGTGCGTGACAGCCTACTTCATTAAAGTCCATTAATAGCAAAGTGGGCTGTTGTCTGTGAAGGCTTGTGCTTCTTAGAATGCACTTGTGTCTGGGGTGTCACTGCCCTGTCTGATGCCTGAAAGGTATGATCTGTTGAGTGTACAAAAGCATATTCTAGGTCAGCATTCTTCAGTTTAACTGCTAAATATAAAGATTAGTTCATTCCACCTATTCATTCTATCTAGGAAGAGCACAGACCAACTGCAAATGCTTCCTCAGCCTGATGAAGGGTGCTTGTGTCCGAAAGCTTGCAAAGAAGATTTTTTCCCAGCTATTTGAGTTGGTCTAATAAAAGATATCGGATTTACCCGAAGAACCTTGTCTGCCTAAGATTTTTGTCTGCCTAAGATTTAATATAACACTCAAGGTCTACACAAGTGCCGGTATTGGATAAGAGTGTTTAAAGGTTTGAAACTGAAGATCACATGTAAAGAAAATGATAGATTTTGTCAGAGATGGGATGAACGACTGGTCTGACCCAGTGTGGCATTTCTTACATTCTTAAGTTTCTTCCAGTCTTCTTTCTAGGACTGACTGTCATTATCCTCCTGGTGTTGATTTCCAAGGCTAGATTCCAGCTAGTGGCATTTCTGTTCTGCCCTCTGGGCTGTACACTAGCAGGAGCACTCCTCTGTTTGGCAAGACTGCTCTCTTCAACCTTAAAAACAAAACATAACAAAGCAAACAACCAAAAACCAAACAACACTCCTCAGGCTGCCAAAATGTGCTGTTTTACATGCTAAATGAGAAAAGCAGTGTCAGCATGGAGAATCAAATAATCCTAATTTTGTTCACAGAGTTTAAGGAATATTGGGGCAAGTCTACATGAGATATTTATTGCCAAGCTACCTAATTAGCTCTGTAGTAAATGTCTCAGCAGGTATACATGTGGCCTTATTAGGCTGCAGGAAACTAATTAATAAACTGCAGCAGTCTAATACTTGTAAATACAAGAACTATCCTGCTGCAGAGTCGTCTTTTTGTGCACAGCGATGCTTGTGTAGATGCTAACCTGGCTGGCCAGGGCACAGGGGTGCTTCAGTGCAGGGACTACCTGCCAGCTAGCCTTGCATTGAAGCACTCTCATGCCCTAGCCACCCCTCCGCAGCACGTTGTGCTGGGTTGGAACTACTCCAGTCTGGCAGGCTGATCCCCGGCCCCCTGCTAGCCAGGACTGCTCTGACCCAGCTCAACGTGCTGCAGTCCCCAGCACAAGTGTGAATGCTGAGCCCAGGAGCAATAAACTGCTAGAATTTATTGCTTTGCAATATGCACATGTAGATGCACCCTTGTTTAGAATCTAGTGACATAGGAGGTGGATGCTTAATTCCCTTGTGCATGGGGTACACAAACCCTTCAGTGTTTTTAGCAGTATCGGACTAGGGAGTGAGGATTTCTCGGTAATGCTGCTAGCACTTTTGCTGATAGACATTTCCAAAGAAGCCTTTTAGGTCAGCTTTGTTAAAATAGGACTGTAAATCTGATTTTGCAGCTAAGTAGTTTTATATGTCATGTAGGAGCTTTTTTTCAGAGTGTGGTATTTTAAAAGCATGAGTCAGAATGCTACAAGTTATATTGGAATCTTAATTTCAGAGTTAAATGTTGACTGAGTTTTTTGAATTGGCCCATAAATTGTTCCTTAAAGATCGTGTGTGTGTGTGTGTGTGTAAGCTTTTTATAATGTGTAAGAGATGGATTTAGGCCTATGGAACATTCAGTTAGGAGAAGTGAGGAGATTAACAATGGAAAACTATTACAACACAAATAATCCTCCCTGGATCAATCCATATACCACCCCCTGTCAGTCTGTTTGTCTATTTATCAATATAATCCAGACATACACACATACATGCATAGATCCAGGGTGTATTTTCTGCTTTGTAATACTTTTTCACTGTTAATTTCCTCAGTTTCCCTAACTGAATGCCAAACCTGCTTAAATCCATTTCTTACACATTCTATAAGTATTAACCCATTTCATGGTTAGTTACTGCATCAATAAAAATCTTTATTTAAAATAGTTTATATTTGTAACAATATTATATGGCTGGAATCCACAACAAGACATCAAAATGTTTAATTTCAGTCTAACCAAATAAATTCTATTAATTGTATTACCCTTGACATCTGCTACATGTCTTCTATAGACCTAACAAGCACAGAATAAAGCATGTTCGTCTCGGATGTTTTTGAGAGATTTGGGTTTTCCAAAGGGGTCCAGCAGTCAGGATGAAAGCAATGTATTATGGCAAATTTAGTTTTTGTCAGAGGTTCATTTTTTCACTCAGTTGCCAGCTTCTCAGCATTGGCAAATATTGTAAGCTTTGTTAACCTCTTCCATAGAATTGTGGAAATTGTTTCCGTACCCTTTCACCCAAGCAGCAGTGTACAGAGATGCCTGTGCTTCCTCTGTGTTGATTAGTTTTCATACTGGAAACAGAATATTTGTGTTCCTGTGTCACTGCTCCCTGCTGAATTAGCTTTGCTGGGAAGTCACTGTGAAAAACCCTGCTATCCTTTCCTGAAAGTTTTAATATCTGACACTTCAGTGAAAAACAATGTCTTCTGGCGTTGCCATATCTGCTATTAATGAAAGTCCAATAGAGGTTTCCTTTTAAAACAGAGATATGTGTGATGTTCTCATTTATACTGATTATGTCTACCTTTTATCCCCTCCAAAAGTCCATAAAAATCACTCTCAACTTGTATGTAGGGTCAACCCGTAATTCTGGTCTTGACTTTTGTACTTGCAGTATTTTTGTGCATGTTTTTAAAATACCAAATCAAAAACATTTTCAGTGTGATTTTTATTTTAGTTCTTATAGAACATTTAACCATCAAGCTTTTGGGTTTTTTTAATTCCTCTAGTAAGTCTGTCAGTATTTTTTTTTTTTTTTTTAAAGGACTGATTGACTTAGTATTGCTGTCTTCAAGATCACTTTGAGTCTGGAGCCGATGATCTGTAAGGTCCCTTCCAGCACCTAGCAACTATGAAAACTATGAAAAACTATGAAACTATAAAAACTATAAAAAACCACAAACAATGGGAGGCCATTACTAGACTGCGATTCGCTCTACTGAGGTCTGCAGTCATCTTGGGCTTGTAGTGTCGGACACCATGTTTGGACAGGATGTGTTCTTGTGGGAAGAATGGGACATGACTTAAATCACTATTTGTGGTCTTGCTCATTCTTGCAAGAAATTAGAGGAAAATGGATCTCTCTCTCTCTGGAAGATTTTAAGTACTGAGCTAAAGAAGGAAAAATAAATGGCTCCTCTCTAACAATTTATAGCCTGTCCTATACTCCATAGGTGTATTTGCATTCCTTGCACAAAGAATAAGAGTCCAAATCAGTGTTTGTTTACCTAAAAACTTGCACTTGTATTTGGATCTCTGTGATGTTTTATGGCTACTCTTATGGTGTGCTGCTGAATTGACAGTGACAATAACAAGAGATAAAGGCCAGCATTAATTCTCAGAGGGTGCATCTACACATGAAGTTAGCGTGATGCACTAAACTTCAGCACAGTTGATGCTGGAGTCTATTGCTCTCAGTTGCAGCATTTACATGTGAGCCATGCATGTTGAGCCGGGGTCTGGAGGGTCAGCCTGCCAGCTGGGAGCTGCTTTCCCTGGTTTAATGCACTGTGGAAAGGCCGGCTAGGGCCCAAGGGTGCTCCAGTGCAGGGCTAGCTGGCAGGCAGTCCCTCTTTCTGTAGCACCCTCATGTCCCAGTCACTGTCAACATGTGCATTGCAGTGAAGTAAATAACTGTCATAAATTAGTACTTGTTGGGCAATACTAACTTATGGCAGAGTTTGTTTACTACAGCCTAATAACTCCACGTGGGTAGACAGTGATGCTTTACAGCAGAGCTAATTAGACAGCTCCAAAAAAAAAAAAATCATGAAATTAAATGATTTTCATGAATAATGCAATTTGCAACAAAATGGCACAATATGGCTGCTTGCTGGGGAGTTCTACATCAAGTGGCCATATTGTGGCATTACGTTGCAACAAGATGGCTGCTGCAGCCTGGGAAAAGCATTCCCCAGGCAGCAGCAAAAGCCTAACAGCCTAGGGAAGGGGTCGCAAAGGGGAGAAGGGGAGGCGAGAGCTTGGGAATGCATAAGGGAGGGGCTGTTTGCTCCTCTGGGGGTTAGGGGCACCTGGGAGCTGCTTTGGCAGGTGGCCCTGGCACTGGGTAGGAAAGAGGCCTTTTGCTTTTCTGGGTGGGAAACTGGAGTACTGAGGGTTGGGGGTAGGGGGAGAGAACACATGTGCAGAGGAGCAAACAGCCCCTCCCCTCCCCATCCCCAAGCTCTCTTTCCTCCCTCTCCCTTTTGCCACCCCAAGGGCTTTTTTAGCGCTCAGTCATTGAGAACAAGATCTCTGCTGCTGCAATTAAGCCTACCTGCCAGTCAAGGATGTTGGGGGCACCACGATCTGAGTGCAAAAATGGTGGCCCCTGCTGTGATTGGGCCAAGATATTAGTGAGCTGGGCCTGTGACTTAAACCAGGCTCTATTTATAAGTAAATGCAAGGTCCTTAAACTTGTTTACTACCAATGCTATTTCCTTCACTTGCATAAATTCCTGTACAGCGTCCCTTGAGCATTCACTGGTTTCACTTAGAAAATAAAGCTGTTACTTTTTATGTAGCTGAATAAGTGTCTCTAAAAAAAAAAATAACTAAAAAAACCCCCCAAAACCTCAAAGCTTTTGAAAATAAAATATGCAGTGCCACTTGTTGGGCTACGGTGTATTTCTTAGAGTTTAGCTTTCTGTGCTTCTCAACTAGAATAGAAACTGAATTAATTCTAGTTTTAAATAGATTCTTATTTCAGTTATTTTGTAAAAGTTCCTGGATAAGTTTGAGTACATATCTATAATTTAAGGCTGCAAGGATGATGTGATGATCATGAGACTAAGCATTACAGACTCAGGGAAATTCAGAGCTAAGGTTAAATCTGGCAAATACAAATAACTCAGAAAATGCCAGCTCTTAGTTTTCTCTTGTTCTATGACTACACAAAAATAATAGAACAGTTCTTCTATTGCAGACAACTTGGAAAGACTACAATAGGTCAGAATGTTCTGTCCCTGGATTTTTATTTGAAATCTCTTGCTTTATCTTTTGAAACATGTCTGTATCCCTAACTATGCTAACATCACATGGCACCTCACAACCCCCTTGAAAGGTTCTCAAGGCCCCTTCCAGTGGTATGGCACCCTGGCTGAGAACAGAGATCTGCCTTAGACTGTCACGAGGGTATGGAGTTAGGCTCTTTTAAGTGAACTTTCACTGGTACTTTTTATATTTTAAGATTAAATACTGAGTGCTGTGAACTGAAGAGTCTTTATAAAGATTGCTTAACAAAATATGAATCGTCAGTAAGATGCATTGAAGATAGTATATTGTAAGTTTTAAGATCCAATGAATATATTCAAGTCAGTTAAAAAATGACACGTAAAAATCTATTTGTATTTTGTGATGGTGATTGTGAAACAAAGCGATAAAGAGTGAGGTGGCAAGTTTTTAAGTGTATGTTGATTTAACATTTTATGCCTTTCTGAGCCACATCTTGTTTGGGTTTTAACACCATTTTCTTGAAGTGTGTGCGTCACCCAACACCCACTAATATATATAAGTATCTTTTGAAAGTCAACGCTCTGTAATTAGGAAGTACTTAAAGTAAGTTTGCTTTTTCAGTTCAAATTCAGCTTCTCTGTGCCATGTGCATTGTGATTAGGTTTGGCAGAATTTGGGGGGCAGGGGGAATTCAGGTTTTAAAAATGTTTTTAATTAATTTAATTTTTATTTTGTAAATGTTAATGAATGTTTAATTTTAAGTATTTATTTGAATTTTACCAATTGAAATGTTCAGGATTGCATGAAATTAGGGATGTGAGGGGTAGACAATTTTAATAATATAAAAAGTAAATATCCATAAATCAATAAGGCATACCTTTATGAAAGCAGACAGTAGACATCCTCATCGACAAACCAACATCTCCTGGAATTCACAACAGCACCCCACAGAACTTGGTGGGAGTTTGGTGCACAGACACGACCCACAAGGCAGCTGCTGCAGGAGCTGGGGGCAGTACCAGTAAGGCTGTACTGGGAGGGGATGTTGGAGGGGTAGGGCTGGCTCTGCCTCTGTGGGAATTGCCTTGATTATCCAAGGACCAGGCTCCGCAGAAGTTTGGCCCCTGTGTGCTCGGGGTAGGGGCCAAACTCCTGCCGAGCCCTGCCTGGCCCAGTCCCTATGTGATTGGGGCAGGGACCAAATGCCATGGAAGCCAGGGTGGGCTCACCAGGTGTCCGGTCAATACCCCAGCTAGGACCTGGGCAGAGTGTGTGGCTGGTGGCACCAGGCTTCCAGGCTCCCTGCCCACGCTCCCCCCAGCACAGGTTTAACAGCAAGGCCCCCAGCTCCTGCAGTGGCTGCTGTGTGCGCACGTGTGCAGTGTCCCCAGCCCTGGATTTCCTTATCTCCATCCTGGATTTTTTTATTATTATTATTTCTCCTTTATGTAAATTTTGATTATTATCAAAGGAAATATTTTTCCATCAGCCTGTGAGTGTCAGGTGAACTCCATGTTTATTGATGTCTATCAATAACACCTGAATCCTGCCAAGCCTGATTGATATAGATTTTAATGACATTCTCACATTCTAATTCTATTACATGTGTATATGTGTTTGTGTATGTGGGTGCTTGATTTTTGTAATCCTCCAAAGTATCTTTTAGTATATGTTTGTCTACTGATATATGCTGTTTATGTATATACTGTACTCTTTACCGTATGCCATGCTGTGTTAAAGTATTAAGATGTTGTGTGCTTTGAAGACCACTGCACAAAAAATGTGGCATGTGTAAAGACTGGTTAAGGAATACTTCACCCATTCATATTCTCATGGGCAGCATTTTGGAAGCAGTACTAGCAGTCTACTGAAGGGACCTGAGAGTTTTTCAAATAGGAAATGTGGTATTTGTGCCTAGAAGCCCTCTTGCAGATGAATCATATAGCTTGATTTAGTCCTGTTGGTAGAAGAATATATTCTATGTTGTACACTTCTGCAATTTAAAACTTTCTATTTTGCTTTGATTTGGGGTCAGTATGTGAACAGTGTAGATGGAATATTACTAATTTTTGGCCACGAAAAATGGTGCAACATTGTTTACAGAAGTAGTTTTCAGCATTTCTGAGACCTAAGCTGGTTTTCTAGATTAAAACTGATGTTCTACCTGTGGAACAAAAGTAGTACACGGAAAAGTTGAGAGCATCAGTTTTGTAGACTGATGTCCTTCTCTCTACAAAACAGAGAAGTGGAATTAGAAACATCTTCACCTTCCTCAACCGTTGTACCTCAACCATGTTATTAAGGGATCTGCCTTTTGAGTGGAAAGATTAAATTTGTGTGCATTCAGTCTGAGTCTTTTCCAGGACCATCAGTGCAACCTAACTGTACTGTCTCTTTTTTTTCAGCGTTATGTTAGTAGGGAAACATGATACATTTGGATTGACAAGTAAACAGTACAAAAAGGAGGAGAACTTGTGTATTATTTCCTCAATTTAACCAGCTGTTCAAGCTGACTTGGGAAGCAATGTTGATCCAGGTAGCAAGGAAGGAAGAATTTGAAGATTTTGAGAACAATATTTGTGTGAATTTATGTAAAACAAAGTGTGATGAGGTAGGAAAGCACTCTTAGTTTCCTCAAGCACATACTGTCCTATAAAATGAGTCATGAGATATCTGGGGACATAGATTAATCTAAAACAAGACTGCATAAAACTGTACCAATGGCATTTATTAGTTGAATATCTTATGCTAATTGATCTGGTTTCAAATTTCTGGGTTTTTTAGACATCCAAAAGGCTGAAACATGCTAATCCTGTATTACCGCCTAGAAATAGAGCACTTTATATTCTCTTCTAAGTGAGAAAATCCTGACTTATCCCAAGAATCATTTTATAAAAATATTGATCTCACAAAAAGGAACACATTATTCCAGTAACATGAAAACGTTATCCTCTGAAAAGGTTGGAATGTAATGTTTTGATTGTTCTGCTTTGTAATGACATAATATCCATTTTTTAAATTTTCTATTGATGTTAATGGCTTTTTGAAGCTTTATGAGAAACATTCTGTTTAGACCTAATTATTCTATATATTCTGTTGTTAAGGATTGCTGGATAAAAGTAATGCTTTTTTTGTAGGACTTTAGGTTCTAATGTTGCTTATTTTTTATCCAAGCATTGTTACATACGGTAAACATGGTGATTCAACATGGTATAAATACTTAGGTACCTGCTGTTGTGGTTCAGTGGTATAATCCTTGTTTGCCATGTGAGAGCCCTGGGTTTGATTCCCGGATACATGTGTAACTACAGTTATTGAGGCACCAAATGTCTGGTCTGGTCTTTGGACATTGTCTCAGTGGTCTACAGTGGGGATGGAAGGGGCAGACTCCACTTCTCCATGTTCTTCCTCCTCCGTGCAGCTTCCACTCCTCTGTGCTCCTGCCTAGACGTATGCTTCACAGTTCTTGGTGACCTCTCATGCATATGCCATGATCCAGAAGGATCAACAGTTGCCTCCTAAATACCTAGGTGGATTTTCTGTGATTTGTTATAATTGCTATGATGATAATTAATTGTAGAGGTTTCCAATTCTGTGGAATGAGTAGCAGAAGTAGTCTTGGTCCATAGACTTCTAGATGGTATAATTCAAATGAAAACAGAAGAATTCTTAAAAAAAACCACACAGGCTTTTTTGAAAACACTGGAACAAACGTATGAAATGGTACACAAACATTTTCCCCACAGGCAAAATGTCTTTGAGATGGCAGTTATTTTTAAAATCTAATACTTATAGTTGTCTCTTAATGCATTTATGCTGTAGACTCGATTTTTTGCTCGCAGCATAGGTCTTGTTAGTTTTGAGTGTCTTAAAGGACAGCCCAGGTTTCTGAAAAATATGGCCAGAAAACTACACTAATGTCCGTGGTCAGCATATGTACTTGTTGCAGGATTATAAAAAGGGCTTTCTTTTTCATTTTTACTGCCTACTGCTACTTCATCTCAACTCTTTCTATTCCTCGGGCACCTGCATTTATAAGTTTAAATCTTGTATTATTTTTTGTTGGGCTTACTTCCTGAATTGTGTGCCCAAATCTTTTTTACTTGCATAGGATCTGATAAACTAGAAGTAATGTATTCAAATGCTACCATAATATTCATTCTAATTATGGCGTATACAGGATGCTGCTTCCCAGCTGTTGTTCCTCTAGTATATATTTCTAAAAATAGTTTTGATTTCCCATTTGTAAACCTTGCACTTTTGTCTGAATTCTTGGGCTGCAAACTGAGAAAGCCAGCTCAGCTTAGTGTAATGAGTGTTTTGAAACCTTGATTTTGTCTTGGTTGGAAGCTTTAAGCTCAGTAGAAGCCTTTTCTTTTGCTGTTGGGGCAAATCCATTCAGAAGAAAAGAGGCCAAACAGAAGGAGAATCAAATTACTCAGACAATAATGGAAGTATCGGTTAGTCCTTAACTTTTACATATAAAAAAGAAAAGAAAAAACTGGTATGGTTTATTTTTCTTTCATTACTAGCAAATTGCCCGTAATGAATGATGGGGGGGCGGCAGGGATGGAGCACCACCATCCACCGCCCCATGCTGTCGCCACTTCGCATCTGGCCACGCGTACCTGCCCCACTGTGTCCGTCCCCCAAGCCACGTCGACACCCAACCAGCATGTGGCACACCCAGCCACATGCCACACACCCAGCCACGTGCCGCATCCATACCCACCCACTCGCACATCACACACCCGCACCCAGCCACATGCCTCACACCCACAGCCAGCCACATGCTGCACACACACACACCCAGCCACAGGCTGCACCCACCCCACTGCACACTGCACCCCCAGCCCCACCCACACACGCTGCACCCAGCCAACCCCACACCACACACACTTGCTCATGGCCTGGCCTGGCCTGGCCATCGGCAGGACTCCCATGGGTGCACTGCGGTGCTGCCCAAGGCAGCAGCGAGGCAGGCAGCAGAGGCGGACCGACACTGCCCCTTGGCTTCCTGGTGCCACCTCTTCAGGAGCTGCCGGGCTGCAGTTGCCTCACGGTCCAGCCAGGGGCCTGGGCCAGGCCGGGCAGCAATCAGTGCCCAGTGGCTCATGCAGGGCAGCGGTGTGGGGGAGCTAGGGGTGGCGGAGCATGTCTCCCCCTCCCCTGGCTCCTCCTGGTGTGTACAGTGGCAGGAGCCGCCCATGCCTGTGTAGAAGCTGCTGGGCTCCCATGACCCATCTGGGGCCCTGTTCACTGTGACTGTGCCCTGGCTGGGCCAGACCATGGGGCAGTTGGAGCTGAGTGGCTTGTGCATACCCTCCTAATTGAGAATCACTGGTTTAACAGCCCAAGAATTTTTTTTTTCATTTTTCTTTTTCATTTTTCAAGTGCAGTCATGATATGTAATTCATGAAAAATACTTGTTTTGTAGAGATTAAATTTCCTCTCCTTATAGAATATGCATAGTTGCTGAAAATTAGTCCTGTGACTAAAATACCATATTTACTCGAACCCAAGACAACCCTGAATTAGATTCTACATATGGAAAATTTATAAATTTGTTATAATTTTCAGGTATAGAATCTGAAGTAACAGAGGGTTGTCTTGAATCTGTCCCCATGCTGCTACAGCAAGGAAAGCAGCAACTATGTGGGTCAAGCAGCTCACTTTCCCTCTGCCCTCCCCACTTCCCCCTGTAGCCTTCCTGCCCCCCCACCACTCCCGAGCTCCCCACAGTCTCTGCTGCCTCCCCCCACTTACTGTCAGACATTGCTTGGGCTCTGTTCCCTCCTGGAGCACAGCACATAGGAGTGCAGCGCTTGCTGGACTATACAGCAGTATCAGTGCTGCTGTTTCTCTGGGCAAGGAATGCAGCAGTGTCAGCACTGCTAATTGTCCAGGCAAGGGATGGATGTGCTGCATGCCTGTGAGGGAATGCAGCCCAAGCCAGAGTGAAGCAGGGGATGGAGGCAGGCGGCTGCTATTTGGCCCTGAGCTGGGCTTGGGGCGGAAGTGAGAGCCACAGCAGCTGCATGCATCTCCGCCCCCCCCCCCGCTTTGTATGCAAATCTAAGACGAGAGGCTCCCCCCATGCTGATGGGGAGGACAGACATACAACCTTGTCTTAGATTCAAGTAAACACAGTAGTTAAAAATATTAATCGTTTTCCAAAATAGAATAATTATATAACATTGCCTGACTTGGCTAACATGCACATTTTAAACGGTGCTGATTGTGAACCGAGCTAGATTAGGCACCAGGTGTTGCTAATGAGAGTATTAGCAATCAATCAGTCACTGCATTGCAGTTTTTTTCAGATCAAGCAGTTTATCTAATATTTTTCTTGTGCTGAGTGATGCACAACCTTTTCCAAGAGAATGCAAGCAATGTGGTGTGGGAAAGTTTTGCTTTTGCTTCCTTTCAGTTGCACATGCATGTTTGTAAAATATCAGTTAAGTTCAAGGGTTAGGGTGTATCAAAGAGACTAATGTTATTCTTAATTATTTGTCATCTTCAAGAACCGCATGCTTGTGACTTACAAGTAATACTTCTGTTAACACAACCCAATATATTGTTGGACTTTTTTCTATGTTCAGCACACTGGTGACTTGCTTTTAATTTATGGTTCACTATAACCCCCTGCTCCTTCATGTAGTACTGCAGCCTAACCATTTGTTTCCTAATCTGTATTTGTGCTTGTGATTTGTTTCATCATAAGTGTAGGATTTTATACTTTCTCTGTTTGAATTTCATTCATTGAATTTTGGACCATTTTTCCAGTTTATCGAGGCCATTCTGAATTCTGATCCATTTCTCCATAGTGAATACATTTCTCTGCATTTCCACCTAACTTGGTCATTCTCAAAGTTGCTCAGTGTGCATTCATTCCCGTCTTCCAAATCATTAAGACATTAAACTGGACTGGACCCAGGACACACCCATAGGAAACCCAACTAGTACTTTCTCCCAGTTAGATATTGAACCATTGATGATGTTCTTTGAGCACAATGCTCCATCCAGTTACATATCCGTATTACAGTACTTTAGACTGTATTTCTGTAGCTTTCAGTGAGAATATCTTGTGAGATGGCATCAAATGCCTTGCTAAAGCCAAAGTATGTTGCATCAACTGTTCTTACCCCACCCACAAAGCCCATCACCTGTAAAAAGAAATTGGATTGGTCAAACATGACTTTCTCTTGAATTCATATTGGCTGTATGTTGTAAGTTGCACATATAAATATGTTGTCTGGGTATTTGGAGAAAGTGAACTGAGCTTTTATTTCCTAGGATCTCTGTTTGCCGATAACTGATAACTAATAGACAGTGCAGAGCAGGAAGCTGCATTGGCCTTACTGCCTTTGTTATTGATTATAATGGTGGGGAAGAGCACTGCATCTTAAATTCAGTTTTTGGCGGTAAGTGGCCGTTTAGGATGCTAAGCACATCAAAATAAAAACATTGGTAGACAGTTATTAGGGCTACACATGAGTGGCTTTGAGAATGCTGACTTGTGTATGTTCAAAGCACAACAATGTGAAACACCACCAAGCCTTTTGAAAGGAAGCATTTTAATATAAATTAAAACATTCTCGGCACTGAATGTTTTAATGTTGAATGTGGTCTTCAGGGTGTTTGTAACACTTGCTGCTGGGTGTTTGTAACACTTCTGTACAGACTAGACTGTCTTTTGAATAAATAAAAAATGCTTCAAGTGGCAGATATGAGATTGTGCTTTTCAAATATACATGAGCAGATTAGGGGAGAGAAAAAATGAGGTTTTGGGGAAATGTCTTGTTCCTGTATTTAAATTTCAAATACCCCCTTCTCCCTGCACAGAGCCAGAGTCAGGTAGGGTTTCCTTAGGAATAAGCTGTACAGTCAGGTTCCTGTTTCTGGACACACACACCATTGGAATTACTTTGTGGATGTGTCAAAGCTTCCACATCAGAGCCTAGGTCCAATATAAAGAAGATAGTATCACAGTTATTCTCATTCTTTTTAGGCTCAAGGCACCTCATGGAAAATGCCAGCTTTTGGTTTCCACTCATTTTTTGACTACAGAAAAATACTAGAGCAGTTCTTCTGTTGCAGAGAACTCAGGCCGCAACAAGTTAGAATGCTTTTGACGCTGGATTTCTATTTGAAATTTGTGGGTTTCTTGTCAATCATGTTTGCACATCACACTATTCCACTATTGAATTGTAGCCTGCAGCACACTTGAAGGGATCTCAAGGCACCCCAGCATGCCCTAGTATTCTGGCTGAAAATTGCTGTAGTATCAGATCATCTTCATGGAAAAGAGGATGTTATACCAGCGCTATTGTATTGCAGGACTGCAGGCTGTGGAATGACTAGAAACTTCCATCTTGCTGCTGGGAGGCAGTCATGTAAAAATAATAACTGAAAATAGGTAAATCCCCTCTATGCGGCATTGGTGAGGCCACAGCTGGAGTACTGTGTCCAGTTTTGGGCTCCGCACTTCAAGAGGGATGTGGATAACCTTGAGAGGGTTCAGAGAAGGGCTCCTCGTAGAAGGGTCTGCAGGTAAGACCCTATGAAGACAGGCTGAGAGATCTGAATCTCTTCATCTTCTGCAAGAGACGGCTGAGTGGCGATCTTGTGGCTGCCTGTAAACTCGTCAGGGGGGTCCAGCAGGGAAATAAGGGACACTGTTTACCAGAGCACCCCTCAGGATTACCAGAAATAATGGCCACAAACTAAAGGAGAACAGATTTAGATTGGACATCTTAAGGAAGAAATTATTTATGGTAAGGGTTGCCAAAATATGGAATGGGCTTCCAAGGGAGGTGGTGCTTTCCCCTACCCTGGAGGTGTTCAAGAGGAGATTAGACAGGCATCTGGCTGGGGTTACTTAACCCCAGCGCTGTTTCCTCCCTGGAGTAGGGGGTCAGACCTGATGATCTACCAGGTCCCTTCCGACTCTAGAAATCTATGAAGGGTGAGCTAATCGACCACCAAGTGACCGTCATAAAGGCTGGCGCATGGCTGGGTGTAGGGGAGATGGAGCCCCGAAAATACCCACTAGGAAGTGCATCTGATTCGCAGAGGGCTACAGGGGGGAGTCCCACCACTGAAAGAAAGACCAAAGTTGTGGCAGGCGAACTTTGGGGTTTTCCTTAGAGAGAACGCAAACCTTTGGCAAGACCACAGGAACAAGCGCTGCGGCCAGTCCCAGGCGCATGCTCCAAGGCGGCAAGGGATCACCTTTTTAAGACCAGGTGGGCACAGACTGTGACGGGGCAGCAGCCTCTGTCATGGTTTCCCAGGGAGCGCACATCTTTTCCTGGCTGTGGGGCTGTGCTGTGGGTGGGAGCAGGGCGAGCAGAGCTGCCTCAGACTGTAGGGTGGGTCCATGCTGATGGGACAAAAGGAAAAGGAATAGACCTCTTCCCTGCCTCCTTGACCTCAGTGGGGCTGGTGTCTGGCCACAGCCCTGCCCCTGGTTCGGCTAGGGAGCAGAGGGGTGAAGCAAGCCCTGTTCTGCTGGAGCAAAGAGCACAGCCCCACCCGAGGCTACAGAGCATGCTGGGATGGTGGGGGACTCTGGTTTAACTTATAACAGGAAGGGGTCCAGGACAGAAATTCCATAAACCAGTTTGAACTCAATCAATTAGGTCTGATACTACATTCAACCAGATTTATCTCAAACTGGTTTTGGCCATTTTGAAACTGGGTGCACTGAACTTATGTTCTGTTACAGGTTTAAACCAGTTTCTGATCACTTAAACCAGTATATGTGTAACTTCTGTCCATAGTCTTAAACAAGCATTATAAATAATGGGAACTCTTGTACATGCAGAGGTGTGGCATGTTAAAGGGCAAGTACATGGGTGAATCTGGGATTTTGAAAAGGGGGTGCGGATGGTGCGTCATATCATTACATATAACACAACACACATTTTTTCTCCAGTTAAAGCAAAACTAGGTGCTTTACTAATGTGTTAGGGGGGTAGCCCTGTATTCTTCAGTTTAAGATCAAAGAAAAAACATATAACTATCGGAATGTGCATTAATATGCTAGAAATACATAAAGTTTAAAAAATACAACTAAGCAAAATATAATCAAAATATTCAAAAGATATTGTATCATTAGTCCTGTACTCATTTTAACTGTCCATCTCTTATTAAGATTCCTAATACAAAATATAGAATCATAGAAAGTTTGGGTTGGAAGGGACCACAGGAGGTCATCTAATCCAACCCCCTGGTCAAAGCAGGACCATTCCCAACTAGATCATCCCAGCCAAGGCTTTGTCTAGCAGGGTTTTGAAAACCTCCAAGGATGGAGAGTCCACAACCTCTCTGGGTAACCCGTGCCAGTGTTTTACTACCCTCCTAGTGAGAAAGTTCTTCCTAGTAGCTAACCTAAACTTCTCTTACTGCAACTTGAGACCATTGCTCCTTGTTCTGTCATCTGTCGCCACTGAGAACAGTCCAGCTCCATCCTCTTTCAAACTCCTCTTTAGGTAGTTGAAGGCTGCTATTAAGTCCCTTCTCAGTCTCCTTTTCCCTAAACTAAATAAGCCCAGTTCTGCCAGTCTTTCCTCATAAATCATGTCCCCCAACTCCCTTAGAATTTTTGTCCTCTGCTGGACTCTCTCCAATTTGTCCATATCGTTTCCGTAGTGGGGAGGCCCAAAACTGAACACAGTACTCTAGATATGGCCTCACCTGTGCTGAATAAAGGGGAATAATAACTTTCCTGGACCTACTGGTAACACACTTACCAATACAGCCCATTATGCCATTAGCCTTCTTTGAAACAAGAGCACACTGGTGGCTCATATTCATCTTATTGTCCACTGTCACCTCCAGGTCCTTTTCTGCAGAGCTGCTGCCCAGCCAGTCAGCCCCCAGCCTCTACTGGGACATGGGATTGTTCCACCCTCAGTGCAGGACTTTACATTTGTCCTCATGAGATTCCTTTTGGCCCAATCCTCGGATTTCTCTAGGTCACTGAATCCTAGCCCTACCCTCTAGTGCAGGGGTTGTCAACTGGGGGTATGTGTACCCCTGGGGGGGGGGTACTTGAACCAGTCCTAGGGTATACATGCAAGCAGGCGGGGACGGAGCACCACCGCTTCCCAGTAGCAGGGCCAGGGCAGGTCAAGGACAGCGGTGCCCCTCTGTGGGGTGGGCAAAGCTTGCATGCGGCGGCCACCCTGCCACACCCTGGCCTGGTGAGCTGCCCCGCCCTGCCCTGCCCCTGCTCTTGGGAGGTGGCGGCACTCTGTGCCCACCTGCCCACACACCGTCTCCATCTCCCAGCTCCATGTGCGGTCATATGCTAACCCCTCCCCCATTCAGCGTCTGGCCCCTTGCTACCCCCCCACCCCCACTTGCTTGGCATCCAGCCACCGGGGGTACTTAGACTAAAAAAAGGTTGAAAAACCCTACTTCAGCGTATCTATTACTCACCCCAGCTTGGTGTCCTCTGCTAACTTGCCGAGGGTGCTCTCTATGCCTTCTCCCATCTTAGTTTCATAGTTGTTAGAGTCGGATGGGACCTGAGCAGATCATCAAGTCCGACCCCCTGCCATGGGCAGGAATGAATGCTGGGATCAAATGACCCCAGCTAGGTGATTATCTAGTCTCCTTTTGAAGACCCCTAAGGTAGGAGCAAGCACCACTTCCCTTGTAAGTTGGTTCCAGATCCTAGTGCCTCCTGATGTCTAGCCTGAACCTACTCTCAATCAACTTGTGGCCATTATTCCTAGCTACTCCGGGTAGTGCTCGAGGAACAGGGCCTCTCCCATTCCCCACTGGTCCCCCCTGGTAAGTTTATAGACAGCCACCAGATCCCCTCTCAGCCTTCTCTTGTCGAGGCTGAACAGGTTCAGATCCCATAGCCTCTCCTCATAGGGCCTGCCCTGCTGACCCCTGACCATGCGAGTGGCCCTCCTCTGGACCCTCCCAATGCTGCCCGAATCCCTCCTGAAGTGTGACGCCCAGAACTGGACGCAGTACTCCAGCTGCGGCCTGACTAATACTGCATAGATGGGGAGGATCACCTCCTTGGACCTGCTCGTGATGCATCTGTGGATGCATGACAAGGAGCGGTTGGCCTTACTGACCATGTCCTCACATTGGGGGCCCATGTTCATCCCTGAATCAATAATGACTCCAAGATCCTTTTCTGCTTCTGTGCTGACAAGAAGGGACTTCCCCAGCCTGTAGGTATGCTGCTGGTTCTTTCTCCCTAGGTGCAGTACCCTGCACTTGTCAGTACTGAATCGCATCCTATTCTCATCTGTCCACCCCTATAACCTGTCCAGATCTAGTGGCCTGTCCCTCCCTTCTAGTGTGCCCACCTCTCCCCACATCTTAGTGTCGTCCGCAAATTTGAAGAAGGTGCTTTTCACCCCCTCGGCCAAGTTGCTGATAAAGATGTTGAACAGTATGGGCCTGAGGACTGAGCCCTGGGGGACTCCACTGCCAACATCCCTCCAGGTCGAAAATGACCCATCCGCTGCCCCTCTCTGGGTGTGGCCCTCTAGCCAATTTGCGACCCATCTGACTGTGTAGGCATCAATGCCGCAGTCGCCTAGTTTTTTAATGAGAATGGGGTGAGAGACAGTGTGGGTGAGCATCTCATCCAGCCCCATGGACTTGTACATGTCCAGCTTTTCTAAGTAGTCCCTAACCTATTCCTTCACTACTGAGGGCTGCTCATCTCCTCCCTAAACTGTGCTGCCCGGTGCAGTAGTCTGGGAGCTGACCTTGCCTGTGAAGACTGAGGCAAAAAAGGCATTGAACACTTCAGCCTTTTCTGCATCCTATCAGAAGACTGCTTCCCACACTTTCCGTGATCTTCCTCTTGCTACTAACATACTTGTAGAAACCCTGCTTGTTACCTGTCACATCCCTTGCTAGCTGCAACTCCAATTGTGCTTTGGCCTTCCTGATTTCATCCCTGAATACCTGAGCAAGGTTCTTTATATTCTTTCCTGGTTATTTGTCCAAGTTTCCACTTCTTAAAAGCTTCCTTTTTGTGATTTTTAGTTTACTGAAGAGTGCCCTGCTAAGCCAAGCTGGTCTTCTGCCATATTTCCTAGTCTTCCTGCGCATCAGGGTGGTTTGTTCCTGCATTCTCAGTAAGGCTTCTTGAAAGTAGCTCTCCCTCAGACTGGTTTCCCAGGGAATCCTGCCCATGAGTTCCCTGAGTGAGTTGAAGTCTACTTTTCTGAAGTCCAGGCTTCTACTCTGCTGCTCTCCTTCCTTCCTTTCCTCAGGATCCTGAACTCAGTCATCTCATGGTTGCTGCTGCCCAAGTTGCCATCCACTACTACATTCCCCATCAATTCTTCCCTGTTTGTGAGCAGCAGGTCAAGAAAAGCATGGCCCCTAGTTGGCCGCTCCAGCGCTTGCACCAGGAAGTTGTCCCCAATGCTCTCCAAAAATTTCCTGGATTGCCTGTGCACTGCTGTATTGCCCTCCCAATAGATGCCAGGGTGATTAAAGTTCTTCTTGAGAACCTGGGCCTGTGATTGGGACACTTCTGCTAGCTGTTTAAAGAAGGCCTCATCCACCACTTTCTCCTGGTCTGGTGGTCTGTAACAGACCCCACCATGACATCTTTGTTGCTTTCCTGTCTGACCCTAACCCAGAGTCTCTCAACAGGCCTATCTCCAGTTTCATACTAGAGCTCTGAGCAATCATATGGCTCTTTTACATAAAGTGCAACTCCTCCTCTTCTCCCCTGCCTGTCCTTCCTGAACAGTTTCCTTAGTGTCTTGACAGTGCCTCCAGTGCTTCCCTGTCAGTCATTTCTACACCTTAGTTTAGTACCACATCCGTTTTAAGCTTCTCATCTACAGCTCAAACCAGTCTGCAAGGTTGTGAAATAGAAGAGAGGTGTTAACCAGGAATGGCTGACAGACAGCAAAATTGCAGAAGAAAGGATCATTTGAATACAGGAACTATTAGACAGGATCATTAACACCTGTGGAGTGGAGAGATATTAAAAGGAATCAGGGAGCTGATACTGACCCAGGAAGTCAAATGAGTCCCTCAGCACTGCCTGAATAGAAATGCTGCTGCCTCTCCCAGACAGTTGCCTTTAATGTCTGGTTGGAAAAGGAAAATGCACCAGGGCACCCTGCTCTGGGTCTGCCCCTAGGCAAATCAGTGTTAATCTGATTACACAGCTGTGTCCTCCAAAGCAAGACCTAATTAACATGTTTTACTGTGATTAGAGGCCTTACCAATTTAATCTTTGTGTGTCTGACAAACTTTCTCTTAATTATTTCTCACCTCTTAGAGCTATCCTACATAATTTAGAAATAACATATACCTCCATTACATGTAAGCTACTAGAAAATATTTGGCCTATCCAGAGAAACTTGAAAGAACTGCAAAAAAGAATGCTATATATGATATTGGCTTCATGTTTATTGGAATATCAAACGTGTTCAGTGTTATTCAGGGCATAGGGATAGTGTGGTCCATGTCTTTAAGTATTTAAAATTCTGGAATGTCAGTTCCTTCTGTAACGCAGGTTGAATTCCATATAGATTAAGTATATGTTTAGGGCTAAGTACCCTCTCTATCCACAATGGGTCTTCCATTACTGTGCTGGATATTGAATAAAGATTAAGGCAGAAGTATACATTTTTGAGGTTGGTGGTAGTTTTGTCAGACTCTACTGTTGTTTTGTGACAACTCCTATGGAAAATATGCTTGCCTTCAGAAACACAGTTCTTGTGCCAGTTGTGTTTTTTCTTTCCTCATTCATTCTTTTTTGTGATTTGCCTTCTCTTCTCTTTTACAGATTTTTATCCATTATTAGCACTATCCTTTTTACTCCCATTGCATAAAAATCCTTGTCCTAATTCCATCTGTTAAAATGATCTGCAGTTGCATTCATGATGCATGTAAAATATCCAACATCAAGTTTTAGATTATTCAGTAAATTGAATAATGAATGGGGGAGTTGATGCTGCTTACAACCGCTGTTTCTGTGCCTGTAGCTGTGAGAAGACTTTACCACAACAATTTGTAATTAGAAGGTGATGTCAGCTACTTTGAACTAGAAACTTTGTAGATTCTTCAGTCCAATGGAGCTGGTGCCATATTAGCATGGCTTCAATGTTAGTGGTATTTGCCTGAGCCAGAAGACTTGCATTCGTTCTTCTGTGCTTTCACTTGATATCGAGGTTTTTCCAAAATCACTGCTGTTGGTAACGTGTGAAAGCTTTCAGGTGTTTCTGATACATTGTCCAAGTTTTACACCCCCAAATTAGAGTAGGGATGACAACAGCCTGGTAGATGACAAGTCTGGTTTGGGTCCTTTGATGATCATCAAAGACAATTTCTGATATGTTCAAAGGCAGCACTGGCAGATTTTATCTAGTGTTTAACATCATCAAGTATGTTTACTTTGTGGACAAGGTGGCAAGTAGGGAAACTGCTCAATATTCTCTTCTAATTGTAATATGGGGAGGAGCATCTGGTTGAGTTGGGGTTAGTTGGTGAATTATCTTGGTTATCATGAAATGCCTAGCCAATGTCAACTGTATACACTCCACAGAAGCAATGAACAGTGACCTGGAGCTCTTCAATTGAGTGGGCACACATGGTGCAATCACCAGCATACTGAAAGTCAGTAATGGGGTTGTTATCTTGTATTTGGAATGCAGCCAGTTGATGTTAAAGAGATTCGCATCCATGCAATACTGGATGCTGACTGTGGATAGAAGTCTATCAACAATAAGGTGTGGAGTAGCTGGGACATGGATGGAAAAGAGTATTGGTACAATCAGACATCCTTGCTTCCCTCCAGTTCTAAGGGGTTTGTTTCCTAGCCATTGCTTGGGATGATTGCTATCATTGTCATGATAATGGTAACAAATTTTGGTGAGCATACAGATCTCATCAAGATCTTCCATAGGGTTTCACTGCTGGTTTGAATCAGGGCTTAGGTTAATAAAGGCCATATAGAGATTTTGGTGTTGCTCGTGGTGCTTCTCCTGCAGTTGTGTAGCAACAAAGAACATATCTGTAGTACTTTTGAGTGGTCTGAAACCACACTGGGACTCAGGTAAAATCTCCTCAGCAAAGCAAGTGAGTCTGTTGAGGAGAATGTGGGCAAGGATGTTCCCAACTGTGGGCAGGAGTGCAATACCATGATCATTGCTTCAGTCTATCTCCTTTCTTGAATATGGAACAGGATGAATCCTAAATAGATCTGTTCTGTCATGATTATTGCTCCCAAACTGCATGTCTATCTCAGTTCCCAAGTACTAAACAATCATCTGCCATCATCTCTGTGTAGATCCATGACAAGGGGTTTCTGGTACACTAGCACCTGCCCCCATTGCCACTTACTCATTGCTGTAGGAATTGTTATTGAAGGAAACAGTATTACCTGTGTGTCTTCCTTTAATGTGGGGATGCCATTGCGCGTCAGCAACCACACACTACTTCATGGGAAGGAAACCTTAATCTGGTGGCAAGGAAAACCTAGATGACCTGAGGTTTCTATTCCTCTGCTATCTTCATCCACCTTTGCAGGCACTGTGAAGTATTTTTTCTTTGTCTGTTCCACCACTGAGGGCTTTTATTTTTATTTTTGGATTGCAGCTTATCTGGAAACATTGCTTTTGACCTTGCCACCATGGATGACCCTACCAGAAGTACAAAACTCCATATGACACTGTTCTTGAGGTCATTGGTAGACCTGTCTGCCTCTAAATAAGCGTAGATTGCCAATCCATTTGAATTCTGCATGAATAAAACATCATAATGTAGTGCTGAGGAACTCACATTCATTATTAATAATTTCATGTACTTAAACTCATTAAGTAGGAAAAGTGTTTTGCACAAATATCCCGTTAGTGAATGTCTGGTGTGTTTTGGAAATTGAAGGGAAAATGTCTTTGTATACAAAGAGGCAGAAATCTTCTTAGGCCAGTAATTTCATTGCACAAACTGGCCACTTGCCATGCCAAATACATTTAGTTGTCTAGAAAAAATTACTTTCTCTTAAAGAGAGGGTGCCAGAAACTTTGACGGTGCAGTCAATACTGTTAACTTTTAACAGCTTACAACTGCATAGCTATTTATCAAAGTTACCCAGGCACACTAGCTTGTAATATATGCAAAAAGAATAAAGAATTCAGAGCCATCTGGAGAATCACTGACAACTGCTGTTTTCAGAGGACCTGCTCTCCATATCTAAAATCTGGACAACCAGAAAACAATTTTCTGAGGTAGAGACATGCAATTGTGTGTGAATAAAAAAAAAATGAAACAGTTTTGAAAGTAGGGACGAAGGGAAATTGCTCTCAAAACAGGCCAGTTTTAAATTGCATTGATATAGATATTCATTTAAATTTAAAATGCTCATTGACTTTTAGGATATAGGCACATGCCCAAACCTGAACCCTGGAATTTAAAGTGCTGCCAGTACTACAATCTGTCCTGTAGTGCAGAGAGCAAAACTTGACAGTTCAGTTAAATAGGAGTTCAAAAACTCTTTGTTTGTTTGGGTTTTTTTCTATGTTCATAATCTTAGGAAAGGCCATGATAAGTGCTCCTATTGTGGAAACTCAGGCTGCCGTCCCTCCCCCGGAGCACTGGAATTGGAAGGGACCTCAGGGACAGATCACAGACACTGGCCAGCTACAGATGTCAATATCAGAACAGTTCTTCCTCCCCCCGCGCCTTCCCCCTCTTACTTCTGAGTTTGTTTCCCCACAAGCCTGCCTCCGAAACATTCCGAAACATTCCAAAATATCCAAAACATTTGGGATGGTTTTGTTTCATTTTTGGAGATATTTCAGAGCCTTCCGTTTCATTTTGTATTCGATATTTTGGGCACCGAAATGGGCCAAAACACCTCCAAACGAAATGGCTACCAAAATTTTGCACAGCCCTAGTATTTATCTACGTAAAAATTCAGGTATTTACTGTGGTTATACATTCTTGTCAACATGAATCTCTGCTCCTTGGTAATTATGGGCTCATTGTATCAATTCTGTGACATAACATCTTTACATGGCATTTTCATCAACAAGAGAGCCTTTGTAGTAATTTGTATGTATTTTATTTTTGTTTGCATTTTAGGTCCACTTTCCAGATACAGAAAGAGCAGAATGGCTCAATAAGGTAAGATGAAACTTAAGGATAAAATACTTACTGTCTTTCTACATTTAATGTTTTGGCTATTAACTGATGCAAAGATCCCTGCCAGGCTTGTAAAATAACTTGGCTTAGCTAAGAGCCAGTCTTTCTTGGATCAATAGTCATGACTCTATTTTAAATGGTGACTAAATAATATTCCATCCTTGAAGTGATCTTTTTTAGTCAGCACTAAAATAATTAAGATCAGTCTTGTAGGCAGTTGAAACTGTATATGTAAGCATAGTCATGTTTTGCTGGTTTTCGATACTCTAGCATCCTGGTTTATAATATGCAAGTAAAGTGGGGGGGGGAGGGTTCCTTTCTTATTGGGAACCCTAAAGTTCTGTGTGAAACATAATAAAATACAGAATAATAAAGCTAACAAGGTTCTTTGGGTGAATCTGATATCTTTTATTAGACCAACTTAAATAGTTGGGGGAAAAAATTCTAATCAAGCTTTTGGGTTCAAAAACCTTTCGTCAGGCTGAGGAAGTTTCAACAGCTGGTGTGTGCTCTTCCTGGATAGAATGAAGCTGGGCTGGTGTGCAGACAAGATAGGCAGTCATAGATTCATAGATGTTAGGGTCGGAAGGGACCTCAATAGATCATCGAGTCCGACCCCCTGCATAAGCAGGAAAGAGTGCTGGGTCTAGATGACCCCAGCTAGATACTCATCTAACCTCCTCTTGAAGACCCCCAGGGTAGGGGAGAGCACCACCTCCCTTGGGAGCCCGTTCCAGACCTTGGCCACTCGAACTGTGAAGAAGTTCCTCCTAATGTCCAATCTAAATCTGCTCTCTGCTAGCTTGTGGCCATTGTTTCTTGTTACCCCCGGGGGCGCCTTGGTGAATAAATACTCACCAATTCCCTTCTGTGCCCCCATGATGAACTTAGAGGCAGCCACAAGGTCGCCTCTCAACCTTCTCTTGTGGAGGCTGAAAAGGTCCAGTTTCTCTAGTCTCTCCTCGTAGGGCTTGGTCTACAGGCCCTTAACCATATGAGTGGCCCTTCTCTGGACCCTCTCCAGGTTATCCGCATCCTTCTTGAAGTGTGGCACCCAGAATTGCACGCAGTACTCCAACTGCAGTCTGACCAGCGCCCGATAGAGGGGAAGTATCACCTCCTTGGACCTATTCGTCATGCATCTGCTGATGCACGATAAAGTGCCATTGGCTTTTTTGATGGCTTCGTCACACTGCCGGCTCATGTTCATCTTGGAGTCCACTAGGACTCCAAGATCCCTTTCCACCTCTGTGCCACCCAGCAGGTCATTTCCTAGGCTGTAGGTGTGCTGGACATTTTTCCTCCCTAGGTGCAGCACTTTGCATTTCTCCTTGTTGAACTGCATCCTGTTGTTTTCTGCCCACTTGTCCAACCTATCCAGGTCTGCCTGCAGCTGTTCCCTGCCCTCCGGTGTGTCCACTTCTCCCCATAGCTTTGTGTCATCTGCAAACTTGGACAGAGTACATTTGACTCCCTCGTCCAAGTCGCTGATGAAGACATTAAAGAGTATCGGTCCAAGGACTGAGCCCTGCAGGACCCTACTGCCCACACCCTTGCAGGTCGAAACTGACCCATCTACCACGACTCTCTGGGTGTGACCCTCCAGCCAATTTGCCACCCACTGGACCGTGTAGTCATCCAAGTCACAGCCTCTTAACTTGTTCACCAGTATGGGGTGGGATACCGTATCGAAGGCCTTCCTGAAGTCTAAGTATACGACATCCACCCCTCCTCCTGTGTCCAGGCGTTTCGTAACCTGGTCATAAAAAGAGACTAGATTAGTCAGGCACGATCTGCCTGCCACGAACCCGTGCTGATTTCCCCTCAGCATAATTTGTCCTGCCGGGCTCTCACAAATGTGAGCCTTGATAATTTTTTCAAAGACTTTGCCAAGGATGGAGGTGAGACTGACTGGCTTATAGTTGCCCGGGTCCTCCTTCCTCCCCCCTTTGAAAATGGGGACCACGTTGGCCCTTTTCCAGTCAGTGAAGTTGTAGATTGAGGAGTCAATGGGTGAGAGACAGGCTGGCTGGGGGGGAGAGAAGGGGAATGAATAATGGAGAAGTACCTGGGGAGTCAGATGTCAGGCAGGTTATAATGTGTCAGAAATCCAATGTCTATATTTAGTCCATGATTTTTTAGTATCCAGGAGGTTGATGAAGTGGAGTTCATAGGCTCGTCTCTGGGAAGTGTTTTGTAAGTTCCCTTTGAGGATTAGAACTGAGAGATTAGAGAGAGAGTGTACCACTGCTTTGTGCTGCAGTGCACACCATGCACATATGCTTTAGTGAGGGACAGATTGTCCCACTTTGGGCAAACTGCCCTTCCGCCAGCTGCTGGTGTGCTAGAGCAGCTGTGTTCACAAGTGAAATAGTAGAGATGCTGTGGCTGGAAGCCAGATCATTTCCCTGGAGGACCGAGACTTTATTTGTACCGGCACACACTATTGTAGCAAGTGCCATGCCCATTTTTTTTCTCACCATTTTTTTTTTTTTTTTGCTACAGGAAATCCCAGTAGCAAATTTTGTCCCCATGGTGCAAACTGCAGAACTGCAAACTGAATGTGCCTGCATGTCTGGATGCGGCTTTGATGTGTGAAGGCACTGATGCCCAATGAAACTACATGGATAGCATACAACTCTTCAATATCATCTTTTTCTTTCTTCCCAGACAGTAAAACAGATGTGGCCTTTTGTCTGCCAATTTATTGAGAAACTTTTCCGAGAAACAATAGAACCAGCTGTGAGAGGAGCAAACCACCACCTTAGTACCTTCAGTTTCACAAAAATTGATATTGGTGACCAGGTCAGTTTCTTTTAACATTTGACTTCTTAAATGTATCTGTTTCTTGCCTCATGTTTTAACATGATGCTCAGAAATTTGCAGAAGAAATACTTCTTAGTGGCTTTTAATGGTACATATGCTTCTGGGCACTGCCTTTTAATATAAATATTTAACAAGATAAAAATGTATTAAACTAAAGAAGCGTTAACTTTCTTTTTTGAGCTGGGGTTGCTGCTATAGAGAGAATGTTTCCAAAAAATGGGGAAGGGCCCATTTTGTATGCATATTAAAATACTTGACTATATTTATTACTTTCAAGAATAATTTGAAATTAAATCCATGGGTTAAAGATATTTTGTATAAAGAATCTTTGATCTTTTTTTAAATATAGTTTTACCTTTTAGTTTATCATCTATGCTAGTATTGCTACTATTTCAGGGGCAGGCAATTATTTCAGCTGGAGGACTGCTTAATGAGTTTTGGTGAGGTGTCAAGGGCCACAAAGGTAGCTCTACCCCTTGACAGATGCCCTGCCCCTGGTTGCCATTTTGGGACTGGAAGTCCTGCCTCCTAGGCCTTGACCTTTGCCACTGGAAATCCTTCCCCTTGCCCCCAGAAGTATTCCTATTGGGAAGGGATTTGCTATCTTGGACCTGGAAAAACAAACTATATATTAAAATTAAACATTGACAAAAACCTATTTTAATTTTATTTAAAAATATATTTTTGTCCTGATTTCTTGCGCGTGTATGTGGTGTATATATAGAGGTGGTTGTATAATAGCTCAAAATGAAGTCTTACTCTTGTATATTGTGGGGCGTGTGGAGGGGTAAGGGGGTATGGGTGGGCGGGTATGGGGTTTCTTGGGCCCTGTGGATGTGTGTGTGTACGTAGGGTGTGGGGGTGGGTGGATGTTTGTGGGGATATGTGGGTGTATGCGTGGATGGGTAAGGTGTTGGGGGCCTGTGGGGCGTGTGGAGGGGAGGGTGGCTGAGGGTGTGTGTGGGGGCTGTAGGTGAACTTGGGTGTGTGTGCTGTGTGGTGTATGTGCATGTAGCAGTGAGTGGGGATCCCCCAGAAGTGTGTGTAGAGGGGTGCATGTGGGGCTAGTGGGCGGTGAGAGTATGGGTGGGTGTCATCTTTGTAGGGTGTGTGATTGTGTGTGGGGGAAGGTGTGGTTGTGGGGTTTGTTGAGGAAGGTTTTTGGGTACGGTGGGATGTGCATGGGAGTCCCCCTACTCACACATGCGTGCCCTCCTTGAGCTGGTTAGCACCCACCCCCACCCTGCAACAGCCCAGAGCCCACATGCCCTGCTGGCGTTTGCCACTGCCAGCAGTACGCAGCCCCAGCGCACCCCACACCTGCTTTGGACTCATCCCAGTGGGAGCGGATCAGTGGGAAACTGACCCACACAGCCCTGACCTGGCCTGCCCTGTGCCTGCTCCGCACTGCCCACCCGTGGTATATCCTCCCACCCGGTGGGCATGCAGTGGGGCTGGGGCAGCTCTCCAGTGGGACTGCCTTTCTAAGCAGCCCAGGTGGCGACAGCTGCTTCTGGCTGCCACCACCACTGGCCCCAGCCCCGTGGTACTGTAAGGAGCGACCTAGAAACCTCTACTCGAAGACGAAGAAGAAGAGAATGCTATGTGAAGAATGCCCATCTGCAATGATAAGGAGGAGACAGTCTTAGATAAAGGGGGCTTGAAAACAAAAGAAGAAACAGAGTACTGGGTTAAAGGGCTCATTAAAATACTAAAAATCACACCCCTAGGTGGGGGAAAAAGTATGCTAATGAAACACACATGTATGTAAATGAGATACATGGCTAAAACACAGGTATAGAGACATGCTCAGTAAAGAACTTCTTACGTCACTCACTTATAACCAATCATTAAACAAGCACGCTTGCGAAGGCTTGAAAACTCCTGTATAAAAGATGCTTAGAAGTAGTAGTAGGTGTGCTTGTTACGTGAATTATTCCGCTTGCACCTTTTATTGCTAGCAATAAACCTTCTTTGTACTTTCACCCCTGGTATCTTTATTGGCCTTTGCATACCGGGCACGATCCCAGACTTGAGCTGGGGCACAACAGTACCGGTGGGGATTTGCGCTGCACAGCCCCGCCCCACGCCTTCTCTGGATTCACCTGCCCAGGCTCAGCAGTGGCAGCGCAGGAAAGAAACTGTTGCTGAGCATGGGGGGAAAAGTGGCCCTTCCCCCCTCAGCACCACCAGGCTGTTCCTGCTACAGCTGCCCAGAGCTTGCGCCATACCGGGCTGCCCTATATTGGCTCTGCACTGTCACCACTGCTATGCTGGGCAGCACAGAGGTGGTGGTGATGGCGGTGTAGACGCAGGGCAACTTGGTGCAGTGCAGGCTCTGGGCGGCTGCAGCAGGAGCAGCCCAGCAGTGGCAAGGAGGGGCCACTTTTTCCCCCCTAACCGAGCAAGGTTTTGTCCTGCACTGCTGCTGCTGAGCCTGCGCGGGTGAGACCAGAGCAGGCACAGGGCGTGTGGGTAGGCGCAGGGCGCAGGTGCAGGGTGTGTGGGTGTGTGCAGCATAGGTCCCTGCCAGTACCACGAGCATGGGGCCAGTGGTGGCAGCAGCTGGAAGGAGCTGCTGCTGCCTGGGCTGCCTAGAAAGGTAGTCCCGCTGTGGATACACCCCAGCCCCACTGAATGCCCAGGAGACAGCAGGACATGCCATGGCTGGACTATGCCTGGGCTAGGCAGGACCAAGGGACCTGCTGCAGGCTGGACAAAGACCCACCATGGGCCAAATGCAGCCTGTGGCCCATATTTTCCCCACCCCTGTGCTATTGCTTTCTTTTTATAATAGACTTTGGCAGTGTTTAAGGCTTTTAATATTAGTGCTGATCATTACTATCATGGCATTTTGGCTAGGTATGGATAGTGTGTTATCTTTATATGACTGTGAATTAAATATGTTATTACTAATAACTTATCGTGGTGGCTCAGGTGAATGGTTGCTAATATAATGGAGCTAATGTAAAGTATAACCAAAGAAAAGTTTGTGAAGTATTTGTAAGAAATTGTGCTATAAATGCATTCTGAGTACGTACAAATGGCTCTTGTGATGTTCTTCCACCTTATTTTTCCTTTCTTATGAATTTGTCTTTGTTTGTTTCCATTGAATTTTGTAAACTTATACAATGGCTGCATTTTGCCTGATCTGAACATTAATCATGTTTGTTAAAGAAAGGCCCGTGTAGGAAAAGCTTAGAGGAGGGTAACAATTTGGAGACAAATCTATATAGTATAGTAACATCCTTCCAATCTATAATTTTATAGAGAACATTCTTGTTTTAATGTAGTAATTGATTTTAAAGACAGGTTCATGATTCACAAGTGGTTCACAAATCGACTAGAATGCTTCCTCAGTCCATCAGCTGGGGCTTTCCCTGGCCAAAATGACTTTTTGGTTCATCAAAAGGGCATGCTGTGTTCCAGCAGTCTCTATCTGTAGAATACATCATTAGACATTGCTCCAGCCAAATTTAATTTAGAATAGCTCTGAAATTTATCTGAAGCACAAGAAATGTCAGATGGACCATTTGTAGTCTTGGAAATTGGGGGAAGATGCAGATTAGAGCACCTAGTGCTCCTGTTCAAGCCAGAGTTGGCTGCTCCCAGGTGCAGCATCTACATGTGTACCCAGGAAAGCAGCCGTTTGAGCCAGGGCTGGCAGCAGGCTCAGGGGGTCAGCCCCGGGCTCCGGGTGGCAGTGTTGGGCAGTGGAAGGGCTGACTGGGGCACAAGAGTGCTAAAGTGTTGGGCTGTGCAGCAGGCAGCCCTCACACTTTAGTACCCTCATGCCCCAGCCAGCCCATCACTGTCTACACGTGTGTTTCATTGCACTTAATTACTCTTCCGTAAGATAGTACTGCCACCAACAGTACTAACTTATGGCAGAGTTAGTTAATGTACTGTGCCCTAACACTAGTGCACATGTAGATAGCGAAGCTTTACTGCGGAGCTATTTAGTCAACTCCACAGTGAAGCACACGTGTAGATGCACACAGTATTTACCAGTCTCATTTTTTTTTTGTTGAATTGACATGTGCAGATTTGTTTTTTCTTAAATAAAGCTTTTTATAGACATTGCCTGATCAGGACACAATAGAAAGCTATTACAAATGATGGGAATATTTACACTGATTTCAATTGGCTTCAGGTCAGACTTAATGCATGTATTTGTTTATAAGAGCTGCACATCAGCAAAATGTTTTCCTAGAGAGATTATATCAAAATGGATCTTTGTCCTATCTCCTAAAACTGCTTGTTATTCAAGAGTTATAAGAGACCTTTCAAGTTGGAAGATACAGCACATACTTATTTGTGTAATCAATGCCAGCATATCCTTTCACGATCACACAAATCCCTGGCATTTACTCAAATTGGCCCAGGGTGTAGTACCTTGAAATCCTGCCTTTCCATCAAAAATATTAATGTATCATACATGATTGCTAGTGATACATATTCATTAATTTTTATTTGAAACTAAAATGGAAATCTTGGTTACTGAGCAAGTTTTAGAATTACAGTTTGCACTGTGACCCACAAGGCAGGGTTGTGAGAACCTTACCTTCACTCATGAAAACAGTTATTGCCATTATAACGTAAATGCCCTATACAGAAAATCATTCCATCCCCATTTGCCTGCGCATACCCCCTAGGGCCTTCCCAAGTACCCCCAGGGGTACTACAGGATGAATGTCCTGATATATAAAATATGTGGGTAAAGCCTGAAATCTAGCGCTGAATCCTTTTTCCTGGCAAGGTTCCACCGTAATTGTCAAACCATAATAAAGCAGTTTTCCTTTAAAGCTGAGCATGTGACGGGTTAATTCCTACCCCTTTAGATATTCATACTTAATAAATTACTGTTTTAAATTGCGTTTTTCCAGTAATGCTTTGAATAATGCCAATAGTAAATATTTCAGTGACTTCTGCTGCAAATGTTTAAATGCTGAACTCTTATGTTAAAGATAACATCGCTTGATACGTTTGGGAAGAAGGGCTTTTTAATATAGCAATCCTATTCTTATTGTTTCAGCCAATTAGAATAAATGGTGTAAAAGTGTACACTGAAAATGTGGATAAAAGGCAGATTGTTTTGGATCTTCAGATCAGGTAAATCATTAATATACCAGAGCGTACACATCCTTTATAAAAACATTTTAGAGTGTATAAATTTGTCATTCGATTCTGTGCTCATGTTGTTTGGTTTGGTAATAGAGTTTTAGTTTTAGGAGTCTATTTCTTTAAGCAAGTGTAATCACTTTTAATATGCTTGTTGATAGAGAAAGATGTGCACATTAAGTAGTCTTTTCCTAAACAAGGAAGTTTGCAGGCTTACTTTATGAATACATCATTTTAAAATGATTATTGTGAAGGAGCAGCACTTAATTATTGGAGGTTATACTTTGGGCATAAAGTCTTGCTTAGTCTGGACTAAGACTTTAATATGAAAGTCTTACTCTTTCTATACTACTCCATTCATATAGGTTAGTTTTAAAGTAAAGCAAAAAAAAAGTTACTGGAATCATTCATACTAAAGTCTTTAGATTTTTTTACAATGAGCATTTCAGTCTGCTTGCAGGAGGGATCTGAAGTGCCCTTCAGTTCTTTGACTCCCTTCACCAAGCAGAAAGGAATGAGGCAAGATTGAAAAGAACTAACTGAGCCACGTCCCCTTTCCACACATTCACCTCTACGAAGGGGTGGAAGCCAGAAGGGCGACATGCACCAATAGCCACATTTCAGGTGCAGTGGAGCTTGGCCACCTCTAAGCTCTGCAGTTCTGTGGCTTTAGCCATCTCACATGAAACCCAGGCAATGTGAGGTAGAATTTCTGAGAAGCCTTTCCTCGAATTGCAAAACAAACGTGTTTCTTTTTCTGAGAGACCAGAAGAGGTTTACTTGAGTGAGAAGGGACAGGTAAGTCCAGCCTCTTTGAGAACAGGGAGGCAGCTAGTCACCAACAATATATTTGGAACTCTTCAAGCTGGATTTCCATGCTCTGAAACAGAACGAATTCCTGTGGGAAACGAATAATACAATCAGTGGTTTTCCTCACTCGCCTTTACAGAATGCAGCATGGTGGGTAGTTATACAAATAGACCAAGATATAGATGTATGCTGATTCATTTACGGGTGTGTGCATGTCCCTGTCTGTCACTGTATTCTCCCACCAAGCAGGAAAAGGGACTGAAATTCTTCCTCCTAAGGAAAAGATCTATCACACAATCAGAGTAAAATATATTTAACAAAAAAGTGATGGACTTTTTCAGGCAAAAATGGTACTGAGTCGTGTAAAACTACACTAAAGAGTTCTGAAGCCATTCTAGACTAGTCTTATTTTCTATATCCTTCCTAATGCACCCAGAAAGATTAAAATAAAAAGGGACATGGTTTTTTCTGCATTCCAGATCATCTTTAGATGTGTTCCTTTCACTTGTTCTCAGTCCCAGTGTCTTTGCTGATCCTTTCCCACCCCCTTTTTCCCAGCACCTTACATGATCTCAGTCCTTTTTCTACTGACCTTCTACCTTCTGTTTATTCCTAGCCTCAGTCCCAGTAGCCAGCAAGTGCCAGTTTCCTTTCAGTCAGGAACTTCCATACCTTTCTGTCAGAAGTCTACACTTATGAGTTTTTGATTCTGTCTTCTTCTTCCTCTTGACCCTTTTGCATGTAAATTAAACAGGTTCCTTTTCTGCCCTAGTTTGGCCCAGTAAAATTCCTTCAGAGCAGAAAATTCCAGTTCTCAGTTCATGTGGCCATGCCTAGTATTGTGAACTGTAGTGAGAGGTGAAGTCCTACTCAGCCCTGTGCTGGAACATGCTCTGTGCAGATGGACTCTTTAGGGAATTAAGTTATTGAAGTCTAGTGAGTCAAAACTGAGTATGTGCAACACAAGTTTTCAGTTTTATAACTTAGCCAAATTTGGGTGGATTTCCACAAGAATAACAAAAGACAGACTCTCTGATGCAAAGGCCGCCATTGCTAAATCTCAATTCCTGGTCCAAAGCGTGGGGATTCCATAGTTGCTTAAAAAAATTAATTGCCAGATTTTGTGTGCGTGTGTGTGCATGTGTGCACGCGTGCGTGCACACACCTTCACAGAAATACTGAGTCATTTTTTATTGAAATGTTCTGAAACAATTAGGCTTGAGGCTGAAACCTGGCTTTTAAAATTATAGCCCAAATTTTGCAAGGATGTGAGAAAGGGAAAGCAGGTTTTTATAATAGAAAGGGTCATGTGGCCTTACTCAGACAGTGTTACTACATCTGTGTATAAAATAATCCAAAGCATCTCAATGTGGAGCAGTCTGGAACCCATACCATGAACTACAAGACCCATTACTAGACGCACTAAAACGAAATGTCTAATAAATCCTTCTATCACTTCTCATATTATGACTTGCTACATTTTTTTGTTTTAGGTGCACTTCTAAAGGTGATACTGCATCTCTTCCATTTTCTTCAAAAAAGCGTGCATTAGTGTTTTAAGATTAGGGATTTATTTCTGTATAGGCTGTGATTACTTTTGAAAAGTACAACTGTTTTATACAGAATGTTTAACTTCAGTATGATAAAAACAAGAATGCTGGAGGCAGCAGTAAAGTGTTGTAATTTTGGAGTTTAAAAAAAGTAAAATTTAAATGCCACTATATATTTCTGTCCTTTTTTAGTTTTGTTGGCAATTGTGAAATTGATTTGGTCATCAAGAGGTACTTCTGCAGAGCTGGTGTGAAAAGCATACAGGTAAAGTTCAATCTTTCTTTGTTTTAACTGTTTTACAAGCTATCTCATACTTTGTGATATACTTCAGCTCTTGCTGAAAAACAAAATTTCAGTAAGTCTGTTGTTTTCATTGCTTGCAAATTATTTAGTGAGTACCAGGGATCCTGGTTTTCTCTGATTAAAAAAAAATTCCCACTTTTTAGATTTTAAAAAGTAACCCAAAATCCACATTTTTCCATGATCAAAATGAAATACCACTGGGGTGGGGAGGAGCGGGGGGGGAGTGGTGTGTGTGTACATATTAGTGGCATTTCGTTTTAAACATGGAAAAAATGTGGATTTTAGGTTACTTTTTTTAACCCGAAAATTGGGGATTTTTTTTTTATCAGAGAGAACCAGGATCCCTGGTGATTTACTATTTGTTGAATAATAGCAAAATAATTGAAATAGGAGTTATCCTCTCAAATGTGAAAATAAGTGTTTTTTTGTTTTCATATACAGTATCACCTTTGTCTGAGATACACATGTGCACATATATAGCACAGTTTGCCAAATACAATTCCTTACATTCTGTTTCCTTAGTTCAGAAGATAGGTCATTAGGGTAAAAATAATATTCATGTAAGCACCTCAAATGTCCTTCCTACAGGGCATTTCAGTCATGGAAGTTTATGTTCTTGATGTAGAGAATCGTTTGTTTTAAAAGCATTCTTTATCCACTTGTCCTTCCTGTTTAGTCAGAAAATGCTTTACAGCAGGCCACTGCTGCCTGGCTAAGCTTGTGACAAGGGGAGAGCTGTCCCAGCTGCAGGGCGCTCCCTCTCAGCTATGTGGTGATCCAGGACCAGTGCTGCTCTCTGCAGGGTGGGGAGAGTTGTCCCCTGTCTGGGGGCAGCTGCCTCCGAGCTATGTGCAGCCAGTCCAGATCTCCACATATAGATGCACCCACTGAGATGGAGATAAAATAATTAAACAATTCACCTAAAAAAATCCACTGTATTCCATAATAGTCTGTGGTTTATAGTAAAATAAATAAATAAATAAATAAATAAGGGAAAATTATTTACATTCCAGTTGCATCCAGGGAACTATGATATTCACAGTGCATAAATCAAAGTATATCAACACTGTGTAATTTAACACTGTTTAGGCTGAATTTTACCACATATAAGAAATTTATAGGCCGGGGGGCCTAGATGGCACTTACTCCTTTAGTTAGTCTTGGATGACATAGACATTGCACTGCCTAAATTTCACCTGTAAGGAAGGACTTTCAAAAACATCAATGCTTATTTACTACTGGATATACTTGATAATTCATTTAACACCATTCATTTTTTTTTCCAGATTCATGGCACAATGAGGGTTATTCTGGAACCATTGATTGGGGACATGCCCTTAATTGGAGCACTGTCTATTTTTTTCCTTAGGAAGCCCGTAAGTATGAATCAATATTCTGCTTCTTGAATATTACATTAACAAGAAGAGTAAGAGAGTGAATAAGTTTGTTTGATTTTTCTAAGGGAAGAGGAAGTAAATCATGATGATACTGAATGAATATTTAGAATGCTTAAATTATGTTATCTTGTCTTAGGATATAGTCAAACTTTCCAAATAACACCCTTGCCAAAGTTATAGTATCACTTTGGAATGAATATGCAATAGAAAAATTATTCTGGGGTCTTAGAACAAAGACACTCGCATAAAACTATTTCCAGTTTTGTCTGCATTTTTATCTCTTCTTAAAAGTATCTAATTTCTGTATTCAGATTTAGGTTATTGGTACTGTAATACCTCAGAAATCTAGCCCTTATTTAGGCAGTTATGTCCGTTTGAGTCATCTTGGTATTGCATCACAAAAACAACTATGGAAATAGACACTTCTTTTGACTTCAGTGAGCCCAAATCAACTCATTCTGCAATACAGCATAAAAGGATGTGTAGGTAGCAAGAACCTATATTTATAGAAGCAAGAATGTGTACTTGGGTAATTCAGGGCTTTCCTATTTCTGGAATCCAGAAATGCCTTACAAAATGAATGTCATAAAAAATGAAATCTTCTGAGGAACTTCAAAATTGTACTCTTGAATTTGGAATGAGGTAGAAGCTATGGAAAAAGCTGAGTCTTAAACTTTGAGAATGGGAAGACAAGCAAGTTACAGATAAACCAGGGTGAGCACTTACAGTTCATCTGCAACTCTGCAGTTGCTGTCCATGTGCACATTCTTTCCTGCAGTAAAGATAAGATGTCTTACTCCCCTGTTTTGTTAAGGGGTAAGCTCCTACGCATTTAGCACAGGAAAAGAGCATGCACATGGGCAGAAGAGAGACAGTATGATGGAAATTCATGCCCTAGCTTTCCTCATGGTAACATGATACAGCTGTACTCCTCTGTTTTTCCTTCGGAATAATTAATCCAAGGCTTGAGACAGGCTTAGTGGTCCCACCAATTTCTTTGAGCTCTGACCCATCATATGACATCTGTCCTTATTATCACCTGTCATGAAGCCATATCTTTATTATATGAACATCTTACTTCCTTTTCTACTTGTCATCTGATTTGAACAGGTTGTAGATTCAGGTTTTATACCATCAGAAAGCTAGGACCCAAGCCTTGGGTCATACAATTCCTAGATTCCTCAACTACTGATTTTAAATTATGGCTTGTCAATTGACAGATCATGGACTAAGTGCTTCATAGTAATAGTTTCCACTCCAAATATAGTATATGGTAGTTATTCACAATTAACTTTGGTTTAGGTATAGCACAAGGGATTCTGAATTAAAGATAGCAAACGTAATTTTCAGTATGTGAAAAATATTATTCCCATCTGTCTGTTGTACATATTTAGTGTTACTTTACAGTACTTCTTGCTGAATTAACTTTCATTTGGGATCTGAGACACAGCTGCACAACTATCATCGGTAAGAGACTAAGATAAATATGAATTCTTGTGTAAAACCTTCAAAATCTAGCTAGTGGTTTGACAGTTGTCTTCAAAATTTAGGGAAGGTGCTTTGGGACATGATCTTTCAGTTTCCTTTTAGTCTTCTAGATGTGCCTTGATGATATCAAAGTTGTTTTCATCCTAGATACAATCATGGGGTGCCTATACACAAGCATGGAGGCTACTCCAGTGCTCTGTAATTGCACCATGTCAGAGCAGGCTTGATTAATTGTGGTAATTACCGCACTCCAGCCAGCCTCCATGTCTCGTGTATTAGCATCCCCATGCTTCAAAATGGTGTTGGGGCTCTTTAACTAAAGATCATCAAACAAGCTTTAGTTCAAGCACCCCCACTACTGTTTTGAAGCATGGGGATGCTGCTGCACAAGATGCTGTGGCCCTTTAATTAGAGTAGCTCTCAGAGCCACTATAATTAAAGCTCCTTCTCCCACCACCCCTAGAATATGTGTAAAAGTGCTCATTAGTCTTAATCTGTCACAAATTACCTAAAACCAATGATTGTCAAAGAGCCTGCTTACTAATCTTCAGGTCTGAATGGTATAAAGCTGCCAGAAAATGAAGTGTAAGCATTTCTCAGGATTTTTCCTATTTGTGCTTATGCTTTTTGACTGAAAACATTTTTGAGAGACATACTGGAATCTTTTGGGCCTGTTAAATTTTTGCAGGACTTGCATTCTTTTCCGTAAATTGTAACAAGCACTCTAGAACAAAGTCTGACTTATGGTCTCTGAAAAACGTGGCTATATTTATAACTTGTTCTAAAACTGTTGCTTTTAGAACTTCTCCAGGTAATTGTTCCCGCTATTTCCTTTACAGCCTGCTCTAAATTGGCATCTTCATTTTTTATATTTTAATGAACACGTACTAGCTTCCAGGGCAAAGTTTTGCAAATTGGCTAATATGTGAATGTTTTCAGTCTAGGAAAAGTCTTGGAGTAACTAATACTAATATATCTGAATCAGGAAAAGATGGTTTGTTTGAGGAGCCTTGCAGCTCATAAAGCTTTGACTTTGTTGTGTAGATTATTCTGTCCATTTTGAAGAAACATATATGTCTAGTCTAACCCAAGAAACACATGTAAGATTTGTAAGGCAATATTTTCTTAGATAAATTGGTGAACATTTCCAGGTAAAGGGTGGAGTCATGTCATGCTGCTATATGGTAGTGCTTGATGACTGTGGAATTTAAAATAATAATTTTGTGTTTGGGAGTAGTTTAATTCCTTGTTGGAAACCAAACGAAAAAAAATCTGTATTTTGGTTCTTCTTGGCAAGGTGGTGAATTATGAGGAAAATCCCTAAATGTATCAGACTCTTGAAAATGAGGTAGTGAGAATGATTCATCCTAACTGAATATGGATTGTCCAAAAGAAGCAGACTGCTAATTTGGCAAGTTAGACCACTGTCTATTAAAGTGTATGTTTTCTTACAACAGGATTTCTTACCCATTGAATATTCTTCATTGTTTGTGTGTGTAACTTCTGTAGGAAATCTAAAATCAGGTGTACTACTACAGCAGCGAAGTTCTATAACACAATTCTGTCCACTGCCTTGAAGTTGATGGCAGTGGCCAAAAAAAGCTTTTCTTTAGTATTTTTGTTAGGAGAGAAGAACAGGAGGAATTAGCTGGCAACTAGCAGAGGATTTTGTTCTCATATTTTCCAGTCTGAAGTAACTGGCAACAGTTCCACTTGCTCTGTAGCATCTGTTTGCTGGCCTTGATGACTATATAAGGCAACTTTTGTCTAAATTAATAGTTCTGAACATTCTTATCTAGTGAGTGTGCTAGGGCCTTCTATCTTTCTTGAGCAATGTTTGTGTGGTTTTTGTATTGTAAGAGCCCTCTGTCTGGACTTTCTAATAAAACCTTCTAAAGACTAGGTTTTTGGGGAAAGGCTTTTCTACTTATTTTATATATTTACATGTGCAATTTCAAATGAGTGAAAATATTCTGAAGCTGGCTTTTCCTTTTTAAAGTTCAACTATAATTTAATATTAAAAATATAAAAGGGAGAATTTTCTAGTAGTCCAGAAATGTGAGTTAAAGCTTGTAAATTTGTGTATGACTAAATATAACTATGTCCTGAACTTGAGATAACTTTATATTACATCTTTCTCTTGAAAGTTAAACTGACTTCCTCTGTTGGCATCTTTTATCTCTGTTAAACTTGGACATAAAATATCACATAATGAACAGGTTATTCTGATTTGATTTTGTTGTTTAAGTATCTACTTCTGGTACTTCTGTGTATTGGTGGCTCTCAAAATTTCCTAGTGACATGTTGCTTAATGTTGAAATCCCTGTCCCAATATCACATCTTTCTGAAGCAACTAGAATTCCAGGTTACAGTTCTAAAAACCTGAAAATGTGTTATAGAAAGGGTTAAAAAAATCACCTTTATTTTAAAGAAAAAAATAGACGGCTTCTGGGAAATTTTATAACTGTTTGTGCTTTCCCTTGTGTTTTGACTAAATCAAGTATTGCCATCTCTGCTTATTTTGTCATTTGTTCTAGTCCGTCTATTTGCTCTCTCTCCATTTTGGTTATGTACAAATTTGACTATAAAGTAATATAATCACCTGCATCCATGAGGCTTAGTCTCTTAGGCATTTCAGGACTTCTTAAAATCTTTACCCATGATTTGAATATGCTCCAGAAAAGACACTCTGCTCTTATGCAAATTGGAGAGAGAGAGAGAGAGATTAAAAGTTTCTGCTTCTGGAAACTCCCCACTAAGGCAAATGACAACAGCAACTAACATTATTCCTTGAAGACCCAGATATTCTCCATACTAATTAAAGCAAATTATTATTAAATCAATGATTAATGCTTATTAAATCAATTATTTGGATGGGGGAGTGAAGAGTTCACTGGCCAAGTTCGCAGATGACACCAAGTTATGGGGCAGTGTGGATACGTCAGAAGATAGGTTGCACATACAGGCAGACCTGGACAGGCTCGAGAGTTGGGCAGACCAGAACCAGACTAAGTTTAATACTTCCAAGTGTAAGCTGCTCCATCTGGGGGCAAACAACCCTCAACAGACTTGGTGGTGACGGCTTGACTTGCACCATGGCTGAAAGGGACCTAGGGGTAGTGATTGACCATCGTATGAATATGAGCCATCAGTGCGAGGCGGTGGTCAGCAAGGCAAACAACACGCTGGCATGCATCAACCGATGCACCTTGTGTAAAACTAAGGAAGTATTATTCCCGCCGTACTCAGCACTGGTGAGACTGTAGTTGGGAGTACTGCATCCAGTTCTGGGTGCTGCATTTCAGTAAGGATGTGGAAAAACTTGAGAGGGTCCAGAAAAGAGCCACCCGTATGATCAGGGACTTGCAAGGCAAACCATACGAAGAAAGGCTGAGGGACCTGGGCCTCTTTAGCCTAAAGAGAAGGTTGAGAGGGGACTTGATAGCGGCTTACCACTATATCAGAGGAGTGCATCAGGACCTCAGTGACCAGCTGTTCACTAGGACACTACCAGGGAAGACTAGAACCAACGGATACAAACTCCAGGCTTCAGGCTTAATACCAAAAAAAACTCCTTCACAGTCAGGGTGTCGGGACTGTGGAATAAACTCCCTCCAGAGTTCCATATACTCACCTACCCTGGAGGTTTTCAAGAGAAGACTAGACAGTCACCTCACTGGGGTCACTTGACCCCAGTTGTCTGCCTGCCTAGAGCAGGGGGTCTGGACCCAATGATCTGCAAAGTCCCTTCCAGCCCCTAACAATCTATGAATCAAAGCTCAGTGGAATAGCTCCACAACCAGAGAATCACTTCAGTAAATGATACTGCTTAGAGATAGTCTAATTGATCTGAAAAGTCAAATAAATGAAGAAGCTTTTGTAATACTGTGTGCTTACATAGTAATAATAAATCTGATTACATTAGGATGCTGAAGTTAATGTTTCCAGAGTACCAGGATTGCCTTGAGACAGTAGTGCTAATCCTTTTGACCCTGTGAACCAGACGAGGGGCGTGGTGGTGGCTTGCAGGCTGAACTGTTCCCTGTGCACCAGGATCAGGGTCTACATGGCCTCAGCTGTCCCCTTTACATCTGGATCAGGCCCTATGCTGGCCCCACACACCATCGCCTGGTGCTACTAATGCTACCCCCCACGTGGCCCCATGCACCAGTATTAGGCCCTGCCTGCCAGGATCATGCCCTGGTGCCCTGTGCTGCCTCTACCCAACCTTGGGATCAGACCTCACACCAGCCCTGCCCTGCATACTGGAATTGAGCCCTGGCTCTCTGCACCAGGCCTGCACACCAAGATTGGGCCTTGCACAACCCTCACCCTGATTTAGTGAGCAGGACCACACTATCCAGGTGACTGCGCCCCCACTGCCAAACTTTTGGACCCATGGGGAACTCCACAGGCCAGAGAGAACACAGCTCTGGGGACCAGATCTGGCCCACGGGTCACAGGTTGAGCACCTCTGTCTTAAAGTAATCCTGACCAGCAGATAGTATATGGAAAAAGCATGACAGTCCTTTTCCACACCAAGAGCTTACATCTGTGTTTTTTCTCCTCATTTTGGTTAACCCAGTGTAACTCCTGATTGTGGGGCCTTGCACAGAGAAGCTGAAGGTTCATAATAGCTTTTTAGGGTGCTGGGAAAGTACACTGGCAAATATCTGGTCTTTCCTTTCTCGTAATAATATAGGCACCTCCCTTTTCTAACCCAGCTATTGCAACATAACAAATGGAGCTTATGCATGACCTATCTAGACTTCCTTCCAAGTTTACAAGAACTATCAATAATGGTATCTTCCATTTTCCTTAATACAGTTGGATTGTTTCTTTCTCCTGAAGAAAGACCTCTGATACATATGCATGGGCAATAGAGAAATGATCCCTTGGCCATCTTTCCTTCTAGTATAAAGTGTTGGACCCCGACTCCATGTGGCGCCCAGCGACTAGGGAGACAACTATCCAATTGCTCATGGGTTCTGTTACTCATTTAGCCAGAGCAGGCAGGGAGCAAACACCAGCGCACATTGCTCACAACAGCTTTATTCAGAATGGAGACAGCTTCGGGCGAGCTCCCTCACAGACACAGCCTATGAAACCAGGGGAGCAGCAGCGAACAATAGTTTTTACCCACATTTATACACTTTGGTTTATACTCATTAACATTCACTCCACCTTCATTCTTCCTTCTGTTCCACCCATTTCTCCTCCTATCTCAAGCTTCGCCTCTGTTTACTGTTTGCTTCATTAGCGTGGAATTGCCTATGCATTTCATTCATTTACATGCCTTTTTGCTATGAACACATATCTAAGACCTTGACTTTTCTCTTCTTTGGTCAATGGGCAGACTTTGACCAAAACGTGGAAGCTTCTGGAGGCTTCTTCACCAATTACCATTCACCTTTTCGCATATGTTCATCTTGGATTCTGTTACCAATTACATGTTGTTTTTCACATTCCAGTCTGTTTTTCTGTCTCAGGTTGTACCATCTTCCACATTCCTAAAATGTCACCTTGTCACAGCACACAGACCCACACAGACTTACTTCCTGCTTTTTCTCAGAAAAAATAGTTAACACAGTTAAGATGGTTACTTAACATATGCAAATGGATGGCTTAGCTATCATTCTGCCTTGTGGTTAGGAGCTCTGCTAGGCCACAGGTTAAAGCCTTGTATTCAGCTGTAAATCCAGTGCTCCCCAAGATCCAAATATTGTCACCCTAACATAAAGAGAGAAAATTTTGCCTTTATAGTTTTCCTTTTTCTTCCTATTTAATTTGTAATATTTGTCCTGAAAAAAGGCCTAGAACTATTCTGCCTTTATAAAGCAGTTTGGTTAACAAGAAGTTGTCTACCAAGAATCTAAAATAATTTGCTAAATATTGTAGCTTTTCCTCTCAAACTTGCTAGTGGCTCTGGCAGTTGCAACAAGGCATTTGTTGTCAGTGTCTTCTGCCATTAAGTAGAACCTCTGATACTTGTTTGAACTTAAGATAGTTGTCCTCTCCTACACATGCTTTGATGCATTTAGGAATACATTCTTTTGTCTAAACAAAGAGAGAATTGTATGAGTCTCATACTGATGACAGGGAAGGAAATGACGTTCTAGAGATCCTTCTTTCTTTAACCTGACCCTGTGGTTCAAAACAGAATTTCTTAACATCAGAACTTTATTCCTTGGTTTCTAAATGAAGCATGTTTTCTTTACTACTTTTTCCTCCTGTCCGTTTCTGATGAACGTTAAAGTGTAATTGATGTCAGTCTCTCCTCAATGTAACTAATTAATTAGTCTCAGATCGTTATCGCCTTCTCCGTAAGGTTATCCTTTTCTTTTTTTCTACTAAGGCAGTCGTTGCTCTTTAGCCAGCTGGCTGAAGACTGCCAGTACCCTTCTTGATTCTGCACACCCACACTCTTTCCTGCCACAACTTGCTGATAAGAGAGAAAAAAAGAAATGTCTGGGCATGTAGCTTCTTGCACAATTGGTCCTTATGTCTGCCTTAGTATAGTGAGGGCTCCACCAACCCCTATACCCTCTCCCATTCCACTGGATGTTAACTTATAGTCCATATAATCTGCCAAATCTATCAGAGTCCTTCCTATGCCTCTGACTCAAATAAATCACCACCAACTTAGTCCTGGTTAACCTCCATCCGGGCTTTAGAAAATGAACTGACTTGTGTTTAAACAGCCTCCTGGCTTATGTGCAGATAGTTGCTCTGTGTCTAGGAGGGTTTTTCCCCTCCTCCCAGGTGGAGAAAACAAAGTTAACTTATCTCTGTCCTTCTATTCAGGTCTTTATGGTACCTCCTTCTTAGTCCTTCTTGCTGGTCTGCTCTGCTGAAGCTTCAGGTTACCTGAAAGCTGCTTTGTCTTGGCTTCTTCCCTATCAGCTCTCTCATTAGAGCTGACTCCCTGAAGAACCTTCCTTGCAGCCTCCTGGATGCTCTTAGCCGTTCCCTCTCTCACTGTGTTGGATTCAGGAATTTCCAGTTCTGGTTGTTCCCCCTTTGTCTGCTCTGAGTCTCTCTCTATCACGGAGCTCACATTCCTCCCTCCTCCTCTCTGGAAACACCAGGAGAACAAGGATCCCTGTGTGGCTCTGTGTAGCTTCGGCAATGGGATAGCTGCTTGCAAGCACTGTGCCAACCCCGGTGTCTTACTCTGCCACCAGTGTCTCTTCTCTTCCTTACACTCCCCACTATAAGATTTGAGAATTTGTTACCATTCTGACCTTGCTCCTGTTGCAATATGTGGGGTCTGCTTCTAGTCCTGTCATAGTTGTGCCTAGATGTAATTCATTAAGTTCTATGTAGCCTAGAAACAGCTGTCATGGGTCTAGAAGAACTTCTGCCTTGCAAATTAAATAAAGTAGGTTTCATTTTTTAAATTAAATGGATTACTAGTTACTAGTACACAGTTATAACTGGCAATGGTCACTGCTAATTTTTCTGTGTACTGCAGCTATTGAAATTTTTGCCTCTGTGAAGTGTTGCCTTTCTATAAATGTGCTTTTACAAACCCTCCAGCTGGTGCATATTAACTCCAAGTGTGGATATTATAACTTCATAGTGGATATTGATTGAGTTTGGAAGTCACAAGAACAGGAGCCCTAAAGCAGCCTTTCTGAGGGAACATTTTATTGCTACAAGAAACCAAACATTTAAAAGGTGTTATTATGTATATTGTACATTTAGTATTTCAGCCAAGGAAATGCCTCTTTCAGTGTGGCAGAAGTGGCAAAAATAAATTATGTATTTATAGACCAAGCTTAAGTGTGTTGGGACTTGCTGGGACAGTGATTCTCAACTGGGGTACTGTGACATACTGGGCTGCTTGAGATCATTTTAAGGATGCTGCAGGTTGTGAGGAGGTAAGCACATATTCCTTACTACTCAGCCTTCATGTGAGGAGGTAAGTGCTTTCTCCTCCCTCTCTGCTTGGTTCCTGTACAAAGAGGCAAGTTACTGCTCCTACCCTTCTTGTCGTGACCCCAGTGCAAGGAGGCAAGTACCATAATTACTACATTAGTTTATTAAATGGATTGCCATTCAATTCCCAATAGCTATGAAGGGGTGCCTAGAGTCTCAAAAGGTAGAGAACCACTGCTTTCAGATCTGATGTTTTCTGAGGGATGAGCTCCATTAATTTGATAGCATTCATAATCACAGAACAAAAGTTTAGGAAAAGAGCCTAAGATCTAGTGAGTCAACTTAATTTATCTAGCTTATAAATCAAAGCCAAATTTTTTTAAAATTTGGCACATTATGTCAGATTCCCTTGTCCATATATAGGCATCTGTACAAGCACCCACTCTTTAAAAATGCTGAGCATTTCTGAAATGCTGATAATTTTTAGGTCATAATCATAGGAATTGTTATGTTGCATCTAATGTATCTGCAGATCTAGGTTCAGAGACAGGGTATTGGTACTGGCTTCTCCAGATGGATGTGTGAAAGGAACTCTTTAATAGCTGGATGTCAGAAGAGTATCTCCCAAAGAAAAGTTCACTTACGCCTGGCATAAGAAGCTTTAGAGCTCTTCCAAAACATTTTATACTGAAGCAATGGTTATATTTGTTACCTTTGTGAATAGCTTATCTATCTGTCCGGCTAAATGCTTGGTTCCAGTGATACTGTGTGGTAGTGACTTTGGCCACATACAGGTGTTACATTTCTACTGGGAGAATCGCAGTTCTCCTGGTAGGAACCATAGAAGCATGAGTGTTTGCACAGTTTCTCCAGGAACAAAAATGGCCGTTCTGAGAGAAAAATAACCCATCTCCAATCTGGTAGAGGTTGCCTCTGGGAGAGGTTCTTCAGGGAGCATGAATGCTTATGCACTCCCCCCCTGCTTGATTCCTCCCAAGGACCAGGAGGAGTTGAGTGGCAGGAAAATGTGCCTTCTTCAGATCAGGGTCACCCCAGTCTGGAGAAGGCCTGGGGGTAGCTGTTCCTATCTTTGTCATAGACCAGGCATGAGGGGGAGGAGTAGCCACCCCCTGCTTCCTTCCTATTCCCCAGAACATAATCTGTCCCCACCCCCTACTTACTGTCCCCCAGTGCTCCCCCCAGCTGTCCCCCCACCACTCTGCCACTGTCTGTCCCCTACCACCTGCTCCCCTACTTATTGTCCCCACTGCTGCCCCTCACCCCCAACTGTCCTCTGTGATAGCAAGTGTTAGCCTTTAAAAATTTGGGAGATGTGCTCTAACTATTTGTATTGTCAAAGACTTGATGAGTAACAGCACAGTCGCTTAACCTCTCTTGCCTTGATTTTTTTTTTTCCCAAACTATAACCATTCATTATAAATTGTGTTCTTCATCTGGGCTTGCAAGAAACTTTTTACTCATTTCATAGAATCATTGAAAAGTAGGGCTGGAAGGGACCTCTAGAGGTCAGCTAGTCCAACTGCCTGCCTGAGGCAGGATCACCCCTATCCAAACTATCCTATGCAAATCCATTGTCTAGCCTCTTAGGAAAACTATGCAGTCTGCCCTGACAGAACCACAAGATATAATGCCCTAGCCTGCCACAGGTAAAGCAAAGGGACCATGGTGGCCAACATCCTTCTGCTACAGAGCTTGTAGCAATCTGACTATGGGGTAAAATTCCTTACTGACTCCAAAGATGCAATCAGTCTGACACTGAGCAGAGGGGCAAATCCTCTAGCCAGGAATTTCCAGGATTAAGTCTTAGAAGGAGCATACCCCAGTCCATATCCTTAGTCTTGTCTGCAGCCAACACCCAATGGTTTTGAGGAAGGTGCCCTGACACCTGAAGTAGCAAGAAGAGAAAAAAATTCCTTCTGGCCCCATGTGGCAATGAGCAGCAAAGCCCAGAAGTATGGGCAATACCCATAGTAAATACCATGGGCATAGCTACACCTGGCCAATGCTTATGCAACTTCTTCTTGAACACCTTCAACGATGGAGATTCCACAGCTTCTCTAGACAAGCTATTCTACTGCATCACTGTTCTAAAAGCAAATAAATTTTTGATAGCCTCATTACACTTTCTTTTGAGTTAATATAAATTTTACAAGATCATATACCTATCATGTGTCCCATGAACATTCAGAAAATAATATTGATACTTACCATTATCTGTGATGAGTTTTCTAAATACATGCATTGCACCATACAGTATCATATTTTTGTTTTCATGTAATTATAGGTGTAAAATTATAACTAATTCTATTCTAATTGAAAATAACTCCAGAAAGAGGGTATGGGTCTTTATAAGCTTTTGTGGTACTCAGAAAATAAAAACTTTAGTGGTTAGCTTGAAATTTAAACTTGGCTACAAGAATCCACAACAGCCTCTTTGTTTAGTCTAATGTAAGAGCTGAAGGTAAGACCAAATACTTCTTGAATATTTTACTTTATCATCAATACTAGCATTCCATATATAAGTATGCCCTAAGCAATCTAGTCAATTCTGCTCTCCAAGGTGGATGGAGCCTTTTCAATCCGGTTGTTAGTTCTGCATTCCCTTGCTAAAAGTCTTCATTATGCAATTAGGCTTTTGATCCCTTGGCATCTCCGTATCATAAATACCTCCTTACAGACTCATTATCTGGCAACATGTCACGACCAAGGGAAGGCATTGTCCCTAGAAGAGCAAGAACTGGGAGAAAGGAAACAGGAGTCTTATTCTCAACTCTGCCACTTTTTCTTTCTATTGAAAAATGAGACTGCCATAACCTAGTCTTTGTAAAGCCCTTTCTGATTGTCAGTAAAAGAAGTGCTCAACAGATGTATTAAATGTTCATGTGTAATATTCATATTTATTTGGATAATCACTGGACAGATTACTGTTTCTAGCAACAGCATATACAACCTGCTAAGTTTTGCACTTCCTACATTTACTGTTTATTGTATATTCCCATTTTGTTTACTTGGGTTTTTCAAGAGCAGATTAATGCATACTTGTATCCACAGGACTTTTCACTACATAGGCTTGGAAAAAGGGTTGTGGGGGGAAAGAGACTTAGGACTTAGTTGCTTTCCATGTAGTAATCTAAGGATGTTTCAGAAAATAACAGCAAAATGGCTGCCCAAATTGTATGTCTACAACAAAGTTGGAAATTACACAATAGTAGAGAACATTGATGATGGCATCGGCACCTATAGTTTTTGATCATGTAGAGAAGTGATGTCATCCAGTGAATGATCATTTGGCCCTAAATGATTTTATTTTGAAGTTGCCCTTATGTCCTAAAACACCCTCACGTATTCCAAAACATTTCAAATGTGCATAGAATTGGCTGTTTCAAGACTCTGTGCACATGGATGTCATTCATAGTACATATGCAGTCCTCACAGGAGTTTAGGATATTTTCACCAGTGGTACTCATGAACACCTAGTAGAAACTTTCATTGCTTTTCTGACTGCATAAAAGTCAGAGCTACCTCAGCTGCAACTCATTTCCTTCTCAGATTTCATTTTTAAGGGAAAGCTGTAGTCTGTTTAAGTTGATTGCATTCAAGTCCATCAAGAAACAAGTATAGAAGGTAAGGGAGCCACAACTGAAACAAGGTGAAATGCATTTGACTTCAAAATTCCTTGGAAGGATGCATCTCCGTTGTCACCTGAAACAATCTAAATTCTCCAGTGAGATTCAATGCTACCTGAAGTTGCAGAGAATTGAAAAAGAGCTCAAAATCTTCAGTGCCTGTGGAAAGGGAGAGCACATTATTTTTCTCTTCTACTAGGAAAAGTGGGACCAGTAACAGTAGATTCCAGTAAAAAGTATTGCAGCCAATATCATCTTTGGGTATTGATGCAGGATTGATTTAAAAGTACAGATCTATGTCTGAATATTGGAATGTTGTGTAGTATATTTATAGTACGAAGAGCAAAAATGCCTTTGCCCCCCTCATAATTTAATATAATCTCGAGCAGGGCATGTGCCTACGTCACCAAAAACATTGCTGCCTTCATCAGGACCATTACAGTCAGTAGCACAGTCTTGGTCCCAGGGTTCTTTGGCATTGTCATTCTTTATGGCAATGTAATCCATTGATTTAGCAAAGCCTAGTCTGTAGCTTTTAAATCACTTGCACACTCAGGAAAAAAAGGGTGCTGGTTACACAAAATTCTGTGAAGCACTCAGAGGTTTAAGGAGGAGAAACAAACCAGCCTCGTGCTCAAATGTCACTTCTGGAGTTCACCTCATTGTAGGATTTCTCCTTGTAATCTTTTTCTTTTTATTCTAAACCACCAACTTCTCCTCCATTGAATTCTGGCGACAGGCAAGCATATACAAGACTTGTTTTCTTCTCATTACTCTTGCAAAGATATATTCTCTCTTTCTTTCTCTGAGTCAGTAAACTAAAACTATCTGGCTATGTTTGGTATCAAATTACAAGTTGGTCAAAATTAGGGGGATAAAGAAACTACTGTACAGTTTGAAGACAAAAAAATTGTATCCAAAAGCATGTAGATTCTTGTCTACCTGGGATTTGTGAATGTATTGTAACTTATTACATGTAATATCTTAAATGCTGTTAACTGGGAAACTAAAGAAACAGCAACAGAACATTTCCCTTCATGGTTGATTTTGGAGACCACAGACCTTTTCTCTGGTCCTGCACAAGCAATATCGAAGTAGGGGGAAAAAACCTTCACTAAACAGTAATTTGAATGATGCTACCTATTTTTTCAGAGGGCTTAGACAGATGTTCATTTTCTCCAGGGAGAGTCCCTGCTGTCTTGAGAGAAACCATGAGTGTCCAGATGTTCATAATTTTTCTCCCATGGTAAAAGTAGCCACTCTGGTAGGAAAAAAATCTCAGGTACAACCTAGTGAAGTGGCTCCCTGGAGAATATCTTTTGGGAAACAACTTCTGTAGTGGCAACCACTGGGCTTTTCTGCTTCTTCCTCCATCTCGCACAGCAGGAGGAAAGCGGGTGTCAGTCCCAGCCAAACAGGGAGCAGAACACTCCCCCTGACTACTTCCAGTTGGAAAAGCCTATTTATTTATTTAGTGAATGCAAATCCACAAAGCTAAGCAATAGTCTCCTTGTTGACTGAGTTCAAAGTTATCAATCCACCTCTTAGTTTATAGAGGGGACACTCCTCAGTGATGTGCAAAATTGTTTGCATCTCTCCACAAATGCATGATGGGTTAGCACTGAGGCCCCAGCAGGGAAGGTTGTCTGTGCAGGGGCCTTGGCCTGTTCTGAACCTCTTTAGCAGAGACCACTCTTGCTGCAATAGTTCAAAGCCAGCAGATTTGTCACAAGGAAAGTTCCCATGATTCCCATTCCTTGATCCAAAGGGCTTCTACAAACTGATCATGGTCAGGGAGGTTGCTCCATAAGGGGCATTGCAAAGGAAGGCTCTTGTGAAATCTGGCTTGATTGACATAAGGATGGTCTCTACTTCCAGGGATAGCCATTGTAAAATGAGGCGCTCAAGGACCTTGTAGCACACAGACAGTAGTGCAGCTGGTTGGTAGCTGGCCACCAGTGTGAGGTCTTTGCCTGGTTTTGGAATGGCAATAACTTGTACCATATGCCACTTAATGAAGCACTTAGAGCATTTTGACATGTGCTCTGGGAGTGTTTAATTAAAGTGCCCGGAGCATCTCATATATCAGGGTCCCTGCACTTTAAAATGGCAACGGGGGCACTTTATCTAAAGCTCATAGAACAAGTTTTAGCTAAAGCGCCCCTGCCATCATTTTGAAGCACAGGGATGCTGACGAGATGCTGGTACGCAGTAATTACTATGCTCCAACAGACTCCATTAATCGAGTCTGCTCCAATGCACTGTGATTATAATACATCAGAGCAGCCTCCTGGCTTGTGTATAGGCGCCCCTAGGAGGCATATTCTGCTGCTGGCTTGTTCCCTGTCTGAATCACACCGCAGCACTTGGGAGCCAGGAAGCATACAAGCATTCCCTCTGTCCAGTTGCAGCTGGGCTGGAACACAGCACTGGGGAAGGGAAGGCTGATGATCCCTTCCCTGATGATCCCTGCCTACATTCGTATTTAAAAAAAAAAAAGCCTGTAAAGTTCTCTGGACTGCATGCTCTAGGAACCCCTGGCAAGGCTCTTTGCTTCTCTGTTTGAAATATACAGGTCCGTTTTTCTCTTGGGAAAACAAACGTGGGATGATATGAATGTGTGTACACAGCCAGAGTCTGGGAAATAAGACCTTTCTGTGGCAGATGGAAAATTGAATTTAGTAGAACTTAAATTATGAGAACTAACTAGCAATGGCCCATACAAAGTATATTTGGGAAGCTTTAGAAGTTATTGGTTCCTAACAATCAGGACTTTTCCCATTCACACTTCAAGTTTCCTCATTTTTATTAAATTCCAGTGTTGTATTTTTAAACATAAGTTTATTGTCTTGGAGCCATTTTAAATCAGTGATCGTGATTTAAATGGCTTTTAAAAATAATTTGGTTTAAAAATAGAGCACATGGCAGGAGCACATGCTGCCCAAAACCAGAGCCTGGCCAGCTGAAGCCATGTGCCACCTGCTGGCCAGGCTTCCTGCCATGGCTGCAGCCTGGGGAGGCCCAGGTAAGGCTGCTGTGGTGCACATGGCATGGGCATTCCGTACTGCTACTCATGCCCAGGGAAACAAGTGTCTGTGCTTGTCTGGATGCATCCATAAGACACATCCTGATGAGTGCGCATGTTCAGTTTGAAGCATCTCAAAGCAGTCTGAGGCACCACCAACTGCATGTGGCACACGTGCACCCATTCACCATGCTGCTAATTTGCAGCATTTGGGGGGGGGGGGGAGGGGGGGGTTGACACCGGAGGAACCCAGCGTAAAAAAAAACAACTTGCTGTTGAAAAAAGTGGTGGGGCGCATGTGGCAGCAGCATGCAGTACCAGAAAGGGAGCATGGCCAGCCACAGCTATGTTCTGGCTGCTGGCCAGGTTTTGAGCAGCTGGCTTGGTACCGCTGCTGTCCTAAGAGGCCCCCAGTTCCCCAGGTAAGGCTGCTGCCCTTAGGAGGCCTCCAGGACCCCAGCCTCCCCTACCCTACCCAGGTCACTTTGCTGCACACCAGAGCATACGTGCAGGGGCATGCCTGGGCACAAATAGTAGAGGCACAAATATATGCTGCTGCTATTTTTCCCATGGGAAACTTGTGCCTCTGCACATGCATGCTCAATGAGACATATCCATAGTGTCTTTTTGGAGAGCTTCCATTGGCTTTCCCTCCTCTCTTGCTCCAGACATAAGATACTTTTGTTGACTATATCCCCACGCTGACTCTGACTGAAATGCATCTGTCATCCACTTGTTCTGTTTTCACATATGATATGTGAGGTCCCTCAGGGCTCGGTCCTTGGACCGATACTCTTTAATGTCATCAGCGACTTGGACAAGGGAGTCAAATGTACTCTGTCCAAGTTTGCAGATGACACAAAGTCATTATGGGGAGAAGTGGACACGCCGGAGGGCAGGGAAGAGCTGCAAGCAGACCTGGACAGGTTGGACAAGTGGGCAGAAAACAACAGAATGCAGTTCAACAAGGAGAAATGCAAAGTGCTGCACCTAGGGAGGAAAAATGTCCAGCACACCTACAGCCTAGGGAATGACCTGCTGGGTGGCACGGAAGTGGAAAGGGATCTTGGAGTCCTAGTGCACTCCAAGATGAACATGAGTCGGCAGTGTGACGAAGCCATCAGAAAAGCCAATGGCACTTTATCGTGCATCAGCAGATGCATGACGAATAGGTCCAAGGTGGTGATACTTCCCCTCTATCGGGCACTGGTCAGACTGCAGTTGGAGTACTGCGTGCAATTCTGGGCGCCGCAATTCAAGAGGGATGCGGATAACCTGGAGAGGGTCCAGAGAAGGGCCACTCATATGGTTAAGGGCCTGCAGACCAAGCCCTACGAGGAGAGACTAGAGAAACTGGACCTTTTCAGCCTCCGCAAGAGAAGGTTGAGAGGCGACCTTGTGGCTGCCTATAAGTTCATCACGGGGGCACAGAAGGGAATTGGTGAGTATTTATTCACCAAGGCGCCCCCGGGGGTTACAAGAAACAATGGCCACAAGCTAACAGAGAGCAGATTTAGATTGGACATTAGGAGGAACTTCTTCACAGTTCGAGTGGCCAAGGTCTGGAACGGGCTCCCAAGGGAGGTGGTGCTCTCCCCTACCCTGGGGGTCTTCAAGAGGAGGTTAGATGAGTATCTAGCTGGGGTCATCTAGACCCAGCACTCTTTCCTGCTTATGCAGGGGGTCGGACTCGATGATCTATTGAGGTCCCTTCCGACCCTAACATCTATGAATCTATGATATATAGATATCTGTGTGTGTGTGTTTGTGTGTATCATAGCATAATATATGTACAGATTATGCTGTTTCTCTGCTCTGTCACCTACTTTGTTCTTGTAGGTGGGAAAGGTATTGAGGCTTACAAGCATCTTTACAGCAGTTTGTCTTAAAATAGACTGTCAATTTTACATTAATGCTTAATTATTATTTCAGTTCTGATCCTCCTTATTCCTTGTCTATAGTGAATAAAGAGTTCAAAATTCGGCAATGCTTATGTTGTCAAATGAATGTAATTGTAATGTGAGTAGGCATATCCCTGGTAGCTCTAATGTAGTCAGTACAGATAACAGGTCCTAAGGCACAGAGGCATTGAATCTGTGTGGGCTGTGCAAGTCTGCCTGGGATCCTGGGAATACGTTTGAGTTGTTAGCCCCATACTCAAATCTGCCATGGCTGCTGTTTTTATTGATAGTAACTATATTAAAGCTACTGTAGATATAGCCTTCGTCTCAAAAGCCCCCAGTTTTCCTGGAAGCTCTGTTCCAGTAAAGGTGCACAAAAACTACTGGTGAGTAAAAATTGGGCTGTGATTGGGCTCTGATCCCAGAGTTGCTTTCTCCTTTAAGATCTCACTGCTTCCATGCCCCACATGGGCCTCACAGAGACATTTTTTAAAACCTCTAAGCTTTGAGCTGTGGATTGTACTTGTTACACATTTTCCTACTGCATCTACCTACATGGAATGTCTTGCTCTTGAGCAATTTAGTTAATAATCTAGAAGTTGAAGAAAGGTTTCTGGATGCTGACATTTGGTTTCCCAACTTTCTTGTTTAATTCACCATGAAACTAGGCAAGCTACTTCAATTAGTATGTTATAATGCTTACTAGGGCTGTGCAAAATTTCGATGGATATTTCATTTCGCAGGTGTTTCAGTGCATTTCGGCTCGAAACACCAAAACGAAATGCAAGGCTTTGAAACAGATTTAAAAGGAAACAAGGGCACTCAAAACGTTTTGAAAATTTCGAAGACTTTTGAGTTTCGAAGCTGGGCTTGCAGGGAAATACAAACTAAGGAGAAGGAGGGGGGGAAGGGGAGGAACGACTGCTCTTATATTGACTGTGTAGCTGATCCTTCCCTGAGGTCCCTTCCAATCCCTGTACTCTGGGGGAGAGACAGAGAAGGAGCATAAAAGCATTGTTTGAAATGAGCTTTGGCAGTTTACTGAGCTGTGTCCTCCAGCAGCATATGGAGCGTCTGGAAGGCTCTCACTTCCTACTTGCTAGTCTGTTCCTACCAAGTGGGATCCAGTCCTTTCCGAAATACCCTAATACCTTTTCCTAATCCGTTCCTTTCAATTTATTCCTCCCCCAAAATCCTCTTTTTGTTTTTGTTATTCTCTGTAATTCTTTCTCCACACAAAAGAAAATCTGTGTTTTTCCTGACAGGCTGCATTGACTGTTCAGGAAAGCACAACATATATTAAAAAATATATATTTATATATTACATAAATAAATACATTACATTACATTACATTACAGAAACACACACAGATTTTACAGCATACCAAACATGAAGCGTGCTGGAAAGGCAGGTGGCCTCTTTCTACCTTTGCTTTTCTGGCCAAGGCAGAAGAGGGGGCATAGGGAGAGCTCTAAGTTCTGCGCTCCCCACAAAACTTAGACACAGCCTCTTTCCAACAACTAGCAGCCATGCTGCTTCTGCTGCTAGTGGCACCAAGGACATGGAAGTAGTGTCTGCATCCCCTCCAATAACACCTGCCATAATAACAACAACCCTGAGCACTACCACCATGACAGCAACAAGCAGCACCAGCATTACAGTCTCCTTCACCCCAGTTTCAATTCCCAGCCTGAGTCTTCCAGTGCCAGAGGAAGAGCTGGAGCTGGATCTGAGTGCCATAGCAAGGGAAATTCTGGGGAAGGAGAGGGAATTATCTGAGTTTGTGCTCCACACCCCTCAAGTTTCCCCTAGAGCCAGGTCTCCTTCCCCAGAAGACAGTTCAAAGGAGGTTGAGATAGAGGTTGTAGAGGCAAGTGGCCCAGCTGAGTCTGCTCCTCCTGTTGCTGTGCACCTTGAAGCACCTACTTTGGGCGGGTCCCAGCAAGGGATCCAAGAACTGACAGGGTTTAGTGGGGTTCATTAGGACCGTGACGAAGCTGAAACATGAGGGCAGCCTCCCTATCTTTTATCTTTTCCAACAAGATGTGGTAGCAGGCAAGAAGAGAAGGCACCCACAAGTCAGAGCTGGCACCATCACAGGGCCCTAGGGGTATCACAGCCATCTGCACTTTGTCATGAACTAGGGTCCCTAGAGTTTTCCAGAAGCCCCTGCACCTATCTCCTTGAAAGCTGGTAGGCTTTATGGCTACTATGCCTGCTGTTTTCATCCCCCTGTGCCTTCATGCTCACATGTCACGAGTTTTGCTCTGAACAGTTTGAGGTGCAGTTTTCCAGAAACCCCTGCACCTATCTCCTTGAAACTTGACAGGCTTCATGGCATCAGAAGGGGCTCCTATTACGGCTGTGGAAAGCTTCTGTCGCTGGTTCGATTTGGTGGAGATTTGGCTTGATTCAGCGGCCGAATCTCCAAATCAAATCGGGAGAAACTTTAATCTCTTTGAATTGAATCAGAACCCTCCGAATCAATTCAGAGAGATTCGATGATTCGGACATAGAGACAGCTTTAAATGTTTTTTCTACATACCTCAAGGTACCAGGCGGCTTGTGAACGCTGACATGGTGGGGTGGATGGAGCATTCCACGGGAGCGTGGGGGGTGTCCCCAATGCACTTGGCAGTGGACCTGGAAGTGGACCAGAAACACTTCCAAGTCCACTGGGGAGTGCTCGTTGGACCCCATCCCCACCTCCCACCCCTCCTCCCAACTCAGTGACTGGTGTCTCTTGGGTCTGGGGGACACCCAGAGTCCCCCTGTGGCCGATCACCAAGGGGACGTGTGGAGGGTCTGCTGCTGAGCACGTGCCCCCCACTCCTGTGGGATGCTCCACCATCGCAGAGTACACCGCCATCCCACCATCGCAGAGTATACAAGCCACATCTGGTACCTCGAGGTATGTAGAAAAAACATTTAAAGCTGTCTATGGCCGAATCGCTGATTCTCTGAATCAGCATCGAATCTTCGGATTCAGCCGAATTGAATTGAATCAGGACAGTAATCTTAATCAACGAATTGAATCACTGTCCCTGATTCAGGCCGAATCCAAATCTGAATTGAATATGGCCCATTTCACACACCCCTAGCTACTATTCCTGCTGTTTTCATCCGAATCAGGGAAAAAATTACAAAGTTATAGGCATTTTCATGATTCCCCAGTATAGCTTATGGGTGGAACACCGAAATGCATCAAAACAGCTAAAGGTTTCAGCAAAACAAAACAGAACAGCACTTCGAAACAGTGAAACGGAAAACTGTCCCTTTGAAATGGAAAATCTGAAATTGTTGCCATTTTGCATAGCCCTAATGCTTACCCATCTTCATAAGAGCACATCACGCTTTTCAGAAACAATGTTGTATGTAAATGCAAGGTATTGTATATGTTTCGTTGTCTGCCTTGAGAGAGCAGCCATATAGTGTTAACCTACCACACCCACTGTGAGCAGTGGAGACTATATTCACAGAGGAAATAGCCTATTAAATTACTGATAATTTGGTTCTTTGAAAAGAATGGCAGGAGTGTCAACTTTATAAAAATGAATATATGCAGCCTAAATACTTACAAACATTTACCCTGTGTTAATAAAAGATCAAGAAACTGATTGTAATTAGTTAAAAGCTAAGAAGGAAATAGAAATGTTTGTATTATTTTCCTTGTGCAAGCATATTACTAAGTGGATTTTTTTTAGCAGTTAGTTAGTTTATATTAAATTAATAGACTATATTTAAGAAAGTGAAGGGCACTTGCAGTAGACAAGGAAATTCAATTCTGTGAATTTGTTTACTTACAAGTGTACACCATCAAGAAAATTTCTCGTCCGACTTCCTGTATGAAGGCAGCATAGAGTTTACCCAGACCCAGCAGTTCTTAAAAACCTCCAGTGAAGGAGGTTCCCCAAGCTCCACAGTTTTCTTATTCTGCTGTTTACCTGCTTTTAGTTTTTTCTGACATCTTATTTAACTCTTCTTTATTGAAAATTAACCTGGTTTATAGATTAGATTCATAGAGTTGGAAGAGACCTCCGTGGGTCATCTAGTCCGACCCCCTGCCCCTGGCAGGCAAGAAAAGAGTCACCAATCCTGGGGTCATGTGATCCCAGCCAGGTGCCTGTCCGGTCTCTTCTGGAAGACCCCCAAGGATGGGGTGAGCATCATCTCCCTTGGGAGCCCATTCCAGATTCTGGCAACCCTTACCATGAAGAACTTTTTCCTAATGTCCAGCCTAAACCTTCTCTCTAGTAGCTTATGGCCATTGTTCCTTGTCGTTCCAGGGGGTGCCCTGGTGAACAGATCATCGCCTACTTCATGTTGCACTCCCCTTTATGAATTTGTACGCCTCCACAAGGTCCCCTCTCAGCCTTCTCTTGAAGAGGCTGAAGAGGTTAAGGTCCCTTAGCCTTTCCTCATAGGGCCTTCCCTGCAGGCCTCTAATGAGGCGAGTGGCTCTTCTTTGGACCTTCTCCAGGTTGTCCGCATCCCGCTTGAACTGCAGCATCCAGAACAGGACACAGTACTCCAGCTGCGGTCTGACCAGTGCTGCATAGAGGGGGAGAATTACTTCCCTGGACCTGTTTGTGAAGCACCTACAGATGCACAACAAGGTGTGATTGGCTCTGCCAACTGCTTCATCACATTGGTGACTCATGTTCATCCTGGAGTCAACAGTGACTCCAAGATCTTTTTCTGCCTCAGTGGAGCTGAGAAGGTTGCCCCCCAGCCTGTAGGTATGATGGCAGTTCTTCCTCTCTAGATGCAGCACCTTGCACTTGTCCTTATTGAATTGCATCCTGTTGCTGTCTGCCCACTTCCCCAGCCTGTCTAGGTCGGCCTGGATGTGGTTCCTCCTCTCCAGGGTGTTAGCTGCACCCCATAATTTTGTGTCATCTGTGAATTTGGACAGGGTGCTTCCCACTCTCTCTTCATCAGTGATCTGGATGATGTTGAACAGCACTGGCCCCAGAACTGAGCCCTGAGGAACTCCACTGCCCACACCTTTCCAGGTTGACGCCGACCCATCCACTGAGTCGGATGTTCGACCACCCTCTGAGTACAACCCTTGAGCCAATTTACTACCCAGTCTACTGTGTAATCATCCAAGGCAAATCCCCTCAGTTTATTTATAAGGATGGTATGGGATACCTTGTCAAAGGCCTTCTTGAAGTCCAGATAGATAACATCCACCTCGACTCCTGCATCTAAACAATTGGTAGCCTTGTCATAAAAGGAAACTAGATTAGTCGGGCAGGACCTGCCTGCTAAAAACCCACGTTGGTTACCTCTCCGCATCACATTAGCCAGTGGGCTCCCACAGAAGTGCTCCTTGATAATTTTTTCTAGGATTTTCCCAGGGATAGAGGTAAGGCTGACTGGTCTATAGTTCCCCAGGTCCTCATTCCTCCCCTTCTTAAACGTTGGGACGATGTTAGCCCTCTTTCAACCTCCGGAACCTGACCGGACCTCATATATCCTGGCCAGTGGATCAGCTATGACCCCTGCTAATTCCTTTATTACCCATAGGTGGAGTGTCTCTGGTCCCGGTGATTTGAATGTGTCCAGTACCTCCAAGTGTCTTTTTACCGTGTCGGCTGATGTTCCCTTTGTTGGTGTCCGTGATATATGTTGAGGGTTCATCTAGATTCCCATTTAAGAAGATAGAGGCAAAAAACTCATTGAAGAGCTCTGCCTTGTCCCTAATATCTGTCACTAAGCCCCACTGCCTGTCCTGTATGGGTCCTATGCTACCCCGCACCCTCTTTTTGCTCCCAACATACCTTTACTGGTGAACAAGTTAAGAGGCTGTGACATGGATGACTACACAGTCCAGTGGGTGGCGAATTGGCTAGAGGGCCGCACCCAGAGAGTCGTGGTGGATGGGTCGGTCTCGACCTGGAAGGGTGTGGGCAGTGGGGTCCCGCAGGGCTCGGTCCTTGGACCGATACTCTTTAATGTCTTCATCAGTGACTTGGACGAGGGAGTCAAATGTACTCTGTCCAAGTTTGCAGATGACACAAAGCTATGGGGAGAAGTGGACACGTCGGAGGGCAGGGAACAGCTGCAGGCAGACCTGGACAGGTTGGACAAGTGGGCAGAAAACAACAGGATGCAGTTCAACAAGGAGAAATGCAAAGTGCTGCACCTAGGGAGGAAAAATGTCCAGCACACCTACAGCCTAGGGAATGACCTGCTGGGTGGCACAGAGGTGGAAAGGGATCTTGGAGTCCTAGTGGACTCCAAGATGAACATGAGTCGGCAGTGTGACGAAGCCATCAAAAAAGCCAATGGCACTTTATCGTGCATCAGCAGATGCATGACGAATAGGTCCAAGGAGGTGATACTTCCCCTCTATCGGGCACTGGTCAGACCGCAGTTGGAGTACTGCGTGCAATTCTGGGCGCCACACTTCAAGAAGGATGCGGATAACCCAGAGAGGGTCCAGAGAAGGGCAACTCGTATGGTCAAGGGCCTGCAGACCAAGCCCTACGAGGAGAGACTAGAGAAACTGGACCTTTTCAGCCTCCGCAAGAGAAGGTTGAGAGGCGACCTTGTGACTGCCTATAAGTTCATCACAGGGGCACAGAAGGGAATTGGTGAGTATTTATTCACCAAGGCGCCCCCAGGGGTTACAAGAAACAATGGCCACAAGCTAGCAGAGAGCAGATTTAGATTGGACATTGGGAAGAACTTCTTCACAGTTCGAGTGGCCAAGGTATGGAATGGGTTCCCAAGGGAGGTGGTGCTCTCCCCTACCCTGGGGGTCTTCAAGAGGAGGTTAGGTGAGTATCTAGCTGGGGTCATCTAGACCCAGCACTCTTTCCTGCTAATGCAGGGGGTCGGACTCGATGATCTATTGAGGTCCCTTCCGACCCTAACATCTATGAATCTATGAATCTAAAGAAGGACTTTTTATTGTCCTTAATTCCTGATGCTAGCCCGAGTTCTAGAGTTCCCTTGGCCTTCCTGACCGACTCTCTGCAGGTACGGACCAAAGAAGTATACTCCTCTTTACTAGCTATCCCCTGCTTTCACTTCCTGTACGCCTCTTTTTTTGCCCTTAAGGTATCTTGGATGCCCCTGGTTAGCCAAAGGGGTTTCCTGGCCTCCTTCCCCCCTTTCCTCTGCCATGGGATTGACTCACTCTGAGCCCAAAGAATGGTTTCCTTGAGGAATGTCCACCATCCTGGACCCTCAATGCATCTAAGTTCTTAGTTCCTAGCACCCTGCTAACCAATCCCATGAGTCTATTAAAGTCAGCTTTTTTAATGCCCTGCTGGATATAATGCCTGCCCTTCACTGGATAGTGAATTTTATCATTTGGTAATCGCTGTCCCCTAAATTGCCTTGAATCCGCAGGTCCCCCACCCAAGTCATCCCCTGTGGCCAACACCAAGTCGAGCAAGGTGTTGCCCCTGGTGGGACACCTTACCTCCTGTGTTAGGTGGAGGTCCTGAATACAGGTTAAGAACTTGCAAGAGCAGTTAGATCTAGATGACTGCTCCTCCCAGCATATGTCTGCGTAGTTAAGGTCCCCTATGACTACCATATCTCTAGACCTCACAGCCTCTTTGAGCTGCTTAGAAAATTCCCAGTCTAGCTCGTCATCCTGGTGTGGCGGCCTGTAGTAGACCCCCACCACCAGATCCCTTTCACCCCGAGCCTCTTGGATCCTAACCCGCAGAGTCTCTGCTTGACCACCCTCTGACCCTAATTTGATTAGGGAAGATGTGTACTGTTCTTTGACATAAAGAGCACCTCCTCCACCTATTTTCCCTACTCTATCTCTCCTATACAACCTATAGCCCTCTATTCCCACCACCCAGTCTTGAGAAGAGTCCCACCAGGTTTCAGTTAGTCCCACTAGGCCAAAGTTGTTGCTTGCTAGCAAGAGCTCTAGGTCCTCCTGCTTGTTTCCCATGCTTCTGGCATTTGTGTATATACACCTAATACCCCTGGTGCCTGTCCCTGGTCCCCCCTTAAACTGCTGTCTAATAGGATCTTTGCTACATTCCTGGGCTGATCTTGTGGGTGTCTTTTGGTTCGGTGTTCCGTGGCTCCCTCCGTACTTGTCCTCCCCTTCCCCCGATCAGCCTAGATTAAAGCCCACCAGAGGAGATCAGCCAACCTGAAAGAGAGCACGTGCTTCCCTTTGGGGGAGAGGTGAAGCCCATCCCACCCGAGCATGTCTCTTGTTCTGAAGTATGGATCGTGGTCCAAAAAGCCGAAGCCCGCCTTGTCTTTATTCTTGTCTTTCTTGAAGCGGGTGAACAATTGATCCACTTCCTCATTAAAACAGCCTTTTAAATACTGTATGACTGGTATGTCCCCATTTTCTCCTTTACTTTTCTCTTTTCTAAAGAAACTGAACTAATGCCTTCAACCTTTCTTCATAGGTCATTTTTTAAAACCTCTTATTCTTACTCAAAGCCAGTATGAAGCATTTTCTTGTGAGGGAAGTACAGAAGAAGCTTTTGGCACTGTTGAATTTTGCTATACTGAAAAGTGAATCTGTAGATTATTTACCTTTTGTGTGAACTTTAAATAATCATGCATTGCATCTATTTAACTATCAGTTTACAAAGGTATCTGTTAGGAACACTTCTATTTACTTTTGCAACACAAGAGCCAAATGGGTATTAAATGCAAAGGCAGCTTATTTGTAACTGATAAAAAAGGTCATATATTCAGGGACAAGGCACTTCTAATATTAAGCTGTTTTATTATTTCACTGAAGTGAAGATCTTTTAGGATTCAAAGTAGCATTAGATATTTATAGAAAACATCATCTACATGTGTATAGCATACAGTACTTATAATAAAAGGTATAAACCCTCAAGCAAACTGCCTGGATTAAGAAAAGATTTGCAATGGATAGTAATAAGTCAAACAGGATTCAGAGCATGGTGCTTATCTTGCAAATTGACACAGTGCATTTACAAACAGTGACTGCTTTTATGCCTCTGGTTCGTCACATGCCCATTCAAATGAAGAGTGTATAAGAGAGTAGCAGGGGTTTGGGTTGTAGCCGTGTTGGTCTAAGGACATAGGCAGACAAGGTTCCTTGGGTGAATTTGATATCTTTTATTAGACCAACCCAAAAATTTGGGTTGGTCTAATAAAAGATATCAAATTCACCCAAGGAACCTTGTCTGCCTATAAGAGAGTAGGACATTTTGAAGCTATGTGGTGCTCACTTCTTAGCCTCATTTTTTGATGGTTATACTCAGGGTAGATTTTTGTCTTTGTGTGGGGTTTGTTGCTCTTAAGTAAAAAAAAAACACCCCAAAACTTGGCATAAATGGTTAGACCTTAATGAGCTAAAGGTAAATAAAAATGAAAGTCAGTAATTGAGGCAAAGTTGAGTATTAGGAGTTCTTTTGAGGAAGCTTGTTCTAGTTGTGTTTCATCACTCATTTTGTCAAGACATGAGTGTAGGGTTACCATCTGTGTCTATGAGCAAAGAAGGCCAGTGATTTATAGCATATTTCTGGTTTAATATATGTGAAAGCCACTTGATAGTGCATGCATACATTTCATATTGAGATTTTAATGTTTGAGCTTTTTAGTTTTAAGGTGGCTAGATTGTTTGATCTATGGGTGGCCAATTTTAAAACAGAAACTTTCTGGAAGCTGGCCATGAGTTTTCCACCAGTGTCCAGTTATCAATATTCATGTTTTCAGCTTTGTTTCTTCAACACTGGGAACTCAGAGCAGTTTTTAATTACATTTCTCTCTCCTGTTTATAGCTTCTGGAAATTAACTGGACAGGACTGACTAATCTGCTGGATGTTCCAGGACTGAAGTAAGCAAGCATATATAAAACAGTATGTCAGGAGTTCTGCTTTCTTTACAAATAAAAAAAATGTTGGAACTGCTAATAAATTGGCTAATGTAGGTTAAGTGTTTTATAGTTCATATTTTGAAGTTTAGCACCCTGTGGTAATTGTATAACACTGGAAAGTTCATGGTAAAAAGAATTGCAGTATTGTACAGCTGCAAGCTGGTAGAGGTGTTTGAGACATTTCTTGAGATCAGTTTTCTGTCCATTTTTTTTTTTCAATTTTCAGCTCCAAACCAGCCCAAGCTACCACACTGAGTGGCTAGCTTGTTATGCTGCTCTCTGAAGTGAAGCTGAACAGCTCCATTCACCTAGCTGGTTGTCTTGTCAGACTGCTCCACTCACTAAGTGTTCATTTGATGGAGAATTATACATCCAGGCAGCCAGTTCCTTTGGCTGGTGGGCTCCCAGGCTTCCTTGGTTCTCAGGTTCAGCAAGCAGGCAATTCCTGATAGCCTGCCTAGCAAACCACTGGGGAACTACGCAGACAGGCATGGAACAGTCCCACCTGCCCAGCTGGGAGGAACATGTGGGGTCAGATGGGGATAAGCTGTGGCAGAAGCGCATGCTCCAGCTGCAGTCATTTACACTGCCTATTGGGAGGGGTCAGAGTGGGCTGGGGCAACCCTTTTCATCACATAGCTGGAGGAGTCATTAGCAGGGATGTCCAGGACATGTAAGACTACCTGCCTTCTTCCTCTCCCCCTCCCCACTAGCACAGGGGAGTTTTCCCCAAGGCATGAAACTCATTAGTTATGCCTCTGCTTCTGCCTGCTTTATGTTTATCAGATAATCCTAACACAGGCAGGAGAACCCTGTTTAAGAATCATTGAGGTAAGCTGAGGCAGTACAATGGTGGCTCTCAACTGGGGGTGCTGCCAAATTCAAAAAAGTTTTGGAGGGGCCCCCTAATTCTAAACAGGTTGAGGACCACCGGTCTTAAGCATCTACTACAGCAGGGGTGGGCAAAATGCAGCCCATAGGCTACTTGCGGCCCACCAGGCCATTCTATTTGGCCCACAGGGCCCCTAAAAAATTTAGAAAATTAATATTAATCTGCCCCTGGCTGCCTGTCATGCGGCGCTCGATGGCTTGCCAAAACTCAGTAAGCGGCCCTCCGCCCAAAATAATTGCCCATCCATGTACTACAGCCATTGTCACAGACCACATACTGGGCTAGATGGAGCATTGGTCTGACCCAGCATTGAAGCTTCTTATGGTTTTTCAATTCTGAAAATGTTTAACTTTTCACGGGATGGAAAATTTGTTTCCATGCATCTCAAGAGTCTGGGAGTGGAGGAGAGAGAGAGAGAGAGAGAGAAAGATAGATGTGCATGCACACACTGTGTCTTCAAAGGCTTGAATTTTTCTCTTTACTTCAGTGTGAATGAGAATTTTGAGAGAGAGAGACAATATATTTTATTTAAATTTCCACTCTTAAAGATTAAAGTAATCCATGGTTATGATTTATCTGAGAAACATAAAAAGAAGTTATTTTATCTCAAGAAGTGCAGTAAAGACTGACCTTATATTTAAATGTATTCTTGATCGTTTGTTTCTTGATTTGAAATGCTAAGTTTTTTTCTTTTCAAAGCTTGCTTACTCTACCTAGTGACAGCCAAGTAAACTAGCAAAAACGATTTCTGTTTGTTAGCTGGAAACAGGAGAAAGAACTTTGGCTTGGTTTTTGTATTCCTGAGTTTATAATATTTTGAATTCCTGCATTTATAATTCATAAATTTATAGTTTATGGTTCCTAACAAAATGGAGGAGGAAGAGGCGAAAAACAAGATGTCATGTTATCACAGTTTTGATTTCGTTAGTTAGTATCTTGAGTTCTTTCATGTGACATTTACTCAGGGCTTTTAACATGTTGTTGTAACATGGGTAGAGTGGCTAATGAAAGAAATAATAGCATGTGATTTGGTCCAGATACTTGGAATCAAAATGGAAGAGTAGCTAATTGCAAAAACTGAAAACTCAACTCTTAGGGTGCCTGTACACAAGCATGGAGGCTACTCCAATGCGCTGTACTTACAGTGCATCAGGGCAGATTCAATTAACTGAGTCTGCTGGAGCGTGATAATTACCGTGCTCCAGCAGCTTCCCTTGTCTCGTGTATCAGTGTCCTGGTGCTTCAAAATAGCAGTGGGGGTGCTTGAACTAAAGCTTGTTCAATGTGCTGATACACAAAATGTGATGCATGAGACTCTCCAAGAGCTGCTCTAATTAAAGGGCTGCCACCCCACCCCGAAGCATGTGTAAAAGTGCCCTTAAAGATTAAAGCAAACATGTGAAATAAAGAAACAAGTTCTTTTCTCTCAGATAATGCAACAAAAATGGTCCTTACTTATAAAGAGATTCTTACTTGTTTTTTTGTCTTATCACTTACCCAAGTTTGATAACTGAAAATGAGAGAGACAAACTTTCAAATGTCATTTGTTTCTGAAATTGTTTTATTATCCTTCTTGAATCCTGAATTACAAAAGCCTGCTTTCAGAAATTAAAAAACAAGCAAACAAAAAAACCACACTTTACCAGAAGCAGCAGCGCATTACTTGGATCCAGTTTTGCAGCATCTGTATAGATCAGGCCCTTCAGTGGGCCTTTTTGATACTTCAGCTAAAGCTGATTCAATCAGCTATTAGGTAAGGCCAAAGAAGCCCCACTAAAGCACCCCATCTTTAGAGACATCAGGCTAGCTGGGTCCAACAAAGGTGCTGCCTCTTCTGGGCATGCGCGGGGGCTCAGCATGGTAACGTGCTGAGTTTGAAGTAAAGCACTGCTTATTTGTTTTTAATGTTTGCAAGCAACCCATCTGTAGTGTAAAAGTAGCCTTGCTTTACATCAAGACGTAAAGCCTTACTTTATATCAACACAAAAAGGAAGCTGACAAGAAGTGAAAGCTTGGACAGATGACCAGGGAGGAGTAGAAGAATATTGCTCGGGCATGCAGGGATGGGAATCAGGAAAGCCAAAGTGCAATTGGAGTTGCAGCTAGCAAGGGATGTGAAGGTAACAAAAAAGGTTTCTATAAGTATGTTGGCAACAAGGGGAACATCAGGGAAAGTGCGGGTCCTTTACTGAATGCGTAAGTAACCTAGTGACAGATGATGAGGAAAAGGCTGAAGTGCTCAATCCCTTTTTTACCTCGATCTTCACAGGCAAGGTCAGTTCCCAGACTACTGCACCAGGCAGCACAGTTTCAGGAGAAGGTGAGCAGCCCTCAGCGATGAAAGAACAGCTTATAGACTATTTAGAAAAACTGGACATGTCCGAGTCCATGGGGCAAGATGCAATGCTTCCAAGGGTGCTGAGGGAGTTGGATGATGTTGGTTGTAGAGCCATGGCTGTTATCTTGGAAAACTTGTGGTGATCGAGGGGCGGTCCTGAACAATTGGAAAAGGACAAATATAGTTCCCATCTTTAAGAAAGGGAAGAAGGAGGTTCCAGGGAACTACAGACCAGTCAACCTCACCTCAGTCCCCAGAAAAATCTTAGAGCAGGTCCTCAAAAAATCCATTTCTAAGCACTTCAAGGAAAGGAAAGTGATCAGGAACAGTCAGCATGGATTCACCAAGGGCAAGTCATGCCTGACCAACCTGATTGCCTTGTATGATGAGATGATGAGCTCTATGGATGCAGAGAGACCAGTGGATGTGGTGTACCTTGACTTTAGCAAGGCTTTTGATATGGTCTCCCACAGCATTCTTGCAGGCAAGCTGAGGAAGTCTGGGTTGGATGAAGTGTGATAGAGTGCACCCACAGCAAGTTCCCAGGTGACACCAATCTGGGGGGAGTAGTAGATATGCTAGCAGGTGGGGGTAGGATTCAGAGGGACCTAGACAAATTGGAGGATTGGGACAAAAGAAATCACATGAGGTTCAACAAGGACAAGTGCAAAGTCCTGCACTTAGGACAGAACAATCCCATGCACCGCTACAGGCTTGGGACCAACTGGCTAAGCAGCAGCTCTAAAGAAAAGGACCTGGGGGTTATAGTGGACAATAAGATAGATATGAGTCAGCTGTGTGCCCTTGTTGACAAGAAGGCTAACAGGGCTGCCTTAGTAGGAGCATTGCCAGGAGATTAAGAGAAGTAATTATTCCCCTCTCTTCTGCACTGGTGAGGCCACATCTGGAGTACTATGTCCAGCTTTCGGCCCCCCACCAAAAAAGGCTGTGGATAGGGCTGTGCGAAGCTTCGGTCCCTGATTTGATTTGGCAGAGATTCAGCCTGATTCGGTGGCCGAATCTCCAAATCTGAATTCAATCAGAGGACCGTTTAACTGCTCTGTATTGAATGGGAACCCTCAGAATCGATCTGGAGAAATTCGGAAAGATTCGGGGATTCAGACATAGAGACAGCTTTAAATATTTTTTCTACATACCTCTAGGTAGCAGGTGTCTCGTGAGTGCTGTGATGCTGGGGTGCACAGAGTGTCCCACAGAAGCATGGGACAGGTTCGCCGCCAAGCACATGGAGGGTCCCCCCACACTCCTGTGGGATGCTCCATGCGCCCCAGCATTGCAGCAATCACAAGCCACACCTGCTACCTCAAGGTATGTAGAAAAAAACTTCTAAATCTGTGTCTATGTCTGAATCACTGATTCTCCAAATCAGCATCAAATCTTCAGATTCACCCGAATCAAATCGGGGACAGTGATCCGAATTAACGAATCAAATTGCTGTCCCTGGTTTGGCCCAAATCCAAATTGAATAGGGCCCGCTTTGCACACCCCTAGCTGTGGACAGATTGGAGAGAGTCCAGCAGAGGGCAACAAAAATAGCTAGGAGGCTGAGGCACTGACTTCTGAGGAGAGGCTGAGGGAACTGGGCTTATTTAGTTTGCAGGAAAGACTGAGGGGGGATTTGATAGCAGCCTTTAACTACCTGAAGCGGGGTTACAAAGAAGATGGAGCTAAAGTGTTCTCAGTGGTGGCAGATGACAGAACAAAGAGCAGTGTCTCTAGTTGCACCAAGGGACGGTTAGGTTAGATATTGGGAAAAGTTTTCTCAGTAGGAGGGCAGTGAAGCACTGGAATGGATTATGTTGAGAGGTGGTAGAGTCTCCATCCTTGGAGATTTTTAAGGCCTGGTTCGACAAAGCCCTGGGTGGAATGATCTAGTTGGGGCTGGTCCTGCTTTGAGTGAGGACTTGGACTAGATGACCTCCAGGGGTCCCTTCCTACCCTAATTTTCTATGATTCTGTATTTGTAGGCATTAAATGAAGTACCCATTGAGTTTAAAACTAGAATGCCATTAACTAAATTAATCATGCCAAACTTTGGAGTTCACCTTAAGATGGCTTCCTTGAAGAAGGAAGCTCTCTTGGTGGAGTAGAAAATGCTGTCATCCTAGAGTATACCTTTTGAAGAATCGTTTGCTGTTATTGAGATATAGGCAATGCTTAAGCTCACTAGACTTCAGGTTCTTTTATCTCTTAGAGTTTGTTTGCTTGGAAAAATAGAAAATGTTAAATGTAAATAAAGCATTCTAAATATGCCAAAGCAAAAAGGGGGGAAATAGGTCCAGACTTTCCCGTAGGGTTCCCACAGCAACCAAACTTGTTCACAAATATATGCACTGCATGTGGTATTTGTGAGGTGAGGTAAAGTTGCTATGGGAACTGTAATTGTACTGATGTGTGTTTAGTCTTACCAATACATTTAGTTCTGTATTTGTGTTTAGTTTGCCTGATCAGAAAGAGACATTCACATGTTGTTTATGTATAGTCTGTCTGCAGTCTGAACCTCTTTTAGCAAGGGGTCAGCAACCTATGTCCCCCAGGCCAGATCCAGGCTACAAAGAGGTTGTTGGATCCAGCCTGGGAAGGTCCAGCTTGGCATGCAGCTGTGCCAAGCTGCCCATCCCTTCTGCAGCACGCTTCTCCACTGCCCTCCCTGCTGCTCTCTTTTGCCTGCACTTCCTCTTGCTGCAGAGGAATGTTCATCATATGTGTCTGCCATGATGGAAATGCGGGTGGGGTGGGGTGGAGATTTGTGGTCCAGAGATGCAAAATGTTGCCAAGCCCAGCTTTTAGTGTTTGAAATGAGTGATGAATAAGACATTATGGCTGGCAAGCGTCTGCCATTATCCAGTCAGTCTGTGAGTTTGTGCTGATGAGCTCTGGATCTGCAAATGCTTACTAGTGGGAACATCTGCCCTAGAATATTGCCAGACAATAGTCCCAGGCAGTTTGAATGGCCTCCATGGCTCCACAAGGAAAAGGAGACAAAGTTTTCCCATACTGGGTTCTCTGTTTCTTTTTCACCAACCAATGAGAAGTGGAATGAATATCCTTCCATAGCTTTGAAAGCTCTTAGTTGCTTCCTTTCTCTTGGCTTGGTAGAGGGGAAACATGGAAAGCCTCTACTGGCTTTTTTAAAGGAAGAGTAGGACTCCCCATGGTTTCCCCTTTCATTTCCCTTTTGGGAATGAAAATGATATGGAATTGGCTGTCTGGATGAGACTGGGCAGTAGAGGCCCAAGTTTGGTTTGTACAAGTGTAGTTAATTGGGATTATATTAACATTTAAACTACAACTGATTGGTTAAGGAGAAACCAGAATGCAGCTCCTGTTTCTTAAGTATATTAATTTTGTAGGGGAAATAGGAGAAGTAAGTAGTTAGTGACAGATGTCACAAAAGTCAGCAGGTAAAACTGAATATGTATAAGGAACAGTGCCGTTGAGTAAGAAGGTGCAGTTTCAGTTATTTTTTTGATATCTAATCTTCATTTTAAAATATTATTTTAAATTACAAAGTGCTTTGTGTTTGGGCTGATTTTCATAAATTAAAATGCCATTTTAATGATTAGATCATTGATTTTTAAGAAATTAATTAAAGAAAATAATGAATCACAAACACTGTTTTTAGTGACACCTTAGTTTTACAATTAAAATTACTATTTTGCCTCTCTTACTATATCTCCATGCTGGGCTTTTCACATTTCTCTCACTCTGGTCAACTGTTTTCTGCCCTTTCGTTCAGCAGACATTTTTTTTCCTTAAAGAAGTGTTGTCAGGTTTTTTTGTCTTGTGTCTTTCAGAAATACCTCTTAACTGAGGACATTTTCTAGTCAGATAGGGTGCAATTTAACATGGCTCAAGTGTTGCAAATGTTCTCTTTTAATTCCAGTAAAATGGTGCTATTTTGAACAGTTTGTCTATGTTAAATTAATTATGTATGAACTAATTCGTAATGGTGGTCCATAGGGGAAACTGAGATGAAAGCAAAGGGTAAATTTTTAGTAGCTAGGACACAGGATGTAATACACTAGTGAAGCAAGCAATGCATGCTAGCTCACATCCAAAAATGTTGATTTTCTAGGTATGATTATACAAGTTGAGTAGTGTGGGGTGAAAAGTGCACTGCAGGTTATGAGCATTGGAAGTTTTATTTTGAATGATGGCTTTAATTTGCTGGCCTACTGCATGTAATTTTGATTTTCTCTACTGGTTGGCTTCTGTGGTCTTTCTGGCTGCTACTTTCCCTCAGTGAAGGGTATTTGCCTTTAAACCAGTGTCAGAAGCCTTCTGTTTTAGTGGTGAGGGTCTTTCCATCCCCACTGTCAGTGGCTTCTGTACATAATAGAGAGAAGTGTCATTGTCCTGCTGTAGGGTCTTTCTGCTGTTTATTCTGTGCTCATAAAATCTTTATTTGGACACTGCTCAGAAACACAACTGTTGCAAGTATTTGCCAGTGTTTATGTTTCTAGTACATGTTAAAATAGTGATTTTAACACAGTGGCAATATAATAAGCTTTTTGTGCAAGGTAGTTTGGGTATCCTTTCCACTCTTTCAAATACTGTTGGATTTCTTGTTCTTTGACTTGGTTCAGGTACCCTCACCCATTAATTTCCCTCTTTCTTCAGGTTTTGCTAAAGATGCATACAGTGGAGGCAGCACTTTCTTTGCTTCAGAGTTTAGGATGCTTAGGAAATCAGGAACAGTACAGGCACAGCAAATACCTGAAAATGTGAGAGGCTTTTCTCCCTTTCCTCTGAACTGTTTCAGGAAGGCCAGAAACTCTCTGTTTTGAAATTGTTTGAAGTACTTATTTAAGCATTGTATTGCTAAGTAGCACCAACAAGTTTTGTCCCATTCAGTTGTGGGGTATGACTTTGTGTTTGGGCTGATTTGAAAGGCAACATATATTAAACTGATAGAAAAAATACCATTTTTTTTCAAAAGCTAATTAGCTTGTGGCTACAAGATAGGACTTCAGCCCTGAACTTACAACAGGAGTATTGAACTCATCCAGCCTAAGGAGGTGTGCAGGGCTGGTCCTCAGGCCAAATCAGACCCACAGATCAGCCCCATGCACTGGAGCCAGTGATCAGGGCTGGGCTGGCGTGGGTGCCACATGTAGGACATGCCAGCCCCACACCATGCAGCACACAGGATCTGCATGCATTGCATGCCCCAGACCAGCCCCGAGCACTATGTACAGTGCCTGTGCTGGGTCCAGCCCTGTGTATTGTGTATAGCACATGGTAAACTAGCTCTGCATGCTCTTGCAGGGAGCAGGGCCAGGATGGGGCCAGGCTGTGCGGGATGCAGCTTTTGGGGCCAGTCCAAGACCCACAGACAGCATTGCGGGTCAAGTGATAGGGCTCCTCAGACTGTATTTTTGATGCCCCTGACATATGCGATGCAGTGCTTGTTTGAAGAGAGGATATTCACAGGTAGGATAAAATAACCTTGTAGAGTAAGGTGGAAGTGAGGGCAAGATGGCATCTTATACGCTAACTTGTTCAGAGAGACATGAACTTTTGAAGGTTGTAGCCTACTTGACTATGGAGAGGCATTATATTTGTGCTGAGAGAAAAGTCTTTCTCCTGGCACAAAAAGGGCATTGTAGATCCATTCAGTGGGTTTCTTATGGAATAGAACTGGCTCTTCCGCAAGAATTGAAATAACTTCCAACCAGGAAAATATCTCACCTCCCACACTAATGTCTGTATGCTGCTTTTGGTTGGTAAGCACCACCAATATTCCACAGTCCTTCACTCCTGCCAAGGGAGAGGGAGGGAAAGAGCACCAGCTCCCTGATAACCAGGAATCCTGGTTTTCTCTGTTTAAAAAGTGAATTCTTTGATTAAAAACCCTGCAAATTCTATGATTTAAAACCCCCCAAATCAGTTTTTTTCTACAATTAAAATGAAATGCCACTATATATACCAAGTGCTGTTTAAGCTGTGATGGAAACTAGCCACAAAAATATTGTGCGTATTTTAGGAAAACAGCCACAAAAATATTCCACATTTTGTCATGCCATTTAATTCCTCCAGTGTGCAGCAGTATGTCAATTAACAGATTAATTGCATTAATTGTTATTTAATGTAAAGAGACGACTGAATGGGAATTTGATAGGTCTTTAAATACAGAAAGTATGTTAAAAACAATAACGATCAGTATTTGTTCTGTGTCAAAGGACAGGCAGTAATGTGCTAAAATTGCAGCAAGGTTGAATTATTCCTGTCTAAACTATTTTATAGTTAGAAAATGTTCCTAATATCTAGTCTTGAACAGAGAGTTAGAAAATGAGGCTCAGGAAATCATTTAGTCTATGATTCATGGTAAATATGAATCAGTAACTGATGGGCGTTAGGAAGAAACTTCATTACTGGGCAAGATACTTCATAATTGTCCCCTATGAGTTTTCTTGCAATACCTTTAAACCATCTACAGCTGGCCATTCTCGGAGTACAATTCTGAGACAAACTTGCAGTTCCTGACTCCCTATGACAGCGATTAGGTTAGTGCTGCTAAATCAGTCATATTTTAACAGATGCTATAATTACTGCTTTTACTGCTCAGACCTGATGAAGCATGTCTTGCATTCAAAAGCTTGTCTAACTCTATTCCAACTATGTAGTTGGTCCAATAAAAGATATATTATCCTAAGAAATACTTTCCCCTCATACAGTTTGTTTCTTATTTGAGGTATAGGGGAAATATGATGGAATGATTGTCAGCAAATGATGGGTTTTTTATAGCAAGGACTGCATATTGGCTTGTTATACAAACTTAAACTGTTTCAGTAAATATATGGCATATTTTGCAGTCCGAAGTAATGAATAATTTGGAAGAAGACAGAAGGCTTTCTTGCATTCTCTTTACCTAGGTAAACATTCTTGGAGTAAAGAAAAATGTAGCAATTCCAGTTTTGTCACAGTTCAACAGGCCCAAGCTCAGAATGGTAAATAGTTGAGGTTAACTAGTAAATCTCCACCCATTACAGTTAACTGTGTAATCACATGCCCCTGTTGCACTCTCACCATTATATATTTATTTTGCCTTGCTTTGCTTGAGTTGGATAACATGTTGTTATTATTATTGGCTAAAATGTCACAAATGTCTGGCTTTAGTCCTTTTATAGAGATTTATATACCACCAGCACAACAGAGATAAAAACATTTCCCTAAGATGCTTTAAAGATCAGTTTTATTACATGACCACCCCTACCGCTTCAAATTGGAGCTCAGATTTCTGGTAGAGATCATTGTGCCTATGGACGGGGCTGAGAGGGGGTAATCTTTTAGTTAATTTGCTCATTGATGGAGAAAAAGTATTGGAGGCATGAGGACAAAGTCTACAAATAGTAGCATTAAAGTTCATCTTATTTAGATACTTAGTTCAGCAAGTCAAGAAAAATAATACAATTATTAATAAAGTGATTGAAAGTAATCCAGCCAAAGCTAGGAATAATAGTGCTAGGATCTCAGTTCTGTATTTTTGCTTCAGATAAAATGTTGTGATGTTGCAGTTGTCTTTAGATTTAAATGTGTTAGCAGAGAAATACAATTCTGAGGTTATGTGTGTGGGCAGTGGTGTGACTGTCCAGCTTTGCACTAGTGACGATCCAGGTGTATGACAAAAGATGTCTGGTTTTGCATGAGAGAAGAGTGACTGAACTGACTACCGTAATATGTGTGTTCCAGTGGCAGAGAGGTGATTGTTGTTTGCCAATTACAAACTCTTTATCCAAATGGGGAGACGTAATTAAAAGCATATGATTTGGGCCTTGTCAGCATGTGAAAATAGCCCCAATTCCGCACTTGGACAAGTTAGTACACTGCACAGAAGGGAATTCCAGGATTTGTCCCTTGGTTAGTTCAGTCATTGTAAATGTTGGCTTGACTTTATCTATCCATAGCAACCAGCACTGGTCCAATTACGCCAAATGCTGAATCAGTACTATTCCTGAGTACAGATTCGATTTTAGGAAACTTTACTAATTGATTAAACTAATTGGTAATATCGTGTGTAATGCTGTGAGTTGCCAGACCTTTGTTCTACTGAAACTATTATTTATATCTTAAGCCCTGTCTACACTGAGACTTTAAAATAGCATCTTTCAGGCACATAAATTGGCAAAACTTGAAATCCTCAGTTTACCACTAGTGAAGATGTAGTTTAGAAAAGGCTCAGGTATTTTTACTCTTTTGTGCCATTTAATGCTACTGCAGACTCTCATACTCTGCTACACCATTGGTGAATTCTGTCCAATTTTTTGCTAGTGAGACCATGGTTTCCCCAAAGTATGCCAGTTTTACTCAAAGCTTAATACTGTCTCATCAGAATATTTTAGGAGAGTTTTGTTAATGATTCCTAACCAGTATAGTACCACTCTCCTTTGCAAGTAAAACATCAGTTTTCTGCCTGCCTCAAACTATCCTTCATTCTTTTACACAAAACAATTTTCTTTCCTTTAATGAAAATCCTGCTAATTGTTCTGAACTCATGCAAATGACAGCTGGGTTTGTTACTATCGAATAATGGCTGAACTTACTTTTAAAAGCACTTAGATCATGACAAGAACACTTAAAAACTAAAACAGAACAGTAAACATATGCTTCATCAATAAGTAATGGAGAAAACAGACCTTATACTTTATTCAGTAGCCTTTTATTCTGGATGGTGCTTGCAGAGGTGCAGGTTATTTATACTTGTTAGGGGAAAGAGATGAAGTATATACACATTTTAGGTCTTACCCACTGTTTTGGATCTCCTGCTTCCACCTGGTGGCCATTTGAAGTGAAAAATATTGTAAAGAACATAAGTGAAAGGAAAACTACTCTGAAAACTTCCACAGGAAAGAGGTGCACTGCTGCCTAGTAGTTAAGTTGGTGAGCAACAAAAAAAGGCCCAGACTCATGTAGGAAATAAATACTGAATGTGCTTTTTTAAAAACATTTTTCTACTATTCACAGAATTTTTCCTTGAAGATATTCCGTATTAACGGATGTTAAATTCATTGTTTTCTTAAGCCTAGAGTTATAAATAAAAAGGCTACAATAATGGTCTAAAGCACAGTGTTTTTAATTAGGCTCAGTATAGTATTTTTGCATGCAATACATTAGTATTTTAAGAGTGGTTATTTTTGTGGTGGAATTTTTTGTTGAGAGGATGCCAGGTATTCATGTTCAAGTAACTGCAGTATGTTAATATTTAATAGAATATTTCTAAAAATGATTTGTCTTGTTAGATAATAGATATGTTTTCTCCAACAGTGGCTTATCAGATACGATTATATTGGATATAATATCAAACTACCTGGTGCTTCCAAATCGAATCACAGTCCCACTGGTCAGTGAAGTGCAACTTGCTCAATTGCGGTTCCCTATACCAAAGGTAAGCACTTTTTTTCAAGACAAACGTTTATCTATTTATGTATATCTCTCTTGCTTTAATATGCAACAGAAGTTACTTTATGTTAAATTTCCATTTAGAAAGTTTGTAAAGAGTTAATGTTTGACAACTGTAAGTTGGACTCCAAATCTATACCTGATTGCATTGCTCATGGTTTTCTCCTAAGGAACTAAGAATAAAACGTGCTGTGCATAGTTTCAGTGGAAAAACTGGACATTAGCTTTGACGCATCTGCTGGTAACAGTAATACGCTTACTACATTGCAGCTTGGATTTTATTTCTTGCCAAAGATGAAATTTCTTCATGTTACGGCTAAGTGCCAAAGGGAAAAATCACTGCCCACTTTCTCCTCCCAAAGATGTATGGGGGAAGATCTGGTTATACATCTTCTCCTAGGTCCCATATATAAGCCCTTGCAGACTGGCATTACAAAAAGTACAATTAGTATTTTAATTATTCTGACCCTCAAAATAGTGGTTTCTTTTCTCTCTCTCTGTCTCTCTCTTGCTTTTTTAGGTTGATAAAATTATTTATTGCTATATAAATGTTTGAAAAGACAAATGAAAGTTTTATTCTTGATGGAATAATAATGCACATTTTTAAAGGAGTTTAAAGAAACTGCTATTCAAAATATTAACAAACCTAGATTTTTAGATCAGTAGGTAAACTGTTTTTCTTGCTTTGCTAAGGGTGTTGTAAGGATACACTTCATTGAAGCTCAGGATCTGGAAGGGAAAGATACATATTTAAAAGGAATTGTCAAAGGAAAGTCAGACCCTTATGGAATCGTTCGTGTTGGCAACCAGATCTTCCAAAGCAAGGTCATCAAAGAAAATCTGAATCCAAAATGGAATGAAGTTTATGAGGTACAAACCATGGCAAGATGTATTATACAGATATACTTCATGCACATACGCAATATAAAGTTGTTTTCTAGTGAGGTACCTTTTTCAGGCTGATGGAAAATACTATGTTGATTTCCTAAAGAAACTTCTGGATGTCATCTGCTAAAATCCTAGTTATTGTTTTGGAAATGCTTTATTGATTGTTCTGTTTGTTGTGGGCTTAGTCTCAGTATTTCTAAAAATCAATTCTGGATGTTCTGTTAAAATATATTAATAAATAGTATGAATGTCAGAGTGGACCAGATGAATCCCATTCCTTGAGAGGAATATATGTTGTTTTATATTTTGCCTTCAGTGCATACAAAAGTAGCAATTTTTATCTACTTTAAAAGTGAAATAGTGTTAAATTAGGATGCAATGCTGTAGCATACATATTTGCATACACAGAAACAGGCAGTTCATTTTAATTATGTTTGTCTAAAGCTAGAAAATTCTGAGGTTTCATCTAGACTTCATCCAAGCTTTGCATGCGATTTCTAATGCTGCTAGGATATTAGTGCCACTCAATCCCCTGCATTTAAATGCCAAAATAGTTCTATGCAACAGGCAAGAATTTTTGGGGGGTGATAACTTTTATTGGACCAGCTGCATAGTTGTGATAAAGTTAGACAGCTTTCAAATGCAGGCCATTCTTTAGGTCTGAGGAGGAAAGCAAGCACAGTGATTGTTAAGAACAGTGGCTAGAGCTGTTAAATTGGAGGGGGAGAAATTCTCAGGAGTAGCAGACTAACAGCAGAAGAAAAGAAAAGTGATTACTGGGAGATCAAGAAGTACCAAAAGGGGAGGAAGATCATTATAGCCTGTAGTGTGGGGGAAGAATTTCAGGAATCAGGTAAATTATAGCGTGTCATAAAAATCGATATTGGTGTTCAGTCCTTAGTTTCTAGTGTCCAGCCAGCTTACAAATTTGACTTGGTCTCAAATTCAGGTGAAATATTTATGAATTCATTTTATTTTATGTTGACAAACCCTTAGCAATGCTGTGGTTCAGAGTGTTTCATTATTGCTCTGTTTACATTGCAGAATTCACTAGGTAAACTCAGTGGTACAGGTTATATGTAAGAACTAGGAGTCTTAAAATGAAACTCATAGGTAGCGAGTTGAAAACTAATAAAAGGGAGTTCTTTTTCACACAACATGTCATTAAAGTGTGGAGCTCATTGTCACAAGATGTTGTGGAAGCAGAGAGTTTAGCCAGATTCAAAAAGGGATTGGACAAATGCTTGGAGAAAAAGGTGCATTAGTAGCTATTGACCGTGGGAGTTAAGGGCACAGCCTCTGAATCAGAACTTCTTAGACCTTAAATGCTGGAGGCTAAAAGTGAGCAAGGAACAGCAGAAAAAATCCTGGTCCTAACCAGTTCATCATTGACTCTGCTACTTTGTGATAAAGGCTACTGGGCAAGTTCTTATGTTCTTGTAAACTAATAAGGATTATGCTTCTAGGCTTTAGTGTATGAACACCCAGGACAGGAGTTGGAGATTGAGCTCTTTGATGAAGACCCAGACAAAGATGATTTTCTGGGAAGGTAAATGCCACAGAAGATCTCTTTTTTCTAAAAGAAAAAAACTGTTTTTGACTGTTTAAATTTCTTGCATATTTTTGAGGGGTTTTGTAAAATATATTCCCATATTTTCTTGCATACCACTGACCTCAGAAATAAAAAGGTGTCTTATTTTTGGAGGGCAGAATCTAGAAAATTATTTGTCTAGAGATACATTGTAGAGCTAGACAGGCAGCTCAGCAAGGTGGCTACTAGCTTCCTTTTGGAATAGCAAGCAGTAGGGATGGAGGCCGGTGTTACCAGCTCTCCAGCTGCTTAGCCAAAAACTGTTTTCCTTGGAGAGCAGCTAGAAAGCGTTAACATGGGACTCTGCCCCTCATGCTTCTGCCTAAAAGAGAAGCTTGTGGCCATCTTGTAGCAGCAACTCCATGCTTGCTTCAGCAAAGAATAATCAGCTTCACTGCCTATAATCAGTGCCCCAAATTTGGAGAAAATGCTTGGCATGTGGGTAAAAATGTTATATGAATTACAGTTTAAAAAGACTGAAAGTCTGTTGGAAAACTTGAACTCATCAGGGTAAATGTTTTCTTTTTAAGTCCTGTTCTAGGTTTTGTTATTCCCCTCTAAAGTACTGTTCTCTTTTTAGCCTAATGATAGATCTAATTGAAGTTGAGAAGGAGCGTTTTCTAGACGAGGTGAGTCTGTTACTGTTTAAGATGTGCTATGGACTCGTTTTTTTACTCACCTTTTCATGTAGACCAACATGGCATACCTTACATGTATGAATTAACCTCAGTACTGTGCTTAGTCATGTTGAATTTTTTTTTAAAGACCTTGATGTGTTTACTTACAAAAATAGAAGCTATTTGAATGAATGAAAGATACAGAATGAAGCCCTTCTACTTTTATCTGATTGTCACAATACAGCCACCCCTGGGATGGCTGTGATGTCCCTAGGGCACCGTGACCATGCTGGCTCCTCCCTATGGACACCTACTAATCTCTCCTGCCATGTCTTGTTATGAATGATGGATTGGGAGGCTGCCCTTGAATTGCTGCTCAGTCACAGTCCTGATAGTCTCCCCTAAACCCTGTCAGTTACTGGACCCCTTTATTAGACCCCACACACGGGAGGGGTCTTACGGTACTCCTCCAGCCTTATGGGCTAGATTTGTGACTCCAAAACTGCCCCTTTATCATGCCCCATGCCTTGCAGATGTTATATAAATGTTGTCTCCTTGTGCTGAGGCCTCAACTTAATCCGGCCTCAGAAACTACGCCCTCTCTGGCACCGGAGTCTGCTCACCCCCCTGCCACGGCGCCCACACTGTCGCCAGGGTCTGCTCACCCCCCTGTCATGGCGCCAACACTGGTGCCAGGGTCCCCACACTGTAGTGGGCCCCCAATAAGGCCTCCTTCCCCAATAGCCTCAGCCCGATCCACCAGTTTACAAACAGCAATCAAAATATGGCCCCTGGGCTATAACATAATGCAAGCAGCTCTGTCCCTTTAAAAGCATTAAACCGTCCCCCCAGCACTAAATGCCTTGCAGGCCAGGGTCCCTGGTGAGCTTCTGGTGCCTCTTAATCCTACCAGAAGCAAAACAGGCAGTCAAGCATCTCTACGTAGCTTCCTCTAAGAGAGCTCCTTACCCCTTGGCTGCTGACAAAGAACTGCCCTCTAGTCCTAGCCCTGGGGTTTATATGTGCCCCAGGCCCTGCCTCTTCTGGTCAGGTACAGGCTAATTCCCTCTTTCTTGCTGCCATGGTAACCTGCAGCTGTGAGCTTCCTGCTTGACTGCTAGGGCCCTCTCTCTAGGCAGTTTCTGCCCTTAAAGGAGCAGGCACCTTTGTGCCCTGCGACACTGACCCTGCCTCATTTTACTGGTAAACACAAGCAAGGTGTCAGAAATTGTTTTACTTATTTCTTTTCTAAAAAATAGAAACCCAAATTATTTTTTGTCTATATGAATTACTGTTAAACATAATGAACTCATCAAGATTATATCTATTATGCTGAAGTAATGTTTTAATCACAATGGAATTTTTTATCCTATATCCAACATAGGGACTTAAGATAATGCTACATTATATTGTACCTCCAGAGCTGCTTTTAAAAACTTTAGAAGATCATCTAGATTTCTTAAAATGTTTTGTTTTTTAAGAAGCTGGTCATTTGATATTGAAGTGCTGAGCAGTTGATTTATGGGACACAACACATCTGAATCTATGAATCGGACCTTTCAGATTCTGCAGATTGTAGTTCTTCTCGACTTGAGCTGTTTTACAATTTTTTTAAAATAGCCAATTTTTATTATATCTAATCATTTGGTAGTACTCTACTTGGTATCATTTTGCTTAATTTATTGTGTTGGCAGTGGTTCACTCTGGATGAAGTCTCCAAAGGAAAATTACATTTAAAACTGGAGTGGCTCACATTGATGTCAACTGCTGAGAATCTTGACAAGGTAATAAGAGTTGGAAATGTGTTCCCTTACCCCAATCTGATTTCATTGTTTCTATTTTTTAATGTTTTAAATAAGCTAATTCTCTACAGTTAAGAAGATTGGCAAAATCCATTTTTCCTAACCCTAATACTTTATAACCTTTCAGTTCAGTTTTATGTCTAGGGATATAATGTCATATATCTGTGTTGTTTCAGTAACAAATATCATGGAACTATGGTAAAAGGAAATCTGTGATTGCAAGATATTAGTTGTTTAGTAGTGACAGGCATTTGATTTATTCCCTTGTGGATTTATTCTACTAACTCCACAGAGATTAAAATTTATTTTAAGGCTCTATGGAAATACGAGAGATTCTCTAGATGCACATAACTGTTGAGCAACTGGTCATGGTTGGAATTCGGTTTAAGGACAACTCCACATAGTAAAACCTTCTCTTCTAACCATCCCATAGAAGCTGATTATTATTATTTATAAATCTTGGATAGGTTGCTTTTTAAATTTAAGATATGAAGCATATAAACCAAATAAATGATGAGCCAAATGCTAAACGATATAGGCCTGAGTAGTAAACAGTGTCTTGCACGCATGCATGCATGCGCGCGCACACACACACACACACACACACTCTCTCTCTCTCTCTCTCTCTCTCTCTCTCTCTCTCTCTTGATGTTGGTGGATCTCCAAGAAGAAAAAATGTTAGAAAACTCAAACTTCCAGAGAGAATGCTGCCCTTAATGTTATGCTTAAAGCAGATCAACTCATCTCAAATAAGGTTTAGGAACACAACATACCTAGCTTAGAATTTGACCTGCCATTGTTAAAGAAATAAGTTAGGATCTATAGAAAATTTTTAGAGGGAAAAATTTATTTATCTAAACAGAGTATTCTCTGGTTTAGGGCAGTGGTTTTCAAATTGTGGTCATCAGACCTGTGGGGATCCAAAGACTATGTCTAAGGGGTCTGTGAAACAAGACTATTATCAATCACAAATATGTGAATATGCACATGTATAATTCAACGGTGTCTGCACTTTCATTCAAAATTTATTAGGGGTTCTCAAATGAAAATAGGTTGAAAACCACTGCTCTACAGATCCATCTGTATCTTCCCTCCTTCAAGAGAGTTATTGCATCTGTTTAGAGAGTTAAATGACAGCTTTCAAACAAATATACTTAAATAATAATGTGACAGGGTTCTTTGGGTAAATGTGATATCTTTTATTAGACCAACTAAATAGTTGGAAAAATTGTTCTTTGCAAGCTTTCAGGCACAAACACCTGTCATCAGGCATAGGGAGAGTCTGCTGTTATTTTGTGTTTTCCTGGATGGAATAGAAGCCGGAGTGGGAATAACTACACCTCTCAACAGAACCATAACCATCCCTGGATCTTACACCTGCACCTCCAAATATGTAATACATCTTATCCAGTACACTAAATGCCCTGATGGAAAATATGTAGGAGAAACCAAACAACAACTGCGGACTAGAATGAACACACACCAAAAATCTATCAAAGACAAAAATACCCAATTACCTGTGAGTTCACACTTCTCACTAGACAACCACTCTCTCTCCAATCTCTCAGTTCTAATCCTCAAAGGAAATTTATGAAACAGCTTTTGGAGATGAGCCTACAAACATCACTTTATATATCTCATCACTCATCATGGTGTCCTGTGACCAGTGGGGTCCCCCAGGGCTCTGTCCTTGGACCCATACTGTTCAACATCTTCATTAATGATGTGGACACTGGAGTCAGAAGTGGACTGGCCAAGTTCGCCGATGACACCAATCTTTGGGGCAAAGCATCCACACCAGAAGACAGGCGGATGATCCAGGCTGACCTGGACAGGCTCAGCAAGTGGGCGGACGAGAATCTGATGGTGTTCAACGCCGATAAATGCAAGGTTCTCCACCTTGGGGAAAAAAACCCGCAGCATCCTTATAGGCTCGGCAGTGCTATGTTGGTTAGCACTATGGAAGAAAGAGACTTGGGGGTCATCATTGACCACAAGACGAACATGAGCCTGCAATGCGATGCTGCGGCTAGTAAAGCGAGCAAAACGCTGGCTTGCATCCATAGATGCTTCTCAAGCAAATCCCGGGACATCATTCTCCTCCTGTACTCGGCCTTAGTGAGGCCGCAGCTGGAGTACTGCGTCCAGTTTTGGGCTCCACAGTTCAAAAAGGATGTGGAGAACCTTGAGAGAGTCCAGAGAAGAGCCACGCGCATGATCAGAGGTCAGGGAAGCAGACCCTACGATGACAGGCTGAGAGCCCTGGGGCTCTTTAGCCTGGAAAAGCGCAGGCTCAGGGGTGATCTGATGGCCACCTACAAGTTTATCAGGGGTGACCACCAGTATCTAGGGGAACGTTTGTTCACCAGAGCGCCCCAAGGGATGACGAGGACGAATGGTCACAAACTACTACAAGATTGTTTCAGGCTGGACATAAGGAAGAATTTCTTTACTGTCCGAGCCCCCAAGGTCTGGAACAGCCTGCCACCGGAGGTTGTTCAAGCGCCTTCATTGAACACCTTCAAGATGAAACTGGATGCTTATCTTGCTGGGATCCTATGACCCCAGCTGACGTCCTGCCCTTTGGGCGGGGGGCTGGACTCGATGATCTTCCGAGGTCCCTTCCAGCCCTAATGTCTATGAAATCTATGAAATCTACTAGGTACAAAAAATCATGGACTAAATATAGACATTGGATTTATGGCTCATTATAACCTACTTGCCATCCAATTGATAACCCCAGGTAACCTCTTGACATTTTACCAGCTACGTTCTATCATCAGGTCAACAATCTCCCCTTCCCAGCCCCTGTCTACCTGTCTCATACCTATTGTCTCCTATCACCTCTGATCCTCACTGCCATGCATTCGCATTTTCAGAGACATGCATTTTGGCTTCTATCCCATCCAAGAGAACATAAAACAAGAGCAGACTCTCCCAATCCCTGAAGAAGGGTGTTGTGCCCAAAAGCTTGTAAAAAACAATTTTCTAGCTATTTAGTTGGTCTAATAAAAGATATCACATTTACCCTAAGAGGCTTGTCTGCCTATCTCTGTAGACCAACATGGCTACAACTAACACCCTTGAAACGTAAATAATAGTGTGATATTGATGCCTTGTGATCTTTTTCTGATGTACTCCTTGAGACAGAAATCTCGGCTAATGAAAGTTCTAAATAGCTATTCATCATTTGCCAAAAGCTGCTTGATTCAAGAATGGAAATATGCACAAATTCTGTCTTTAAAAAAGGCTTTTTAATATATTCTGTGGCATCTGTTAAGTATAAGAAACACTGCCAATGTATGTTGGGGGGGAGGGAGGGGGCATTAAAGACTGCACACCAGTTAAATTTTGAGGGCTTAACAGCATGCTAAAAAACCTGCCTAAAATGTAAAATAACCTCACAGGGTAACAACTAGAACTTGCACATTTCTTGATATGGAAATAAGTACACAAGTTACTAACTTCTGCCCGTGGAAGTAGTTTTGTTATTCAGCAAATTGCATATATAGAGAAAGAATAGGAGGTAGGGTAATGGAATGTGTACTGGATATTTGTTTTATTTACACCAGATGATTGTATTTAAAATAATTTAGAAGCTTTTTTAGGCAACAGGGAGAAAGTTTACAGAAAAAAATAGCATCTAAATTCATAAGAAATGTAGGTTGATTATAGGATAGAAATGTAGGATGATTATAAAATCATCCAAAGGTATTGGTATCCAGGAATATATGGAAACCATATTTAATCTTATATTTTATATAATTTTTGTTATAAATCAACTGTATTATTTATTGCAAGCTTTTTATCTTTCTTGAGCATTTTTATTTGATTTTTTCATGGGTACTGTCTTACCATATGCAGGTATATATTTATGCAGGGGGGGAGGGAGGGGGGGCTAGCATTTGGAATAGAAATAACTTTGTATTTCTGTTCAATTTACAAAAACATGCTTAGTGCATTTCATTTTAGCATCTTTCATTTTAGGCGCTCACAAGCGTTAAAGCTGACAAAGACCAAGCCAATGATGGGCTTTCTTCTGCACTGCTTATTTTGTATTTGGATTCAGCAAGAAATCTTCCAGTAAGTCATACTGTGATAGTAGCCTTTGCTTAGAACACCTCTTACTTTCTTATAGCACATCTTGCTTAACGGTATGCTGCGCTGCTTTACTAACATACATACCATATTCTATTCTTGTTCACGTTTTCATGTGTGCAATACAAGATCCACATTTTTATATGATGTGAAGATATTTCATAAAGTCTGCTGTTTTATCAAGGTAATTTTTTTTTTTAAATGCACCATTACTGGATTCAGCAAGGCTGTATATTTTATTAATACTGTTTTAAAACAACAACAACAACAACAAATATGTATCAGCCTAGACAAAAGAAGTGGATGGCTCCACTACCCTGAGTTCAGGCAAGCTTATTTGTTGGGTGCTGATTCATCAGGTATAGAGGTTTGTGAATACTTGTCTTCATTTTAAACTTGTATGTATACACAGGGTGCCCAAGAGCAGCAAGCACAGGCTATCACACAGTTGAGTGCAGATTAGTGAAGAGTTTGTCACAATTTTAAAAGGTAGGGGAAAACATATCCTAAGTAAAAACAAAAAAGCTAGCATTAGGCAAGGATTTTTCTGAGTGATATCTTATATCAGACCATGGATGCATGGTTGGGATAGTTTTAGACAATCTTTCAAATGCAGGGCATTTATTGGTTTTTACTGTAGTTCAGCTTGGTGTATTATGATTTCATGTATATTGTCAAATAAGGTTTACCAACCAAAAGAGTTATAAAAGCATGCTGTTTTTAAAACGGGAATATTTAAATTAGTCTCACCTGAAATGCAACATCAAACAAATGTAAATGCAAATAAGTTGAGCAAGTTCTAGCTTCTTCCCATTTGACTCCTCTCGAAAGCTACATTATTTCATCATTTATTTCATATGGACTAAAGCTAAAGTAATAGTTGGAAACAATATGAAAGTTTTAAGTAGAATGTAGTAGAAGTTTTAAGTAGCCCTACAAATTACGTGGGATTTCATCTTGTATATTACCTGTTAAACTTCAGTAATACTGAGAGCTACAAACTGAGAGAGTTTTCCTCATTTGCTCAACAAAATCATCTGGACTAGGTAATCTGTTACTGCCTAACGTTTATTTCAGGATACTCCTGCACTTTTCTAAAAGTGTTTGTCTACTGTCTTAGTTTGCTCTCAGTAAATTGTACTGACCTTCCTGTAAAATTGCTCAAATACTTGGTTTTACAGTAATTAAGCAAATCTTTCAGTTTAAAAAAATCTGCAAAATGCAACAAAATATGTTCACTAAAATTAGGTGTTTAGATTTTTCTGTTTCTCTCTTCCGTAGAGCCCTAGTTCTCCATAATAGTGTACCTTCTTCAGCAAATAAACAGATGCTATTAGAGATTGTCATCTTTGCCTTCTTCATATTCCTGTTTCATGTAAATCTGTGGCCCCTGCTACACACTACATAATATATTATGCAATTAAGTAGTTAATAATGCAGTAAATTGAGATCAGCCACATAAGTAAAGTAATTATCACATGATAAAAATGACTATCCAGCTATAAAAAGAACCAACCAGCTACAAACTTAGTGCTTGAAAATGTGAAATAACTCTAGCTGGCTTCTATCCAGCTTTAATTTGAACATGTAGCAGGACCCTTTAATTCAGTCTGATTTCCCTCAGAAAGATCAGATAAATTTAAAGTCTTTATTTTTTTTTAATTATTAAACATCAGTAGAGGCTTGAGATCTGCCCACTTTTTGGGACAATATTTTCATCTGACTGTATAATAATAATAATAATAGTATCTAACACTTGATTAATAGTTCTCACAGGAGTGTATGTCAGCTATTCCTATATAACTAAGTCTGGGTGCTTCTATATAGGTATAAATCACTATAAATTTAACCCTGAATGAAACTGTGTTGAAGTCTCACAGGTTTTGTGTTGCATATCATGATAGCAGCATGCAGACTTTACAGTTATATTGGAACAGTTTATACCAGTACAGTTTGATACTGGTATGATTGTTATGTCTGTCCGTGGCCTGAGGCACAGAAAGGGGAAATTATCTCCCCCAAGTCAGCCAGCAGGCCAGAGAAATTGCTGGGAAAGGAGATCAGGATTTTACGGTCCTAATCTGGTGCTCTTTTCCTAAATTCACACTGTTTATGTTTTTTCTGGTAGCATTTATCTGTGGCACCATGGAGTAAAGTCTTAAACAGTAATACAGTAATACAGTAGGAAAGCTGGGTTCTTTGGTACTGGAATGTTATCAGGGTGTTTTTTGGGGTTTTTTGAGTGCAACTATAGCACATTTGTTCAGGTAATTTTAATTTTAAGTGGGAAAACAGGCCCTGACTGACACTCTCCATGTGTGTTCAATCCTGGTTTCACTTCAAAAAAGATAAAACAGAAAGGGAGAGGGCTTAGAGATGGGTGTAAAAGTTGCTGTGAATACATTTCCTCACAAAGAGAGACTGAAAATACTTCTGTTGGTACTATAGACAAGAATATTTCCAAGCCATCATAGAGCTGTTAAGTAAACTCTTACAAGTTTTAGCCATTAGTCTGATTTAGTAAAATTCTTGAAAGCTCTAGATGGGTCCTTTCCGACATGAGAGGAAAAAGTTTGTGTGTCTTTCTGCTTTAAAATTACACAGTAACAGCAAATACCCTTCCAGGTGTCCATCCTCATGCTGGCAAAAACTAGGCACGTATTTACTTGTGGAATAATGTGGTGTAAGTGTTAGGATACTGAATCTCTAGTTCTAGCCACATTTTTTTCAACGGGGAGTGAAACGTTTGAAAGTCAGACTAGAAGTCTTGCTGATTAAATTAAAACTATGCCTTTTAAATAAATGTAAAAATGGGTGTAGATGAAAAATTAAGATTTTTTTTCTTAAGTTTAATGTTTTCACTAAAATATCCTGTAGCATAATCATTACTTTGGTACCTAAAAACTAGTTTACAGCCAATATCCTTAGTATTACCAATACATTCCAGGTTTAGAGGGCTGGTATTCGAGCTAAGTTTCTGTTGTTGTGATGGGTAATCCATGTTAAAAGCACTCACAGCCATGACAGATGGGTCATGGCTGAGAAAAAGACCTTACACTTATACTCTGTCTGCCAAGACTAGTAACTGAACAGGTATAGAAGACTTGTCCCTTTTCAGTTACTTGGTCAGACTGTCTCATGTTAAAATCTAAAGATAGGATATAGAGAGTAAATCAAGGAAATGAGGAATGCTGTATAAGAACAATGTACTTTGAAATATACGATTTTTTTAAAGGCCTGCCTTGCAGCACTAAAGAAACTGGATTAATTGATGAAACAACGTACGGTGACAAACGTGTGCATATTTGTTATATATGTCAGTTGCTCTGGAATCCTTTGACTGTTTTCCTTAACTTTCCTATGAAGCAAAGATGCTTATGCATTCATTCTGCCACAATGCTATCACTCTCTGCTTTCTCCTTCCATTTCCATCTGCCTAAGAGTATCTACGAGGGAAGCTTTGGGTGTGGATACTTAAAAGAGAGGAGAGCATCAGGACTAGTCTTTTGTGAAAACACTACCTCACTCTATAGAGCACTATTTGTGAGTTCTCTGGTGTTATTTTATATAAATGTTTTTTAATCTGCCAGAGTGTGGATTAGTGCTACTAAAGCCACTCACTCTAGTAGAATAATGGAGCATGCATTTTGTTTTGCTGCATGGTTTCAATGAGTGTGCATTATTTTTGTGCTACCTTTTTATTGTATTTTAAAGATTTTCAAAGATTTTCAATTTCAAAGATTTTTAATTTTATAGATCAGCATGATATTGGGTAAGTAAATTACACATAATGATAAAAACCCAAGATAAGTAGGTTATTAAGGTATTACACAGAAAAAAAAGATTGTGCTATATCAGAATATTGTGGTTGAAGTGTTGACTTGTATTGGGAATGAAATTAAGCTGTAATAAATTATTTAAAGCCAATCTCCCTATGGTTGCTCTTAAATGACATGTGAGCACTTGCAACCTCACCTCACCTGTTCAAATTTCATAATAAAAAGTATATAGTACTTTGTGCTGCTGAAAGTTTAAATTCTTTGTAAATTCTATTTCACGTCATTAGCTTATTTTGTTATGCAAATTCCTGGTCCTTTTCTGTTTCTACCGGTTACTCAGTACTTTTTACTTGCATAGAAGTATGTAGGGTTCAGAAAAAAACTATGGTGACAGTCTTTAATTTTGTAGTTTAATTAATAGTCTTTAACTATAAACAACACTATGGACAAATAACTTGATAGTCATCTGTGCCTTCACAATCAGGAAATCTGAACTTGAGGGGTAAGCCATATGCTCTTTAACCTGACGTTTCAGGTTACGGCCTTTCAGGGTTAAAATACTGCTGTCTATTTCTGGTGTTCAGTTCGCAGCAAACTCATTGATGAACCGAAAGAAGTTAATTGCTGTGTCCTTTCTGCTAAAGTTTTCCTGTGGCAGTCAGTTCTATGTACCAGTAACATAAATTTAATACCACTAACATAAATTTAAGTTATATTGTAGTGTTATGAATTATAAGCAAGTACTTCCAAGGTATCTAATTGTTAATTTGAATCTAGAGCCCATCTGGGACAGAAGTTCAATAAACTGATTTAACCTAAATCAGTTAAGTTTTATACTACATCCATCCAGGTTTATCTTAAACTGGTTTTGACCATTTTGAAAGTGGTTTATGTGCACTGAACTTCTGTTTTGTTACAGATTTGAACTGGTTTCTGATCATTTATACCAGTTTGTGTAATTTCTGTCCCTAGCCTAAAAGTCTCTATGGGCATGTATACATGAGATGCTTAAAGCGCAGAAAAGTAATTCTACTTCTTGTTAGCGTGGTGTGCAAAACCCCTGCTAATGCACTTATGTGCAGTATGTTTAGTCTAATGCACTTTAACTTCATTAAAAAATCATTCATGTGCGCTAATGTGCAGTAGCGCTGATTATAGCGCATTTAGTACCTGTCCTATGTGGGCAAACATGTAAACATATACTATAGCAGGATGTTTTCCTGGCACTAAAATTTTAAGGCAGTTGTGGCTGCCATCCCCCTGCTATAAAATGCCATAAATAAACCTTAAAATTGGCCATAAAGGAAATGCTGTGGCTAAATTTTGTTGAGAATCCCCCATTTTGGTGGTTTATTTGTGGATCTTTGTGTGTCACTTCATATTGGGACACATCTTCCTGGGAGGATTTCCATTTTAGACACTGCGAAAATTTACATCTTGTAGGTGACTTATAAGCCAAAGTTCCGTTAAAAAAATGCTTTGGGTGCCAAAGGCATTTAGTGGGGAATTTTTTTAAAAAATGCCTTCTTAGTAGTGTTAACATGCCCTGTGCTGAGTGCTGACATATACACAGGACCAGAAATATACCTGCTTTTCAAATTTTGAATCTGCATAATGTACAACATGGGTAGCATTTAATGCAGCTATTTCCAGGTCAGTGTCTACCATAGATCAACTGAGGATGCTGTCAGGGCTTCTGGAACCACACTTGAAACCACAGATATGAGTTATAAGAGGATACTTATTAATCAGTTATGCTTCAAAATATGAACTGACCTATATCTGAGGTCAGGAAGAAAACAGTTTTCCATACTGAATAATTTGTGGCATATAACAAGAGTTTACACTTTCCTGGGAAGTCATTGGCATTGGTCAGTGTTGGAGGAAAGATACCAAAATAAATGCGCCACTAGTTTTTTCAGCTATAGCAATTACTGTAGTGTTTTGATATCTTTTTTTCTTTTTTGGGAAAGATTGTAGAGATACAAGGTTATGATTGGGGCCCAGGAGGTGTTCCATTCTATTAGGATTTAGAAGAGTCTGGCTTTATCAGTTATTATATAGGTTTGTTTTTTGCTTCAGCTTTTAAATAGTTTGATCTAGAGTGAAGCTTACTTTTGTTTAATTTAACGGAATCCTTTTAGTTCATATTTAGTGATACACTATGGAGTTTTTTCTTTCTTTCTTTCTTTGTAACATTTCAAGAGTAGAAATCTTCAGAAGATACTTCTTTCCAGAGCAGGCATCCTCTGTATGGGTTGTTCGTAATTGTAGTTCAAAGAAAATAATGGGAAAAGATTTTCATTAGTACATATTCATCTGAGTAATTCTCTTTTGATGTTAACTGAGACTATACTAGAAAAACGTGTTGGGGGCTTCAAAGTGACCTGGAACTTTTGAATTTATTTGCTTGATTAGTTTATGAAACTCATGGCTCATGAAGAGCCACTTTGATTTTATTCATTTTTATTAAAATCTCTAGTGTTTTAAATTAAGAATAGTGCCTTTGACAACTTCAGTCTCCATGCAGGCACTTAATATATGCTGTTAGCTGATATCACGGTTATTTGGGATAAGCTCCTGACCATGTTTTAGTTGATGGAAGTTTTGCCATTGATTTTAGTGGTGCAAGGGTTTCAACATGAACCATGGAAATAATGTGGTTCCTCTGTGTCACACTATTTCTACTTCTGCATTGCCCTAGTTAAAGTTGCTGCTTTGGTGCTTCCTAGAACAGAATGCAGGAATGGAAAAAGTTCTTAAGATCCGAAACAGATTATGGATAGTGAATAATATATTGAAGGGTTTGTGATGTTATAATTTCACAGAAGGTAGGTACAGGAGCTGTTGAGAACCAACAGTATGCAGGCAAAAGGCAAACTTCAAGGAGGAGTGAAAGTGTTTTTAATTAGGAGGGCTTGAAAATATAGATACAGTTCTATGAGGGTTATTTTGAAAAAATGCTTTGGAATATTACATTTACATGTATGGTCATGGTACCTCAAGTAGGGGTTCAAAAAACTTCTTTAGGTTTTGAGAATAACTTTGGAGGTTGCTAGGTTGCTCACATAATGTGATTTTAGAGTGAGTGACGATAGAGTACAATATATTCAGAGGATTGTGTTTATGACCACTCACTTGTATCATCCTGATAATTTTGTAAATTTAAATATTTTGTCTCTTTCCATGACACTCCACAATTCTTTTAATCGTGATTTATATTGGTCTCCAGTAATTTCTTTCAAAGTTTTATGCACACTGGAACCCAGACTCCTGTACTTGAATACCAGGAATACTATAGTACATACCATTTAACTTTAGCATGTAGCTAGCAACTTTAAAACAAAAAAAAATGTTATAGTTTATTTATAGTTAAAGACTGATGCCATTTTTTTTTTAATGTGGATCATCTGTGCATTTGGATTTTGGAAAGTTTTTTTTTTGTGGAAAGTACTGGTAACATTGCTTTCTGTCTCAAGTATAGCATATTTGAAAACCAGCTTGCGCCAATTCCTGACGTGCCACATTCCTGAGCTTTCCAGCAGAATTCAGCATTGCAATCAGGAGGAAGTTCTGCTTGGAAATTAATGGGATGCTATGGCACACTTGCTAGGCTTCTGTTTCCTTTATTTAATTCCTAAATTACTGCAAGTTTCCCTGGTTTGCGATATGTGCATTTCCCTTCAACATAATTGTTACTGAGGTAAAATAAGGAATTTTTTTTTTTTAGTTAATGGAAAACGGTCAGAGGACAAGGTAATTATATTGTTAAATCTGGGCAACCATCCAAAAACTCTGGTAGATTTTGTACATCTTCAAGTTAAACTAGTAAGTATATTGAATTCCAAAAAGTAAGTGAGCTAGTTGTCTGGTGGCAAAGAAGAAAATGAACAAGGAAAGGGACTAAAATTACTTACATTTTGTATTAATCTGTGTCTTACCAGTATTTTGGAGTAAGTGATTGATTTCCCCATAAAAGCACTACCTCCGTGACTCACCCAACCAACTTGCTTTTCCTCTGTTTTGTGGTGTGATGCTTTAGAAAATATATTCTTCCCATAATAAAGGAGGACAATAAAAAGAGGCTTTTAGGACAGTCAGCACACCATATAACCCATGCAATAAAACTCATTGGTGCCTATATATTTATCAAAACAAGCCAAAATTATACAGGAGCAGTGGATTGAAAATGACTGTTTAAAAGCAGATTAGCACTGGAAGAAGACAAAAGAACAAAAAGCTTTCTTAGGCTTCCTTTTGGAAGTGATTCCTTTATCATTTTGTTTGGAAAGGTTTTTTAGTTTGTTTGGGTTTTTTTCTCTTCTTTGTTGTCATGTGATTACTTACTTAACCTCATAAAATAACTTAATTGCATGCCTTATTAACCCTTCCTATGTTCATTCTCTCTTGACTTAAAAGCAAAATCCATTAGAATTTAACCCTGATGGCTTGAAGAAGGCTGCTGTTCAGAAAGCCCTAAAGGTAAAACTAATATAGTTCTCCATTTTAAGGTCACAGTGTTAATTGGAAATGCACAAATTTCCACATCTTCCAACAAGCAATGGAATTTCCACTCTTAATGTATTTAGTTTCAGAGTATCCAATTCTGAGCACCAAGAATTAACTGATGTGGTGAAGATATTAATAGAATATTTTTTCTGTAAGAACTTGGACTCTAAATTAAGTAAATGATACATAGTCTGCTTTAGAAGGTTAGAAAATCTTAAATTCTACCTTAAAGTGTATTTCATGATCAAGGCTGACATGAAAGTAAAACATCTACATGCTGAATGATACTTTACTGTCTATCTCTAGATGAGTAATCAATAAAGTCTATTAATTTAGCTGGGTTTAAAGATTAATTTTTCTGTTGGATATTTTTCCTGAAAGCTTCCAGTCCCCTTTCTACAAGATGGTGAACACTCTAGCTCTAGGTCAAGAGCACTATGTTTGTGAGTAGTGGAACTGGAAACTTGGTATGTTAAAGAGTTGTAGTGAAAACTAAGCTCCAATTAATAAGAACTCCCTGAATTAATCTTGTTAACAACTGTACACATTGACACTATTACTTGAAAGCTACAGCTTCTGGTTACCATAACTTTTTAGTGATCTAAAAACAGAACCTGAAATATTAATTTTCTCAATTGAAAAGATACATTTCAACTTTCAAGTTATTGTATAAATGCACTGTAAAATATTTTGAATGAATCTGGTTTGTAATATCCTTCTGTTTTTACACAGAAAGAAGCTTTTAAAAATAATGTGTATTCTTTTTCTTGATTCAATTTTTATTAAAAAATAAATAAATCTTTGAGTTGTAAGTATTTAAACATCTGTGGATACCATGTGCTTAGATGAATGGTGTAGAAAGTCCAGGGACTCGGGGGTTAATTTAAGAAGCATTCAAATTGGCTCAAAATTAAAGAGGCTTGTGAATTTATGAATTTCTGTTTGGCCAGCTTGTCCACAAGGGGAAGTTCCTGTGCAGAGAGCTTGTGTGAATTTACAGCACCATAGATAGCTACCCTATACCAAACTCTTCTTGTGAGGGAAGAGTGCCTTTTTGTAATGTGGCATACTTACTACTTTCTAAGTGAGGCAAGCTACATAATACTTATTGTGCCATTAGGGTCCCTATGGATAGTTAGTGTGGAGTAGCTAGGACACTGTAAATTCATATCCTAATTTACTGCAAACTCACCACCCTATGAAGACAAGCACTTGGAGACAGAATGGTCCTGTGAGCAGTAAACTTAATCTTATCAAGGACAGATATTACTAAGGTATTTTGTGTGAAAATATATGTAGGGTCACTTCTTTCATCAGGAATATAAACAATGATTACTAGGCACAATATGATATTTTTTGTTAATATTTCTGTAGATTGCTCCTTTTCATGAAGAAAAGACAACTTCAGGCAACATTTTGTGAAACAGGTTCAAAAGAAATCTTATTCTAATCTTCCAGTGACATTCTTGAATTTATTATCCTGTTATTCCCTAAAAAATGCATGCCTCAGCTGATTTGGATGGAGCTAAAATGCTTTGAGTTTAAAAAAGAAATGCATCAGTGTCCAAGGAAGGAGTGTTCTCTTACCACTAAAAATCAGATCACGTCAAGTGAACTGTTACATTTAGAAAGATACATTTTGTAGCTTTAGAGAGCTATCAATCATTAACTGTTTCTTAATGATTTATTTAAAAATGTAAAATGAGCCTAGTCATTCATTCATTTCATTTTGGTGGCCTTACATGCTTGGGGTTCAGCTAACTTTTCTTTTTAATTTGTCTAATTAATCTCCTATGGGGTAACATTCAAAATACATTAACCATGTATGCTGTACTTCTAAACCTTCTAAATTACGTTAACAGCTGCTCGAGATGATTAACTTTCATGTCTATCTTTGCTTTTTGGCTCGTATAGGCCAATATAAAATGTGTTTTAGAAAACATGGGAAGAAACGTTTTACTTTTATGTAGTAGCTTTATTCTAAATCAATGTTTATTTTTACAGTTTGGTCTAATGCTATAAAGCTGGTGAGCAAGGCTTAGATATGACAGATGGTTGATTCTCTAATAAAGAGTATTTGGTAAACTATAAAAATATACATCAGGTACATTACAGTGTGCATCTTTCTGTTTCCCTATTGACAAGGAAAATTATGGATGATTTGGTATTGCACCTAGTTTAATATAATATTTCTTTGTGAACAAATTAAGTGTCCTGAGTTTGTGCTTTCTCCATGTCTCCCATCTGCATGCAGACCGCAACATTCATTTTGCAGTACTGATGATGCTCCATCAGCTTTTGGGGACTGTAATGTTTATTAAAGTATGAGAGATTGCACTTTTCCATCAGTTTCATTCAAAGAAATGGAAGGAGTCTAAAACTCCAATGTTTGTAGTACTCTGCTTTAAACTAACCTGTCAGTTGTTGTGGGAGTTCGTATCATGAATGTGTTAACCAGCTAAAAAATTTCTGCCCATGTAAATATCTTCAAGCCACTAAAAATTAGGGAAAGTAGCAGAGATACAGATGACAGAGCGCATTCAAAATTTGACAATTAAAAAAAATATCCAAGAGCAAGAGGTGTTAAATTCTTGCATTTAAGTAGAGGGAAATGCAATAGCATATTTTAACAATAAAATTTACACTTTCTCTTTATCAGTCAGGAAAAAAAATAAACAGCAATCCCAATCCACTTGTCTTATTATCAGTCGGACACAATGCACAGGAAAGTAAGGTAAGCTATCACTCTGAGTACTTAAAACTACCCCACATATGTGGTGCCTGATGTATTATATATGAAAACCTTGGTCTTTGTCAACAGTTTGAACCTAATACAAGTAAAAATTAAACATCTGTTTAAAGTCTTGTCTATCTTAAATCAGTTGCTGGTTAGTTGCAGACAGGCCAGGGTTTATGTGAGTATGTACTATATGCAGCCTGGAACCTTACAATAAGGTTATTTTTTCATAGGTCAGCACCATAAAAGGTAGAAGCTAAGTAGCTGGAATTGTACTTCATACAATATGGTTCACCAAAACTATGTGAAATTCTTACTCCTCTTTACTTCTAAAACTAATTTTATTTATTAAATATATATTAATTCCCATATTGTACCATATGTGCCTTGTAGTAAACCTATCTGGACCTTTTTTTAGTCAGTCACATTCAAAACATGAACTGTACAAACTATCTGTGTAATATGAGTGCACATTTGATGCCAACTTTAACAGAAATGCATTTTACTTAGTTATTTTCCTCTTCAGATTCGATACAAGACCAATGAACCTGTATGGGAGGAACACTTCACTTTCTTTATCCACAATCCCAGACGGCAGGAACTTGAAGTAGAGGTAAACATACCTCATTCTCATGCATATTTTCTTGCTAGTGTATTTCTACAATAGCATCCACAGCCGGGAAGGGAGAAAGAAGTGTTTGTAACTGATATTTGCTGCCACAACTGTCTGCTGATGGCTCACATTTTTATGTTGGAAATTAATATTTTTGAAACAACTGTTTGAGCCTTAACAAGCTGCTTTTTCAACCATTAACTTAAAAAGCTACTTTTTTTTTCCTTTAGCATATGCATATCTCCCGTGTCCTCATCCAACCTGATGTGCCCTACTCTATCTAATTATTACATATTTTTGGGCAACGAAGGGAAATAGAGTAATTAAAGACTAGTTTGGTTAATGCTGTTCCCTGATTGTTGTGAGAATTCTTTGCTTATGGGAGCTCAGTTAGACACAACTATGATTGTTTTTCTTCCTTGTGTTAGAATACTTTTATCTGCTAATGAAAGTAGTAACTAAAGGGTATGGATATCAAACTAGTGCAGTTCTTTGCTGATTCTTGTTCCAGAGGCACACCTATAATTGTTGAGCCAGTTAAATTTGGGTTAAGAATAAACTGTATCTGAACTTGGTAAAAACGTTGCAATAAAACCACAGCGTTCTTGTTTTTTTGAGTATTTTTATAAAGCTAAGTATAACTTCATCTATATTGCTTGTAGGTCAAGGATGAACAGCATCAGTGCTCCTTGGGAAATTTCAAGCTTCCTCTAACCCAGCTGCTCGAAAGGGAAGATCTAACTATGCATCAGCGGTTCCATCTGAATAATTCTGGTCCAAACAGCACTATAAACATGAAGATTGCACTCAGGGTATTATAATTTTTCTCCTTTAATTCATGTATGGTTAAGAGTTTTGAGGAAGCATGTTTGACACTTACTCTAGTGTTTTATTTTTGGCTTTAAAAAGAGGACAACAGACCTTTCTTAAGTATTGTGCTGCTTGATATTCTTGAATGTTACAGGATAGCAGGCAACAGTGTTGCTGAAGTAAAATAAAAGTTGCATTAGAAGTGTACTTTGTGGTTTTACTATGATGTGTCAATGGGATTAAAAAAGTGTCTTCAAGAGAAAGGTGAAAACAGGTTGGTAAATGTGCTTTCAGTTTTATATTAGGGAACTCCCTCTTATGAGACGTGCTGAATTGGAAACTATCCTTGCTAGATGCATAAGTAACAGTAGACTACTATTCAGGAAAGTGACGACTTTTATTATGCGTCATATCTTTTATATATACTATATGCTCAAAACACTATGCTGAATTAAATATAAACAACAGGGATAAAAATCAGTTTTGCTGCAAATGAATCATAATGACTTAAGGCATTTTGCGTAAAGAGAAATTGGAAGGTAGACGAGGAGAAATTCTGATAAGATTTCAAAGAGACGAGGATGAAAGCTAAGAGAAGGCTTCCTAGATAGAGTGGAAAAGTAGATAGCATTTCCATCTTCATGATCTTTTTCTCTGGTTTGGCTAGTGTTGATAAAAAGGCTAAGTAAAGGAGTAAAGTGAATATTTGATGGTTTATTAGTTTCAAACCAGTTTCCACAGAGGTTTGGAGGTTGTACTTTTCAATGCGAAAGGTTTTGTTAATTCATTCTATTAACAAGACTCATTTTATGATATACTTTTCTGTCTTTGTTTGCTACTGTATTTACTTGACTATAAGACAAGCTTTTTTCCCCCAGTCACCATGGGGTGGGGGGAAGAGGAGGGAGTTCCTCAAACTACATTACATTAAACTGCTGCCAAAAGCAGCATGTGCTTAGTAATGGAAACCAAATATGAAGTTGATTAAAGGCAGTAAAAACTGTGCATGTCCATAAAGCAAATGGCTCATATTGGGCAAGCATACTTTTTTTTTTTTTTGCAAAAATATTTATTTCTTCTGTGCATGTGTGCATATGTATATGTATAGAATAACTGTACAAACTTTTTTGAAAAAAAAATACATAAATGTAGATATATATAGTTATACTAGCCAATTGCCCATCAGGAATGATGGGTAGGGACGGAGTGCAGCCACCTACCACCCCATGCCACCGCTGCCTCCCAGGAATGGGGGGGAGCTTGCCCTGCCATCCCCTCCATCCACCTTGGCCAGCACCCCATGCTGCCACCACCTCCGGGGGGGGCCAGCAGTGTCCCCTCCATCCCCACCATCATGGCGGTGTTCCACCGTGGCCTCCTGTCCAGAACACTCTTGAAGCACTCTGATTGGTTGTTTCAGTTGGCATTGTGATTGGCTGCCAAGACAACCAATCAGAGTGCAAATAAAGTGTTAAGACAGACTAAGACTTTTAATATATTAGACTAGCTAATTTCCCTGTCAAGAATGACAAGGGGGCAGGGGCATGAACAGAGGCCTGTGTCCAGCCGCCTTCCCCTCCCCCCCCCACATTGCGGGTCTGGCATTGCTTCCCCCCCCCCCCCCCCCCGAGTCCAGGCCCATTCCCACTCTACCTCCCCTTTGGGTCTGGGCTTGTTCCCCACCCCGCGATCCGGGTCTGACTGGTCCGCATCGTCCTCCCTCCCCTCCCCACTCTCCTTCCTCCCTCCCAGCTGTTGGCAGGGCCCTTTGGGGCTGTTGTCAAGTAGCAGCATACAAAGATAGGTTACTGCAGCCCATCTGAATAAGATATATGGTAGTGCCCATTGTGCTCAGTCCCCCTTAGCATTGACTCAGGTCATGATGAGCCACTATACTGAATACATTTTTACTTCCTCTTCACTCCCACAGCTGAGTTGTGCCTTTCTTTCCCATTTCCAGTTATTCCTCTTTCTTTACCAGCCTTAAATGTCTGGCAAACATCATGAAACAGGGCCCCAAACAGTTCTCCCAGAATCCTTCTGTTGCCCCCCCTCCTCTCAGCCTATCACTTATGATTAGTGTGGAGCCAAACCAGGTTGCCCTGTGCCTTATCTAATATAATTTTAGAGTATAGAATATAATTTTTTGGAGAAACACAGGACTCATGACAAGAACACCTGGTTCCAGGCATGAGTGTGGGGGGCAGCAATTAGCACATGGGTGCTTTGTGGGGGGTATCTGGAGTATACACACATACTAAGCAATGCTGAGCCATGGGGTCACTGGCTTAAAATGCTGTTGACTCTGAGGCCCAGCCCAGTGAACTATATGGTAAATCATGAGCCATTTGACTTTGGACTAGCATCATGTATAGTTTGTACTTGTTCTCTAAGTAGGTGCTAAAACACTACCTTAAAGCATGTTTATGGAGTACCTGTGCTAAAATTTGCAGTAGTTTCAAAGAAGGCAGAATTAATCAATTCTGAATGACCTAAGTCTATGGGTACCCATAGTAACTTGCCTATATGCAAATTACTTTAGGCATGTTTATTTCAAAATCAGTGTTTTCAAATTGGCCCCTAACTTGCACGTGCTCAAGGAGAGCAGGGTCTGGTGCGGGGTGGGGTAGGGGAAAGGAGCTGTAGGTGGAAGAAGTTGTGGGGATAAGGCAAAGCTGCTATCTGATTCCCCCAAATTTATTTCCCCTGTTCTAGCAGTGGGAGGGAGGCTTCAAGGCAAACCTCCAACAATTAGATTTAATGCCTGGAAAATAATAAGAAATTTATGAATTTTCCATATATAGAATCTAATCATTGGAGGGATTGTTTTATATTTGAGTAAATACAGTATATCTTACCAAAAATCTAATATAAAAAGTCTTTTATTTCCTGTGTTCTGTACCATGATAGCTCTTTAATGTTATGTATATTTTTACTATCTAGGTACTTTCTCTTGAAAAGCAGGAGAGATCTCCAGATCACCAACACTCAGCCCAAGTAAAGAGGCCTTCTGTTTCCAAAGACACAAGAAAATCTTCTTTTAAGCCTCAGGTCCCTGTTTCTCCACCAGCTGATTCAAATAAGCCTGTCCAAGCTTCCCCAGTGATTGACAGCGATAAAAAAACTGATATGGGTGAAAAAAGCCGAACTCCTAATGCCAGTCCCCAGTGGCCAACAGATCTCAGCCGAAGTTCCTCCAGTCTCCATGTCTCCAACTTCACCTCTTCTCCCAGCCACTTCTCAGTCAAAGAACCAACTCCAAGTATAGCCTCAGACATATCGCTGCCCATTGCCACACAGGAACTACGGCAAAGACTACGACAACTTGAAAAGTAGGATCTTACAAACTTGTTTTTTTCATTGCATCTGAAAACGTTAGCAGCAGTATTGTAAAAAAACAAAACAAACAAACAAACAAAAAACCTGCTCCGTTTGCAGTTCAGAAATCATTTTTGTAACGGCTTAGTACTGCAAACTCAACTTTAGTTTATAAAAAAATCAGTCTCTGTGCTTTTTGCTTCATAACTTCTTAGTAAGAAAGATTCTGCAAGTAGAACTTACCTGACAGTTTTGTTGATGTACAAGATAAAATGAAGCCCAGCTTCCTCTCTCATTAGCTAGGGAGTGTTACGAGAAGCAAAACCATGTTTTTGGTCAGTATGATATCAGTCCATTACAGAGTGGTGAATTGCTGACCCCTCTGGAGCCTACTGGCATTAATGTCATGAAAGCAGATAGGCTCAACGTAACTGGTTTTAGAGTTGCCCAGAGGGATGACAACTGAAGAATGTTATGTGAATAATTAATTCCCTTTTGATTAATTAGGATCACTGAAACAGGCCTTGGTTATTGTTTAGATTTCTCTCTTGGGTATTTTAATTATTATTATTATTATTAGTCATTCATTTTTATGTTGTTGCAAAGAAGTAGTACTTTTCAGTAAAGACAGTGCTGCAGCCATTCTGTAATACATAGAAGGATGACAACCCAGATACATAACAAGCAGCCTTTGCACCCAGAGTAGGAGCATGATGGGATGGTAGTGGCCACCAGTTTTGTGTCCCATCTAAGTCGTTACCCAGGGCTGGTGCTGTGCTACTGTGGAAATTTATACCTGCTCATTCATCTTTGTAGTTTGTAGGAACTTTTTTTAAATTAACCTTTTTTTATATTGTGTGAACTAACCCAGTATTTTTGTATCAGCTTTTAGTTCAACTGTTTAAATAAAGACAGCTTATTATTTAAGACAGGGTAAAATACTGTGCCATATTTTGATCCCACTCACAAGTTTATGCCTGATGAAGCATTTTTTGCAAACCCATGTTTTGGTTTGCTTCCAATTTATTATTCCAAAAAGTGGAAGTGAAGTTTCTTGTGTTTGTGTTCCAGTTTGAATTGTTTGGGAACCTTAGTGGAGTCTTGTGTGTAGTCACTTCTGTGTAAACTGTGCAAGAAAAATAAGTCTGTTTTTTTTCATTCTACTTAAGATATTTCCTAGATAACTCAGAAGTTATTTAACATTTCAGATGTGCTGTATGTATAATCTTAAGTAAGCGGAGGCATTTTTATGTACAGTTGCGCAATGCATAGTTGACATGAATAGAAAGTTATGTATAGAGGTGTTATAGATTCAGGAGTGTTGAACATGCAGTATATTCATCTGAAGCTCTGCCAAGTTACCACTCCCTCAGGTATGAAGCATTCAAATAAACATGCTACGTTCCTTTTAATTAAATATGACCTTATGTACATAAAGAAGTTATGTACATAAAAGTAAATTTGAACCTTATACCTTTAGCGCACAATCAGTCAGAACTTTCTTCTTAAACAAGCAAAGCAAAAAGGACTATGTTAGTGCCACATGCTTGTTTAGCATTTAAAATGAAATGGCAGGAGCATTTAAAATCAAATTAGCTTAGAACAGGAGTGGGCAAAATGGCAGATCTGGCCAGTGGCTGGATTTCAGCAGCCCCTACCTGCATTTCCCAGCAGCCCCTGCCCACATTGCTACAGCTGATTTCCATGGAGACCTCAGCAGTTGTGCCAAGACAGGTGGGGCCAGAGTTTCCATGGCGACCAGCTGCAGCAGTGCTGGCAGGGTGTGCAGCTGGGTGAAGAGTTGCTCCACAGCCAGGGCTGGGATCTTGCAGTGTTGACAGCATGGTCTGGAGCGGGGGCAGATCTGCGATCTGTTGCCTACATTCCCTGGGCGTGCAGAGCTGCTGGGAAATGGAATCCACTGAACTTTGCCTACCTCTGGTTTAGAAGCTTAACATATATCCAGCTGTAAATTACAAATAGGAAGAGTACAACCTGGTGTCAGTTTCTGTTTGTTATTTATCACTAGGGAGGGTTTTTACTGGTATTATTATAGAATTTAGAGATGAAAACTAAAATCAACATAGGAACTGCTATTTGCTGAGTCAGACCATAGGTCCATCTAGCCTAGTGTGTCCTGTCTTTAACAGTGGTGGAGAATGGACGGATGTTCAAGAGGAGGGGAAACAGGACACCCCTTGCTCCTCTCCCACAGCAGCTTCAGGCATTCAGTTCTGATTCAAAGACTGCACCCTATCTATCATGTTCAAAACCTTCTGATAGACCTTTCCTCCATGAATTTATCTAGTTTCTTTTTCAGCTGGGTTCAACCATCAGCTCTACATCCTGCTGTGTCACTTAATTGATTCTGTGCCACTAAAATTGCTCTCTTATTGTGATCCTGAATATAGTCTTGCTCTATTCTCATCAGTTGTGTTAATGCTGCTTCAGTTTTCCTCTTCAGGAAAGTGAATTCATACGTGGTGATTTTTTTTCAAAGTCTTTTTTGAGAACATCAGGTGTTCAGAACTATCATGAGTACTTCCTCCTCCTTTTTGACAGCAAAGTTTATAAGCAAGGTAAAATGTATCAGGATGAAAATAGGCAGACAAGGTTCCTTGGGTGAATTTGATATCTTTTATTAGACCAACCCAAATAGTTGGAGAATATTTATTAAGCAAGCTTTCGGGTTCAAAAACCCTTCGTCAGGCTAAGGAAGTTTCAGCAGTTGGTGTGTGCTCTTCCTGGATGGATGAAAATGGCAGTCAAACGAATAATGGAAACCTAACGGCAGAGCACTGGTGCAATTTTTAGGCTAATTACGCCCTTCATTCTTTCCCTTAGAGCTGCATTTCTTGCATATGCATCCTTAGAAAGCTCTGCCTAACAAAAAAATGAAATAAATAGGCATGGCATCAGTGACATGGATCTGCATGTATAATTCATGTAATCTGTTCTTTTGTATATATTCAGATATTGACTGGAATGTTCTGTTTCTACTTGCAGCGGGACAACTTTGGGACAGTCTCCACTAGGGCAGATTCAGCTAACAATTCGTCATAGCTCACAAAGAAACAAACTAATGGTGGTGGTACTTTCTTGCAGGTGAGCATAGGAAACCAAACTGCATCTTTGTACATGTCTCTCTGCAGACTTACTCAGCTGTTGGCCAAAGCACCTTTTGACTTATTTTTTTTTAAATCACATGTTGTACCATAGTAATTTGCAAATGCCAAAAAAGTTTTTATCAGTTAAAAAAAAACAACAGTTAAGTAACCAGATCTCTATTTGGATTGCTATTTGGATATTGCCTAACTAATTATAGTTTAACAGCAATGTCTAGATATCAGCAATGCCTGAAAGTTACATGAAAGAGTTGCTGTGCAGTTTTTGGGAAGCAGTACATCTAAGGAATATGGCTGTGGACTGGGTTCAAGAACCAAAGGTGCTTCCAGCTCTGTCTACCATTTACCTTCTGTATGACATTTTGTAAATCACCTCATCTCATCTTTCCTTTCCCAACTTCTGTCTTGTCTCATTATATTGTAGGTTATATGTATTTTAGTTTACACAGAACCTGCCACAACAGGACCCTCTAATAAACAATTGTGGCTAACTGTCACGTGTCAGAAAAGTGTTGATGTAGTTCAGCAAGTTAATACCACTGGAGTTGGTAGCCAGAGAACAGCACTTTTTCAGCTCTTAAACATCACAAATATAACTCATTTCATCCTTCGTATCTGTGTGAACCTTATTTAGCTATCGATTACCAAATCACAATGCTAGTTCCATCCATGAACTGGGGAGTTGAGCTTAAGTCATCGTTTAAAAGCTACCTCTAAATAGAGGATTTTTTCTGAGTCAGTATTTTGTTAATTTTTTTTGTCCAACCCAGTTTGAAGGGTAAGGCTAGGATCCAGAGTGACCTGGATAAACTGGAGAAATGCTTTGAAATTAATCACGTGAAATTCAGCAAGGACACATGCCAAGTCCTGCACTTGGAACGGAATAACTGAATGCACAAGTACAGGCTAAGAAATGACTGGCTAGGTTGCAGTACTGCAGAGGTGGACCTGGGAGTTGCACTGGACCATAAGCTGAATATTAGCTGTGCTCTTGTTGCAAAAAAATATAAAAAGCCAATAGCATACTGGATGGTACTAACAGGATTGTCACTTGAAAATCAAGGGAACTGATTCATCAGCTGTATTCAGCACTGGAGAGGCATCATCTGGAGTACTGTTTCCAGTTTTGGGCCCCACACTTCAAGAAGGATGTGGACAGGTTAGAAATAGTCCAGGGAGAGCAACAAAAATGACTCTGGCCTAGAAAACATGACTTATGAAGACAGGCTGAAAGAACTAGGATAGTTTAGTTTAGAGAAGAGAAGACTGATAGGGATTTCATAAATCTTCAAATACCTGAAGGATGATTAAAGAGAAGATAGAGATAGACTATTCTCTGTGGCCATAAGGGACAGGACTAGGAGTAATGTTCTCAAGCTGCAGCAGAGGAAATTTAGGTTGGAGAGTAGGAAGAACTTTCCGACTATGAAGGTGGTTAAGCATCGGAACAGGCTGCCTAAAGAAGTTGTGGAATCTCCATCTTTTGACATTTTTAAGATCAGGTCAAACAGACACTTGACTGCATGGTTTAGTTGGGGTGATTTTGTTTGGAGCAGGGGGCTGGACTTGACCTCCTGAGGTCTTTTCCCAGCCCTCCTTTTCAGTGTTCCTATGAAATCTCTCATGTTGAGGCTTTACCGCATCTTTTAAGAGAGTTTTTCCACAGTATAAACTCTTCAGGTGTTACTCAGTTTCACGGCCCCATTCCTATATATATATCACCTTTGACTGTCCCTAAACAATTCCTCTTCATAATAATGACAGAATTAAAATATGTATACCATCTCATATCCTCACTTAGTGCTGGGACAACCTAGCAGTATCTCTTTCTTGATTTGACAAAAAGAAAGATGAAGATGCAAGACAGACAAGAATATATATAAATAGGAGGCAAATGCACTGTTTTTTCTTATTTAACAATCTCTTATTTATTTTCTACTATTTTTCCTTTTTGGTGAGAATCTTTTTTTTTTTTGGCCACAGAAATCTAATCGCCTTTTCAGAGGAGGGATCGGACCCCTATGTACGATTGTACTTACTGCCTGATAAGAGAAGATCGGGAAGACGAAAAACACATGTATCAAAGAAGACGTTAAATCCAGTGTTCGATCAAACGTATGTTAAAAGTTTCCATTTACTAGTATTACATTATGTAATATATAAAGCTATTAAACTTCCAATGCATGAACTTGGGATAAGCGGGCAATTTTCAAATGAGAAGGCAAGTTGTAATCTCTTTACTCTGTATTACAAAAATTACAGAATTTGGCCTGCTTGTTTCTCCATTGGAAGAGTTTTGCCAGTAGGATCTGATGGAAACAGGAGTGTAGATATGGCATATGATACCTAATGCCCTATTCAAGGAAGCAGAAGCTTTCAGAAATGTGCCTTGCTGCTAGCCAACTTATTTCCAGTAATAATATGATTGGCAACTCTAGGTGGGTGGTAACTGTGCCTTTGAAACAGTGTCATCTATTCGTGCCAAGAGGAATTCCAGTTAACATATTTGTTGAAGTATTTGCTGCAGTTTAGTTTTCAAGGAGAGCTTACAATATTCACAATATCTCTAGAGTCAATCCAGTGTTGCTAACAGCCTCCTAATATAGGCAGCATCTGATGGTTTTGATTAGATTATGGGCCCCAGTTTTACAAAGGTGTTGGGAACATCTGGAACCTCTGTAAATATCGGCATTGATATAAATTAATATTAATTTTATCTAAAACTTCTTCTGCATATTGTCAGTTTGAATTTCTTATTTGACTTCACTTGAACTGTAAACAATTTAATTGTGTATTCTGGCTTTTTTGATGACTGACAAATGTGCTCGTTAAGTGATTTTGTGTTAAAATAGATACATATTTAAAACAAACTTTTTGAGAATATAGCTCTTTTGAGAACTTTTTGAGAACATAGGCAACTTTTTGATAATAATCATTTTGAGAATATAGGAATAGCATAACAAGCTGTTCCTGTATATTGCATCTAGATAGAATACTTTGCAGACTTACAAATAAAATAATGCTATAAATGTGCTTCCACTTTACTAAACAGAGTGATGGACTTGTATATCAATTGTAAGTGGCAGTGCAATGAAGAATTTCAGGCAACAACAGACTGAATCCTAGAAGCCCCTGGGGATAATGTGATTGAGATGCACCATTAACTTGTGTGCTGTTGCCTACCTTCATGTGTGGCTGCATTTGACATCCCAGCTTGAAAACTAACTGGGCATAAGTAGTCTTGTGTGTGAGTCCCAACAGGGCTTGAACACGCATCTCTGGAGCCATAGCAAAATGTCTTAACTATTCTATGACTATGCCTCATCCCAGACATCACCATTTATGACCGGTGGGACATGCACATCTTTAAACCTATAAACAGTAAATCGTGAAAAGACAAAGAAAATTGAGGTTACATGTGGGCTCCTTGAGAAGTACAGGGTAGCTCTAGGCTGAGGATATTAAAGAGCATCTTTTCTTCTATTTTCAGTCTGCGATAAAATGAACATAGCTGTTAATGCAACAGTTCTGAGGTGAAAGAGCCTTGCAAAATGATGCGGTTCTTGCAAGGCTTCATTTTCTATTCAGCTAGTAATACTTGTGACTTTATAGAGGCAATGTGGAAACCAAGTCTTCCCTCCTTAGTGCTGTCCTTGACAAAGTGCCCCAGGTGGTATTCTTCATACAAGTGACCTTTGTCTAGTGACTTAAGTCTTAGTAGCTCAGCCCTCAGGAGGGTTTGCTACCACAGAGGGAAATGCTGGGTGTCTGCCATTGTCTACAGCCAGTTCAGGAGGCCATATGTCCCAATGGGGGTTGAGGGGGTAGAGTGGCAGAGAAGGGTAGACATCTGGTCTCCCTATAATATGTTAGCAAAGGGGGTTGAAATGACTCTACCAGAGCCCTGATTTTACACATAAACAAGGAAAACATAATTAGTGCCTGTACATGAGCGCAGAGACTGCTCTAATGCACTGTAATTACAGTGTGTTAAAGCAGACTCGATTAATCAAGTCTGCTGGAACATGGTAATTATCACACTCCAGCAGCCTCCTGCATCTCACATGTTAGCATCCCCGTGCTTAAAAATGGTGGCGGGGGTGCTTGAGCTAAAGCTCATCGAACATTTGATGAGTTTTTGTTCAAGCGCCCCCACCACCATTTTCAACTGTGGGTTTACTGTTACACAAGACGCTGTGGTGCTTTAAAAGCACCACCCCTCCCTCGCCCCCAGAGCACATGTAAAAGTGGCCAATAGGCTGGTTATATAATACATGTTTGATTTCCGTGAGACCCACATCTTTATCCTTCTTACCACAGGTGACATTTGAGTTTTCTTGCCTGAGAGGGCAAAGTAGCGAATCAGAAGTTGACATTACAGTGACAAATTTGTAAAGGACAGATTCTGCCCCTACTGTCCATTAGTTAGATGGTTCCAGAAGCAGAGGGAAAAGTTGCATTCTTCTGTGCAATATGGCAGGATTTGAGAATCTCTATGGGGACATTGTATGTGCACTACCATGGATGAGAGAATGACAGATCTGCTGGTAGCAGTACCAAGTCCTGATAACAAAATGTTTAACAGTGCCTCAATGTAGAGAATAGAAGTCTATTTTTTATTTGCCCCAAAAAGCCAGCCCATGATCCATTTATTAGCAGTGGATTCTCTGAAAATGGTCTGGCACAGCATCACACAATTCCAAACATTTTAATTGAGCATCGAAGTATAGGGATTATCTTCTCTCTTTTACCACATGCCCATTTGTGTGCTTTTATTTTGGGATGTTAAAAAAAGGTTTCTAGGAATAGGTCAGCAGTGGGTGTTTATTAGTAGAAACTGAACTAGGAGAGTCCAGAAGATTTTGCACATTTCAGGTACCAAATTCTATCTATATCGATATTTTTCATGTTAGCTTCGATTTCAGTGTTTCCTTTCCTGAAGTACAGAGGAGAACACTAGATGTAGCAGTGAAAAACAGTGGTGGCTTCTTGTCCAAAGACAAAGGGCTGCTTGGCAAGGTAAGTTGAAGACAAGCAGATAAATGTTATTACACTTTTAATAAAATTCTCCATGGACCTGAGCTTGCTCTTGTTAACTTCAGTAAGTAACCCAGTTTAGACTTATCATTTTGTTAAAAAAGTGACATTGAGAAAAGGAGCAAATTGCTGGAGATGGCGGGAGTTGAGGAGGAAATAAAAGAATAGACACCAAATAATCAGATGGATAATATATGCTGCTGCTAAACTACATATGCTAAGAAGAACAAAAACTGAAGTGCTCTGGAAAACTGACTTTTTAGTTATCGAATCAGATAAGAAAGAGTAGAACCTGGGTGAAATCCCAGAATATACTCTCCCATAATTATAATTCATGGGATCTAGCCACTTAACTTCTAAGGATTATTTCTGCAAATACTGCCACAGAAACAATCATTAGGCAGATTTTCTTTCCAGAGAAAGGAAGAGCCAAGTGAAGGCATTTATCAAAGTGCCCACAACAAATTCTCACTTAATCAAAATATCCTTCCTTACAGTTAAACGAGGGGGCTTTTAGCACAGCTACATCAGCTGATTGCAGCTGCCATGTCACATTTACTTAAGGCATTAAATTATTGTTTAAAACCAACAACTTTAGTCTTCTCCAGAAATTGCATTACAGCACAAATGTAAGATGCTTTCTACTGGCAGTGTTGCATACCATGTAGTCTACAACATTGTCAGGCTTTGACCTCTAAGAGCAATGTTTAGACTTAGGTTGCATTCAAACATGCATTTGTACCACAAGAATTTATTCTGGTAGAAAAATAACTAGAAGAATTTCTTCTGGTACAAAAACAGCCTGGGAGCTGGACTGTACAGACATTCTTCCAGCCCCATGGCTGGAGAGCTTCATAGCCAGGGGGCACTAGAGGGCTGTTCTCCAAATGACTTCTGAGTTCAGGGGAGCCCATTGACAGCCTGTCCTCCCCCCTGCCTGGGAAGGGGGCCAGCTGTCAAACGGCTGTAGGAAGCTGCTGAAAAGCAGCAGCTGCCACTGACAGTCACCCCAGAAGTATGCCCCCTATTCTTCACTCCAATCCCGTCCATCAGCTGATTGAAAGAAAGTGGCGTTCTGTGGTGGGAACCCTTCTGGTTCTTCCTTGCAGGACAACAGCCACAGTTCCTTGCACTCCTCCAGATTGATCCAGACATAGGCAATGCGTAGGAGGGGCATGGGGGGTGGGGGAGCACATCCCCCCCCCCAAGATTGGCCCTCACCAGTCAGGAAGTGGGAGGTGACTGCGAGTTCCCCCCCCCCCCCAATTATATGGGAGGGAAACGCCAGTGGCACTTCTGGGTTTGCCGCCGGCCTCACCCCACATACTCTAGGTTGACCAAGGGCAGTGCAGACTGAGGTGTGGGCGTTTTACTGTGGTAGCAAAGCTCCTGAGCCTTACCACCATAGCACAGCAGCCTGCTTTGCCCACACAGCTCCAGGTCAGCTGGGTGGCACGGGCAGCAAGAGGAAGTTAGATGGAGTCAGGAGCTGGTCTGGGGAAAGTCACTGCATGCCTGGATCTCAGCCCCTTTGGCTTCTACTTGCCACTACCTACCACTCAATGTAGCAGCAGAGGCAGTGATTTAAAAGCTGGAGGGACCAGGAGTGGGTGTTTGGAGGTGCTCTCCCTTGTTGACCCACAGCCCAGCTGAGCACCAAGGCACTAATTTAAAAGCCCCCCAAACCCTTTTCCCAGCTGCTAGCTTTTAAATCACCATCCCACTATTCAATTGTGTGGTGGGGGTGACGAGAATAAACTGGCAAGAGCCAGCAAAGCCCCCAACCTCCTCCCCAAATCAGGGACCGCCCCATTTGAAGAAGAGGCAGAAAGTGGTGGCTGCTGCTGTCCTCACCTCCCAGTCTATGGGAAGGAGGAAGCAGCTACAAGCCATGCCTTCTCAAGACTGAGGTGACCCCAGGCACAGGAAGGCAGGAAGCCTTTCCCCAACTTTACTCCTTCTGGACCCCAGGTACATGTCCACACATGCAGGCATATGCATTTGCAGCAGCTCAGATAAAAGTGGCACAAATTTGAACTGGGGCTTTTTGCCTCAATGCACATGCCTGGACATGCATTTTAGTGTGGGGCAAATTGTGCCACTTAGGGCAAAATAACGCTGCCTGGCTCCTCCTGGATCTGCCGCCAGGGGGGAGCTAGAGGCAGGAGCCAGCACCTGTGCTGGCCCCAGCAGTATAAAAACCTGTCCTGGCCAGCAGCTCAGGGCTACTTGTCCTCAGGAGCTTCTGAGGCCTGGGCACTTGGTATCTGGGGACACTACTCATTGTGCCAAATGGACTGCTGAAGCAGCATCCCAAATTCACTTTTTAAAATACCCCAAAATCCATGTTCGTCCACAATTAGAACAAAAGAAAGAGAGAGAGAGGGATCGATTAGATGGGCAATGTTTTATTGCTATATTTACAATTTTAAAGCAATTTGGAAGCCTACCAGTGTCTCTATCATCATAATACAATAAATACTAAATATCTATGTTTTGATGTTTGCTTTTGGTTTCCTTATCACATGGGGGGATGTGGGATTTGCAGAAGGGGGGTGGGAAGGGGATGGAGGGATGTGGGGGGATGCGGGTCAGTGTGTGGGTAGGTGTGGGGGATCTGTGGATGTGGGGGGACTATGTGGAGGGGCTGCTTAGGAGGGGTGGGTCCCTTGCCTCTCACAGGGTGCAGCCCCCTTACGTAGCACATGCACTGCCCCACCTTCAGGGTCCCAGCAACCCCCCCCGCCTCTGAGCCCTCCCACTGGCCCCCCCCAGCTCGTCTCCAGTCTCCTGCCTCAGTAGGTTGGACATGAGCAGAGAAACGAGGAGGGGGCTGGAGACGATTCAGGGATTCTTCCACTCTGCTCCAGCCTCCTGATCGCTTCCCCTGCTCAGCTCCTGCCCTCCCCTAATCGCTCCCCCTCTCAGCTCCAGCCTCCCATACTGCCCACAGCTTACCAGCAGTGGCAGCAGCGATTGGGGTACTTGGGGCCTTGTGGCACAGCCCCTCTGTGGGGCTCAGCCCTGGGCACCTGGCACCCACGCTGCTGAATTGCTTGGGTGCAACCTGGCTTGCCAGGGCGCCATGCACTGTCAGACAGCTCAGGGGCACTGCAGCTGTCACCTGGGGCTCGGTGCCACTCAGTCTGAGCAGCCCCGAGCTGCCAGACAGCATGTGGCCCTGCATAGTGCCCTGCGAAGCCAGGCCGCATGCATGCAATGTGGCAGCAGCGTGGGTGCGGGGCCCCCCATGGTCCCCTGCTTCCTCCTTCATCCCCACCCCTCCCAACTCCCTACTTACCTGGCACGGAGCCCAGGTCCAGGTTCCCATTACCTGCACTGCTGCTTACCCAACACGAGCAGGCAACGTGCTTCAGCTCCAGAGCAAGGGCCAGCCATAGAATATGCTCTGGCTGGCTACCAGAGCGTCTCCGTGGAGGACCTGGACTCTGGTTGCCTGAGGCCACAGTCTGGGACCATGCCCTGTCCTGCTGCTCTTCCTTGGAGTATTTTTTGATACCTGAATTTCCAGGTATCAAATTTTGAACCTGTGCTGCAAATTTGCAGCACAGGGAACGGTTTTTGTTCTTAGCGTGCATCTTGCAGTGTCTCAAAGGAGTCTCTCTTTTGAGATGCTGCAAGAGGCACATGCGCATCTGTGTGGATGCGCCCCAGGAGGAATTGCACTGGAAGAAAGTGTATAGGTCTTTAGTCTCCCAGGAGAAACTCTCCTGCGTAGGTGCTGACTCTGTGCATGTTCCAGGGCTCAAGCCCCACCCTGAAAAATATTAACAGGTGCTTAGCACCCAAAAGCCATGTAGGGCAAGCCAGGTTGAAGTATCATACTGCCTCTTCTGAGCATGTGTAGGGCTTGATGCTGAAATGGGAGGGAAAAAAAGCACCTACCAGCAAAAAACGAAGTTGGCACCTATGGTCTCCTGAGACCAATTTAACCCTGACTGCTGCCACTACCTACCACTCCTGGAGTGGCCATTTCTGCTCTGGGGGAAAAACCCTGAACATCTGTATGCTTTTGGTGTCTACCAGGAGAATTGTGATTCTCCCAGTAGAAACTAATCATCTGTACCTTGCCTTAAATCCACACACATTTCCTTAAGCACTGTTCATCTTTCTTTTCAGTTATTGATACCTCTGGCATCTGATGAACTCTCCAAAGGTTGGACAAAATGGTGAGTAAAATGTCATTTCTTTTTTCCAAATAACATAGTTGTATTTTAAGTAACTCCTTCACTCTTTCCCTTTTTAGGTATGATTTGACAGAAGAAGGTACAAGGCCACATGTTGCACCGTAGGCATCCATGGACCCCAGGATTTCGTCCAGCAGACTTTTGCCAACCTTTATATATTTTAAAAGCATTGTTCCCACAGATGTACCAATATTATTTTTATAGCTTCATTGATTTTAGTTATTAGACACACCTCAGTAGTTTTAAAACACTTGGTCATTTTATGTAAACTTAGACAATCTTATTGTTAAACTTTGTATTTTAATTTGCTAAACTATTTTACACGTTACTGTAATGTGCAATAGTACAGTAGAGTAACCTCTTGTGTTTAAATTGAACTTTATGGCCATTGTACCTTTCAGAAAGTGAAAGTGGTTGTTCCATTGTTTACCTGTTTGCTTTGTATATCATCAAGATATACTGCATTGTGTAAATATATACTATTTTTTTAATAATTCTTCCACGGTGTTTTAAAGTTAGAAGAAAATTAGATCAAGGACATAAATATTTTCCTCTAAATGCATGCTAAATTCTTTAGACAAATGTTTCTTTTTTTTTTGTTCTTTTTTTTTTTTGTCCTTGCAGCGAAATGGTTTTAAGATAAATATTTTGAAGGTTTTTCTTTTTCCTTTTTTCTTTTTCTTTTGTTAAAGCCTGAAAGACGTTATTAAGATTAGACAGTGCGTTTCTGGCCTAGTAAGGCTAGTAAAAAGAAAATGTAAAAAACAACATTTTAATATTTATATAGAAATATGTTATTGGAAAGTCATTCTAGAGAATATTATAAACAAAGTTGTTTAGAGCTGAGAATTCTATAAATATTGTATAAAAGAAGATTGTCCTAAATCATGATATATAAATCTGAGTTTTCATTTGATGTAGAAATGAACACTTATAAACAGTACAATATTTTATTATGGAGATTCACTTATTAATCCTTTTTGCTATTTATTCCCATAACCCATAGTACCAGACATGTGACCTTTTGAAGCTATGACAAGGACAATGACCTCCCGTGTTAGAACCTGGTCTCATAACTAACCACTTGAAGAAGTTTCCTAACTTCATTGTCATTACATTGACTAAGTCATATGAAGTCATCGGTAATTCAGGCTCACCAAACAGATTACTGGTAGTTTTATTATACTGAATACAGTATAAAGAAGAATAGAAAAGGGAGAGACTGAAAAAAAAATCCTGAGTTGAAACTCTTTCTACAGTTGCCTCAAAGGTACCAAATGCCCGAGGTAACACTCTTACAGAACGCCATCTTTTAGGTAGATTCCCTGTGAAATACTGGCGTTCCAGAGAAACATTACCATAGTCTGCTGCAAGAGCAATGTAATTCATGCACCCCAGGCAGAAAGTAGCCAAATGCGAAATGCGGCCAGAGTATCACCATAACCAGTGAGTTTCCTGCAGTTTATCAGTTTGTGCCACTACAACCTTAAGGTAATCACAGGGAGATTTGTTTGTATAAAATTAGTTTTCCATTTTGTAAGCTTTCTCAGACTGTTATAAAAATGTACATTATGAATACAGGAAACCAGACCAGCTCCTTCAGAGCTGCTAGCCTCATGATCTTGGGTAAATATGCAATTAGACATGAGAAGTATATTATTCAGTCAGGATCTAGAAAATCTCTCAGCCAAGAAAGAACTTTTAAGTCAGAATAATAATCTCCTGAAAAAATTAGCTTTATAATGACATTACTGACCGAACCTTAATTCTAGGTGTAGAATATACCTACATTGCTAGATATACCAAAGTGCCTACCATAGATGTATCCTGTTGTCTATCAAAATTATGAATTAACTAATTTTAGTTTGATGTCAGTCTGTTTTGTTTTCACATGGCATATCTGTTACACATGCGTGCGCGCGCGCACACACACACACACACACACACCTGCAGACCTGTTTACAGTAGTAGCCTTTTATAGTGAAGTTGTGTTATTTTATAGAATGGGAAGTGTTGCCTTTATATAGACTGCAAGACTGGACTGTGGAGACAGGGGCTCGTTACGCCCATAAGAATGTATGGTATTTCACAGTTGTCTGGGGTCACTAAGAAAGGCTTCACTCTGTATCAGGGGTTATATATAAATATGTACACACACTCATCTATACACCTACAATGGACTATATTCTGATGTATAACTTTCTTTGTGGAATAGTTATCTGTTTAAACTTTAATGGAAAGAGGGACAGAGAAAATTGCTGTAGATGTAAATGAAGGCGTAGGAAGGAAAATATGATGTAAATAAGTGAAATATAAATCAGTGACGTGTCTTCCGCTTGAGTTCAGCCCCCTGCAAGGAAAGATTTTTGGAGTATATCTAGATGACAGCAATGGATAACTCCATGACCAGCGACACCAATGGATTCTTTCCTTTAGCTAAAATTAATCTCCTAGCCTTGTCCTCTGTTGTAAGTCTAAGTGTTCAAAGACAAAAAAGCTGCATAGTTTGCCTTCTATATTCCATAAGGGGAAAATGCTGTCTTTATGTAAAAGATGAGGTGGTAGCGCTGATAAATGCACTGAGTTGGTTATAGAATTTGCAAGTCAGACTTTGAGATTGGCTCAGCACCCCTAATTAGACATGATTCTCAAGAGAACCTGGCTTCCATGTAGGTGTCTAACCTGAAGAGGGCATGCCTTCAACATAGTTGAGCACATAAGGCTCCTATTGCCAGTAGTCCTACTGGGCACTGAGCTCTTTTGAAAATGTTACTTTGGATGAATACAGGGTCAAATTAAGAACCTGTACTCCACCCATGGTAACAGAAACAAATCTTGCAGTGTGATAGTTAGAGTAAGACATGGCTCCTTCTTAACGCTGAAGTGGGAGAGAAGGACATGAAGATGCATCAGTTTTCCCTTTGGGCCCAAAAACCTGTCTGATTAGCAAGTCCAGGTTTGCATGTCAGCTAATTAGCTTCTGTGTGGTTTGTTTCTTTATCCTGTGCCTTATTTCATGAACATGTAAAAGTGTTTAAACCATTGTTTAAGAAACAAAATCAAGCCTTGCTAGTTGTATTTACTGACACTGGAACAGTTTCGAGAAGTGCTCTGCTTTGCTGACAGGAAAACCTGCATTCAGTTTGTATAATCTATGCTTAGATCATCTTGTGTCCCTTGGATTTGCGTTAAGGGGATTAATCTTTTGTTTTGAATCCTTCATCAGAGCTGCAGCAACTGGTGAGTTGAAATGAGAACAAAGGGTAATCAGTTTTGTAGCATATTGCTTTTTTTGCTCATGTAATTCTACGTTATGATGCATGTATTTATTCAATAAACAATTCATCTGGAAGTCCATGTGTTGTGTTTCCATTTTGTGCAGGTCCCTGCAATAGTTCAGTATCTTCAAAAAGTGTCTGTACATTTTCTCAACCAATACAGCGCTTCTCTAAGGTGGGTGTGTATCTATTATCTGATTTTCATGGGAAAACAGAGAGGGCATATGATTTGCCTAAGGCCTTCCTGCTTATTACTAAACTGGGGTTAAAAGCAAAGCTTTAGGTTTTAGACCCGTTATTATTCAGTGCTCTTAATTTCTGCTTTCTCCCAAAATGAGAAACTGAAGAAGAGAACTGTCAGAATTGTAATGTGTTCTATACTTCTGTTAGTCTTCACTTCCTGGAAGGATACTGTGAGGTGAGAGAGACTTTTAAGAACAGGAAAATAAAATGATAACTTGCTAAATATGTATTTTAGCTGTAAAAATAAGGACCTGTTTTGAAATCCTCAAGGTCTGTTTTCACCATAATGACCTAATTTAAGTTGTAACTGAGAATTGGATTATTCAATCTTTTTCTTTTTAAACACTACTGAGTGTTCCTGTCTAATTATAGCATGTTCCCCATTATAGCTGGTAATGAAGAAGTCAATGTGGGACTGAGGTAGGGATTAGTGTTAAATTCTGTGAGTTAGTAGCAGTGTAATTACTATACTGCATTGGACCTGAGGTCTACCTTGTCTCATAGTGACAGTATCATATGCATCCGGGGAAGAGAAAGGCAAATACGGATTAATAGCCTCCACATTAGGTCTTACCCTCAACTTTATTAGAGAATGGCATAAGCTCTGAAACCTGACATAGATCACTTCCAAATCTTTGACAATACTTTGTGTTTCATGGCTACTTAGTTACTTTACTAATCTTTTGTAACAGGGCTTTTCAAAGGCCTTTTGGACGTTTAAGTAAATTATCAAAACCCTTTTTTTCTTTGTCCACTATTTCATTGACATTGACATTGTAGAACAACTGTTTCCTCCTAATTTGAAATATCGGGTTTTTTTCAGGAAAACTTTCCTATACATATGTAATTCTGACATTTCAGACTCTAAGGGCGCATCTACATGTTGCCCTCTGACAACATAGTGACGAGCTACATCACCATATGGTATGCTACAGCGACATAGCAATCATGTGGGTCTACATATGATTGCTAGCTATGTCACCCTAGTGGCATGCTCCCTTGGTGTAGCACACTTCTGTGGCAGTGTAGCAGCACAACTAACTGTGCACCATGTGCATAGTGCAGTAACCACCTGTACTGTGCCGTGCGTTAGTACTCCTAAAAAGAAGTACTAAAGCACGGAATAATAGCAACATCTACATATGGCGATGTGTAGATGCGCCCTAATAGTTGGTAACCTTTATTGCCAAAAAATAACAAATCTGGTCTAGTTATCTGCCAAATATCTATTTCAAGAAAGATTTCATGAAAATAAAGCATTTTGTTTCTGCCCTAACTCTAATATTGCATATTTTACTGCTCATGCAGATGCAGAAACAAATATTAGGTGGGTGGTAATCATTGATCATTTGAGATGCAGACAATTTAAACTGCTCCTTCTAGCTGCCCTAATATGTGCAGAACAAGCAGTTGGTTCTATGTATATGTTTCCTAACACATTGCTAATATGAAGTCAGATTTTGTTGTGTTACTAGAATAATGGTTCAGAAAAGGAAAAGTGGAGCAGCAAAGTTCAGTGTAAAGATTGTTGCTTGTGATATGTCACAAAAAAAAGCTGTTTTATGGAAGTTTCAGCACTCTGTCAGTATTTACTCATTAAACAATTATTTTCCAGAGAAGAATGAAAAAAATGAGTTTGCTGTTGAAGTACAGTTATGGAACAATAGTTGTTGCTGTTCACGTACAGTATGAAGAAATAGTATTGCAATATTTTTTTCAAATTCTAGTGCAAATGCAATGGTTATCAAATTGGTTGAAAAACTTGAGAAACTGAGGCATAATTCAGTGCTTCATTGAAAGTTTGAGAAATTGTTAAAATTCAGCATATTGTCATATTCAGCTACATCAATCAAAAAAATGTGTGCTTATCAAAGCTGTCAACTAACAGCTGGTTTAGCCGTTAGCTAACCAGATGCTTAAAAACCACTTGCATTCCATTTTACAGTAATCATGAGTGATAATTTTACAGTTTATTGTGCAGTTTCTTTCTACTGCTAGCTAACAAGTGTTTATTGATTCATGTTGGGAAGATGGTTGTAATATCTTAAGTCAAACCAATTACTTTGATAGGTAAGTTTTACTGGTCCATTTTAAAAATTTAATTAGAGTAGATTAAACAACGTCTATAATAAAAACACATTCATAAAAGATAATGTTTTATACAAAGAAAAAAAGGATTCGACAGTAATGGAGACTATAAAGTTTTACTATTTCACAGGGGTAAATGAAATTTCTCACTTAAAGTGCTTCCATGTAGAAGTTTGCAGAATAATAAACTTGGTTTAGATTCCTGAAAAAATGTTGCGATCAGAATTCCACCTTTGTTCAGAAAAAACTTTGATGGCATCATAAGCAAGCTTTTTCCACTTGTCTAGTGATGCTTAGAATAAGCTTCATGCCACGGGTGACTGGTGCCTCCCGAGTCTGGGGAGGCACCAGATTGCCGACAGGGGAGCGTGTGTCCCCCCCCCCTCCCCCCCCCCTGCAGCCAATCGCCAAGCCAGCAGCAAAACCAAAAGTGCACTTCCTTCCAGTTTTACAGCTGGTGCTTCCAGGGGGTGCACGGCTGATCTCGGGGTGCACATGAACCTGCATGCACCCCCTACGCATTGCCAATGCTTCATGCTATCAGAACTTGAAGCTTCATATTAAGATTGTGACCTATGATGGTCCATTGAAACAAGCCATTTTGAGCGGCATATAGCCATTAACAAGGGGAACTTGGATGTGGAATGAGACTATTACAATGCTCTTGGGTAGTCATAAGACTTAAAGACCATTTCAAGGAAGAGATTTGCATTTGTGATTGTTCTTATTCATCTTCTTCAGCAAGATATTTCACTTTCAAGTGCCTGTGAGGTGTTCACACTTCATGGTATTCTGTTTCCTAGATTTGAGGGACAGAGTTTGGATATCTTTTTACTGTTCACCAGTTTTGTGATGTTCAAGATGTTTACAGGGATAGATTACACAAGATGAAGACTGTTTTGTTAGTAGGACAGATCTGACCAGACTGCTGGAAGGAAATCATGCTTTATGATGGCCGTGGAGCATGACAAGTGCATTTATGCCTGTAACAGGCCAGTCTGTCCCTTTGAGAAGGAACAGCTGGCTTTGTTCAGAAAGTCCAGCTTTGGGGCATTCTCAACATGAGGGAGCGTTCCACAAATCTCTAAAGGCACCCAGAAGAGAAATCAAGGGAGAGAAAGAAGTTGTGAACAGAACAGCTTACTGCAAGGAGGGACTGGGTTACTGCAGGCTACATGGAGAAGCCAGAGCAGAAAGGGGTTTTCTTCTAGTATCGTGGAGAGGACATGGGATTTTGTATTATTTGTTCACTTAAAGAAGAACCGCCTGAGGAACTCATTAGGGAGTGAATTCTCCTGCAAGACCAGGAGGCTAAGTGACCTGCCTACAATGCCCAAAAGAAAGCACTCCTGTTGGTGATTGGTGATGTGCTCATTTCCTGGCTGCTACTTAAAAAAAAAAAAAATATTGAAATGATCACAGGTCTTCATGTTAATGAGCCAGTGCTTCTTCCTATCCAACCAAACCATTTGAACAAAAAAATTTACTTTCTTTACAGAAAAGTTGCATTCATTCTATTTGGACACAATGGCTTAAATGTTCAGAAAGCCTATGGAAAAAGCTACTATGAAACTACTGTGAAAACCAAGCAGTATAACCTGGTAAAAGAGACAATGGCTTTTAAGTAATTTGGCTAATTTGCTTAAGAGGTTTCTGATCCATGTTGGTAATTTAAGAAAAAAAGTAGTCCCTGTATTTTATGGGTTTTAATAACAGTCAATAAAGAATACACTTAAAAATAGAACAAATTTACCATAAATATTCTATGATAAACATCCACTAAAGTAATAATTGTACAGCAGAATTACCCAATCCAGGTCACCATTAGAATCAGATCAATAAATCAGTGTCTTAATAGTGTTCTACAGTTGTTTGTATGCCTGTGGTATGGCATTAACACACATTCACATTCATGCCTTAACAATTAGAGAAAAAATGATAATGAGAGCTGTCTCCAAGTTTTCAAAATACAGAGGAAAAAAAACATTCCTACTTTAATTTGCATGGCCTTTTGACTTGCATCAGACTCTAAGCAATGTAAGGGATGAGGAAATGGTGTTAGTAATAATCTGTAGCACACAGTTAAGGTCTTCCAGGCACTCAGTCTGGTCATAGTAGCCTGTGTTGTCCTTGGCTCCTTGTTTTGTTTGAGCATCTTCAGAAAATAGTGATATTAGCTTCTCTGTGTTTTGCTTGTTTAAAACACCATCCTTTCTTCTGTATTCATCTTGAGCAAAACATGATTCTGGATCATTGTGAAAAGATCCTCCTTTAAACTGGCACTCGCCACTATTCATCACTGCAAACACAAGAAATGTGAGCTTCAGACACAGAGAGGTGTAAACAAGAAGCAATTCTGAGGAAGCTTCTACATACCATTTTTAGGAGTTGGAGAGTACCAGATGGCCCAAGTGAATGGAGGAAGGCCAGAACATATTTGTGAGAATAAGAAGAAATTGTCATTTGCCCAAACGCTGATATTTTAATGCATCCTCTTATCGTTTCTTAAAACAAATGTTGCCTCATAGCAACTGTTTCATTACTTCTTCACCAGAGGATACAAAATGCTGAACTACTCATTGCAGCATTAACTTGAGGACTGATTACCATATTTTCTTGAATACCACATGCCCCAGAATATAATATACACCTTGTTTTTGAAAAGCAGAATAAAGTTTAAAATATTTTTCAGAGTTATGGCTGTATAGAGCAAGGACAGAAACTAATCTTCAGCTGACTCAGCCTCCCTTTCCTTCTGAACTAAAGATGAAACCCTAGCTTCTGCTCCTAAAGACCGGTCTCCATTGGTGGCTCTGTAGTTTGAAAAGAGATGAAGACTCTCCAGGGCTGTGAAATAAGGAGAGGGAGAGACCAGGAGCATCTAGCATACCCAAAATTGCCCTATGAAAAGTTAGCTTGACTAGTGGAACATCAAGACCATTAGAAAGGAGATAAGATTGTTAACACCTGTGGAGTGAAGAACAATGAGTCATTAAGTCAATTGGCCTCCTGCAGCTTCCTGAGTGGTAATGTCGTAGCTGCTGCATTTTGAAGCAGAAATCAAACTTGGTCATTCTATTGAGGTCAGAAAAAGCAGTTTCCCTGCTTTAAACAACCCCCTTCCCCCCTCACCCCCCCATTTTGGGGGAAAAGATGTGTGTATGCAAGAAAAGATGGTATGGCATGTCCTAATAATTTTTAACCTAGAGTGTGTATATACAAACAACTAAGCACAGGATAAAAAGGGGCAGGGCTTCAACTCAGTAGCTTAGTATTAATGAAATAGAATTATTGAAAGTCAGTTTCCATTTACTATGGGCTAAAACCATGCACAAGGGCAGTTACTGTGAAGCAGTTAATCTGGACTAAGGCCTCACTACCTTGTATGTCTGTACTCCTAAAAGAAGAGAACTGTTTTAGTTCATGGTAATATAAATTCTATTTAAGACTAAAATTTAAATTAAAGTTTATACCATACCTAATAGTCTATTGCACTACTTTCCTTAAGACTAGCGCTGTTTACTTCCATAATCCAAAATGAGGCTTGCTTGTAAGTAAAAGGAAACTTTGCCAAAAGACTTGCTACTGCGTGGCAGGCCAAGCAGAAGTCATAAGCAGGGTCAGCATATGGTCTTAAACTCACTCTTACATCAACCATTGAATCTGTCAGCACAATAGATTTCTAGTACAAGGTACTTTAAGATACCCCTCTGATACAGAATCATAGGATATACCTGCCTTATTATTTGGAGATGCTTTTTGCTACTCCATTAGCTCTTCTCTTGTTGCTATTTCTTATCTCTTCTGATTTTGTAGGAGGATGGGAGAAGAGAAGACAAAATAAGCAAGGGAACTGTACTTGCTGGTTAAAGGAGATCATCATTAAAGTCTCCTCTCTCTCTCTCTCCATTTCTCCTTTCCTTGAACCAACTATGGGTTACTTATTTACCTTCTCTTTTGTAATTTGGCTTTTCTGTTCACCCTTTTGTCAGCTACTTTCAGTTTTATCTTCCAGGTGAGAAAATAAGGGACTGAAGGGACCAAAGGTAAGGCTTGGAATAAAAGAAAGTGAAGGTCTTTTCCTTCCATTGAATGCTGCTCTTACTAATTTAAAATTGGGAAAGATAAAGGCCTGAAGATCTCTTCCTTTCCCATCTTCTTCCTCCTGCTTCCCCAACCCCTGTATTCGTCCTGACTTTTTCTCCTGCTCTGCGTACTCAGACCCAAGCTGTGTGGGCTCCTGGGAAGTGGAAAAAGGAATAGGAAGAGTGAGTGGGGGGGGGGGGAACGTGATTATAGAGTAAACAAAAAGGAATGAGTAAATGAAAGACTAGGCTGAATGAAAGCAGAGAATCGAGGAAGAAGTAATCAGCAGGATAAACCACTCGTATCTTAAAGAAATGGGTTTGTTTAACATATAAAAAGTTAGAGGAACTTTAGGTCATCTTTGAGTCTGTCAGTGAATTGCCCACTATGGCGGGGCGGGACACGGCACCTGGTGTGTGCACACAAACTCAGAATTTGTAGGCCCCTTTGTACAGCAGGGTGAGACTGCATCAGACATCAGGCTGCGCTCTAAAAACACAGGGTGATGTACTCTAAAACCAGCATGTCTTAAATGTCTACTCCAAACCTGCATGCATCTCAGCCACGAAGCATTTTGTAAAAGCAAGACCTGAAGCAAGCTACAGTCTACCAGACAGAGGTAAAAAACAGGAGAGCGTGCCAGTGCCAGTGCTCTGCTACTGCAATGACAGAGAAATATGTCTGCTAATATGTGACTAGAGACTGGTCCTAAAGACCAGTCCTGAGGAAGAGGATCATGCTGGAGAGGAAGGCAAAACCCTGTGCAGTCCTTGCCAGTTTGATCTAGGTGAAAAATTGCTAAATATGATGCTTGATATCAAATCTGGAAATCTACTTCACTTTAGGTGAAAGAGCAGGATGCTCCAGTCACATATCTGATAGCACAAGCAAGGGTACCAGTGTACCCCTGTCAAAATGTTTGCCTTTAGCTGTGGCCAATAGCCAATACTTCAGATTCAATAGGTGTTATTAATAAGGTATATTGGATCCAGCATAGGGACTTATGGCATAGTCAAGCCTCACTTCCACGTTCTTCAAAGCAAGTAGGAAAACACTATCATGCATCATGCAGAGGCTTTGCAAACATTTACGCAGATCAGATACCAAGACCCCTATAGTATCTTCAATCAAGTAAAAGACGAGACTAGGTCTGCACAGAACTCTAAAACCCCAAGCAATTAAACTGTTTTGGTCAGAAGATGTATTAGTGTCCTTCCAATTCCATATCTCAAACACAGGACCGGAAGGGGCCTACTGGGCAGAGTTGCCATGCCAAGCCCAAATACAAGGCAAAGTACTAGAAAGATGAACACCCTCCATAGCATGTGTAAAAGTAAGGGAGAGGAGGGCATAGCCAATGAGTGGGAAGTAGTTACTACATGCCAAGAAGAGCACAAAAAGAAGATGGTACATCACATTAGAAAGCAAAACCCCTGATGATCCTTGCAAATCTAAAAAATTCCCTCCTGACCTCATGTTTGGAGATCAGTATGACCCTGAGCAAAGGCAGGCCTTTCTAGCCGGGAACATCTGAGCTTTCTAAGTACTGGCAGAAGTATTGGTGTGCCCTGGTCTAATGTGTGTTATATTACTTATGAGAGTTCACCTGAGATTCCTGCAGCTTTGGGATATTTGTCTATTCCCAGGCAAAGTACCTGATGAGAAAGGTAGCTTTATAAACATCTCATGTCTCAATAGTGCTGAACTAATGGATGCACCCTAACAGTGTCAAAGAGAGGAAACTGTTTATGATGATCACTATATAGGGCGTCTGTCATGGACACATCAGACAAGCATACTTGAACCATAGAAAGATGGGCTTCCGAGGGAAGGCTGAAGTGCGTACTACTGTCTGAGAGCTTCAGACTCGTGTGGCATTCCTCTCTACTACAACACTTGATAGTACACATAATGATATGTCTATACATCCAATTATGCATGAGATGCATGAGATAAACAAGAAAGGGGGCTCCTGTTCTTCCCTCCTTATAGCAATTAAGTTCTGGAAATTATGTCATCTGTATGCTACAACCCTTGAAGCTCTCCCAGGAATAATCAACAATATGGCTAGCTTCCAAGACAGGCGGTCTGTCACCAACCAGAATTAGCTACAGCAGAAATCTGTCACCAAGCTGATACTTCATCAGTGGGTGATTCCACTGATGTATTTGGTGGTAAATGAGTCTAACGCCAAATGTTCAAACTTCTGTTCCAGCAGGACCATGAGATGGATGCCTTCTTTTTGCAGTAGAAATGAGGCCTATGCATCTTCCCACCAGTTCTGCTCTTCCATGGGGTGATTCCCAAGCTAGATAGGAGCATGCCACACTCATCCTCACACCTCTTTTCTGCTAGGGTAGTCTTTTAAATAGATCTGTTAAAAATGTCAATTCAACTTCCAAATAGGCTCCCTATAGTTGCCTAATCCAGATCAAGTATTCCATCCCAATACTACATATTTGGCCATCATCCTGGAATACTCGTGGCAATCAGGAGAGGTCCTGGATAACTGGAAATAGGCAAATATAATTCCCATATTTAAGAAAGGGAAAAAGGAGGTTTCAGGAAACTACAGGCCGATCAGCCTCACCTCAGTCCCTGGAAAAATCATGGAGCAGATCCTTGAGGAATCTGGTTCTAAGCACTTGGAGGAGAAGAAGGTGATTAAGAACAGTTAGCATGGATTCACCAAGGGCAAGGCATGCTTGATCAACCTGATTGCCTTTTATGACGAGGTAACTGGTTCTACGGATGCGAGGAGACCAGTGAATGTGGCATACCTTGATTTTAGCAAGGCTTTTGATACGGTTTCCCACAACGTTCTCTCAGGCAATCTAAGGAAATATGGGCTGGATGAATGGACTGTAAGCTGGATAGAAAACTGGCTGAAGCATCAGGGTCAGAGAGTAGTAATCAATGGCTCAATGTCTAGTTGGCAGCCGGTATCAAGTAGAGTGCCCCAGGGGTCGGTCCTGCGGCTGGTTTTGTTCAGTGTTTATCAACAACCTGGAAGATGGCATAGAGTGTACCCCCAGCAACTCTGCAGATGACACCAAGCTGTGGGGAGTAGTAGATGCACTACTAGGGCTAGGATACTAGGGCTAGGGTAGGGCTAGGATTCAGAGTGACCTAAACAAATTGGAGGATTGGGTCAAAAGAAATCTCATGAGGTTCAACAAGAACAAGTGCAAAATCCTGCACTTAGGACAGAACAATCCCATGCGTCAGTACAAGCGAGGGGCTGACTGGCTGGGCAGGACCTCTGTAGAAAAGGTCCTGGGGTTACAGTGAACAATAAGCTGAATATGAGCCAGCAGTGTGCCCTTCTTGCCAAGAAGGCTAACAGCATCCTGGGCTGCATTGGTAGAAGTGTTGCCAGTAAGTCACAGGAAGTGATCATTCCTCTCTATTCAGCACAGGTGAAGCCACATCTGGAGTACTGTGTTCAGTTTTGGGCCCCCCACTACAGAAAGGATGTGGACAAATTGGAGAGAGTCCAGCATAGGGTGACAAAAATGGTGAGGGGGCTGAGGAACATGGCTTATGAGGAAAGACTGAGGACACGTGGCTTATTTATTCTAGAGAAGAGGGAATGGAGAGGACTTAATAGCAGCTGTCAACTACCTGAAGAGGGGTTTGAAAGAGGATAGAGACTGTTCTCAGTGGTGGCAGGCGACAGAACAAGGAGCAACAGTCTCAAGTTGCAGCAAGGGAAGTTTAGGTTAGATATTAGGAAGGATTTTCTCACCCATTGATACTGTTACTCTAGGTTGGGGTGGGCAAAATATGGCCCATGGGCCAAATGCAGCCTGCCAAGGGACTCCATCCTGTCCATGGTAGGTCCTTGGACCCGCATGGCCAGTTGTGTAGGCAGCCCGGGCCATGGCGTGTACAGCCAGTCCCACTGCCCTCATGAGCACTGTGGTGGTGTGGCTGCTGGACTCCACTTCCCTACAGCTCTTTTCAGCCACAGATGGCCCCAGCCCCAATGCCTGGGTATCCTGGTCCATCTGCCTTACACCCACTGGCGGGCATGCTAGATGGAGTGGGTGGGCAGAGTCTCCATGGGGACTGGCCTGGGACTGGTGTGGGCAGGGTGCGCACAGCGGGCCAGCCAGATGAGATGTGGCCACGGGCAGGTGCGAAGTGACGTCCAGGACTGGGACAGATAGGGCTGGGGCCAGAATGTAGAGCCAGGGCCCAGCGCAGAGCCACAATCCTTTGCCTGCACATCCCAGCAACAGGTGCCGATTTTGTGGGCAGGGGTGTGCCAGGAGCAGATTATGGTTCTCACAACAGCTCACCAGCACTCCCTAAGTGGCCCTTGGACCCAAATAATTTCCTACCTTTGCTCTAGGTCTGCCTGCCGCTGTCAAGAGGATCCAATTTTCTCAGTCTGATTGATGCTTGTCTACTAGTCAGAGAATTTACTCCAGCGTGGCACTTCAGCCCTCCAAAGATTACTGAGTCCCCATGCGTTGTTATCATCACCATCTCAAAATGGTCTAGTGGCTATTGCTTTGTCTCAAGATTAAGCAAGCTTTGGGCATTCATAGCATAGCCTTTGTATGCCTTGTTCACAAAGACAGACGTCATGCCACTTGTCCTCCCCTGCCACTTACCTTCTGTGGTGGCTCTGCCTCCAAAGCAGTCAGCAGTGGGAGCCCCAGCCCAGCCCAGCCCAGCCCAGCCCAGCCAGGCAAAAGCAGCAATGGCAGCTCTGGGCCTGGCTGGATTCAGGCCCGGGCTGAAGGTCAGTGGGGAGCGGGGGACACACAGGAAGGGGGTGGAGTGGCTAGTGGGGCAGGCAATGGGGGCAGGTTGTACAGTCTCCTCTGCACCCCACCTAAGCCACACAACGCAGGTGCCCTCTGCACACACCCCTCCCTGTGCAGTCTCCCCATGTGCCCCCACCCCCACCGTGTGATCTCCCTGTTGCTGCCCTTGCTGTGAGTCCTCTCCCCTGCCGCACAAGCCACCCTGGCATGGGGCAGGCGGTTTCTCAGCTTTGGCTTCAGCCCCAGGCCTGAAGCTAGAGCTGAGCCAGCCTGGGGTTGAAGCCAGAGCTGAGCCACTACCTGCCCCAAGCTGGTACTCGGATCTAGAAGGTGAGACTGAGGCGTGGAGGTGTGCTCAACTCCAGGTAATGCTAACGTAGTGCAGTGTTTTCCTATCTAAAATGATACGGTGCAATTGTTGGTTGTTGCTCTTGTCAGTGAATTACAAATTCTCTGGTGGTTACAGTAGCTATGTCAACTGCCAAGCATAAATTGAACTGGTGCTTGTTAACTTTTTTAGCCTCGTGGCACACCTCCATAACTTTTTGGAATTTAGTGGCAGCCCACTGAGAAACACTTGAGCTAAAATCTAGCTGGTACTAGATGAGGGTGGTGGGGACAGGGCATCATCTCACCGTGCTCTGCTTTCTCTACAGTCTACCAGTCTGAAGGTGAAAGCACACCCTAACTGCTGCGACTGCTCCTCTGGTGACTAGCACCTGGTCTCACAGTGCCTCCCACCAGCCCCAGGAGCATTGGAAGCAGTGGGGAATGAGACAGGCTGAAAAGAGCAGCCCCATGTGTGCAGGCACACACAGCAGTGTGTGCTGCTGGGCGCACAGGGGCATCCAAGTTGAAGACAGCTGGGTGGTTGGAAGGAACTGTGGGCACCAGGGTGCTTGGCCAAGCCGGAGGGGTGATCTTTTTCCTTCTGGTACAGAAGTGCCTCGTGGCACCCCAGTTAAGAATCACGGACATCAGAAAATTCTGCACAAAGCCTCATTAGATAGTAAAGACCTATGTCATCAATTACAATGGAGTCTCAGAAATGTCATTTATATCTGACACGACTACTGAAAAAGACCATCCGTGGCACCAGGAACAGTAATTATGTTACTGCTTGAACTACAAAATCATACCTTACATTAAGCAGATCACTACATTAAATAATATTTTGCATACCTTTTTTATGAGAATGAAATTATAAGGAGGTTAAAGGAATTTTATGAATTAGAATGCAATGACTACAGAATGCAACTGACAACTGACGCCCAGGAAAAAGCCAACCTATTAAATAGGTACTTTGCGTCGGTCTTTCATCAGCCCCATGGGACGCCCGTGGCCGCTACAGGGCCGGGAAGTCCGGGTGAGGGTGATCCCCTGCCCTCCATTAATGCTGACTTTGTGAAGGAACATCTTGAGAAGCTGGATACCTTCAAGTCAGCCGGCCCTGACAATCTTCACCCCAGGGTACTCAAGGAGCTGGCGAGCATCATAGCCCAGCCTCTAGCGCGGATCTTTGAAAACTCTTGGCGCTCTGGTGTAGTGCCCGAAGACTGGAAGAAGGCCAACGTGGTGCCTATCTTCAAGAAAGGGAGGAAAGTGGATCCGGCTAACTATAGGCCCATCAGCCTGACTTCTATCCCGGGGAAGATCTTAGAAAAGTTTATTAAGGAGGCCATCCTTAATGGACTGGCCGACGCCAACATCTTAAGGGATAGCCAGCACGGGTTTGTTGCGGGTAGGTCTTGCTTGACCAATCTCATTTCCTTCTACGACCAGGTGACCTATCACCTGGACAAGGGAGATGAGATTGATGTCATATATCTTGACTTCAAAAAAGCCTTCGATCTGGTGTCCCATGATCGTCTCTTGGAGAAACTGGCCAATTGTCGCCTTGGGTCCTCCACGATCCACTGGCTGGAAAATTGGCTCTGGGGTCGGACCCAGAGGGTAGTAATTGATGGAAGTCACTCATCGTGGTGTCCTGTGACCAGTGGGGTCCCCCAGGGCTCTGTCCTTGGACCCATACTGTTCAACATCTTCATTAATGATGTGGACACTGGAGTCAGAAGCGGACTGGCCAAGTTCGCCGATGACACCAAACTTTGGGGCAAAGCATCCACACCAGAAGACAGGCGGATGATCCAGGCTGACCTGGACAGGCTCAGCAAGTGGGCAGACGAGAATCTGATGGTGTTCAACACCGATAAATGCAAGGTTCTCCACCTTGGGAAAAAAAACCCGCAGCATCCTTATAGGCTCGGCAGTGCTATGTTGGTCAGCACTATGGAAGAAAGAGACTTGGGGGTCATCATTGACCACAAGATGAACATGAGCCTGCAATGCGATGCTGCAGCTAGTAAAGCGACCAAAACGCTGGCTTGCATGCATAGATGCTTCTCAAGCAAATCCCGGGACGTCATTCTCCCCCTGTACTCGGCCTTAGTGAGGCCGCAGCTGGAGTACTGAGTCCAGTTTTGGGCTCCACAATTCAAAAAGGATGTGGAGAAGCTTGAGAGAGTCCAGAGAAGAGCCACGCGCATGATCAGAGGTCAGGGAAGCAGACCCTACGATGACAGGCTGAGAGCCCTGGGGCTCTTTAGCCTGGAAAAGCACAGGCTCAGGGGTGATCTGATGGCCACCTACAAGTTTATCAGGGGTGACCACCAGTATCTGGGGGAACGTTTGTTCACCAGAGCGCCCCAAGGGATGACGAGGTTGAATGGTCACAAACTACTACAAGATCGTTTCAGGCTGGACATAAGGAAGAATTTCTTTACTGTCTGAGCCCCCAAGGTCTGGAACAGCCTGCCACCGGAGGTTGTTCAAGCGCCTTCATTGAACACCTTCAAGATGAAACTGGATGCTTATCTTGCTGGAATCCTATGACCCCAGCTGACGTCCTGCCCTTTGGGCGGGGGGCTGGACTCGATGAACTTCCGAGGTCCCTTCCAGCCCTAATGCCTATGAAGCCTATGAAGACTTAGTTTAAAAAAAAATGTTCTAAGAAAAAAAGCCATGTTAAATTTCCATCTCCCTTTTCAAGTTAAGATTACTGCAAATGTGGAAAGACAAGTCTGTAAGAATCTGGACCTGATTTATTGGCTTACATATTTCTATGATGTATTAGGTTTGCTTTGACTTCCTTTCATAAATCTCCTCTTTCCTGCTCAATTCTTGGATACTAGTTCATGTATTTTCCTTTTTTCTGATGGGATGCTTACTTTCCACTAGATGGTGCTACAGTCCCTGTTGTTGAAATCCTGGCTCATGCATACCACTGCGAGGCAGGTTTCAATGGCTAATATAGCTGAGAGACTGAAGGTATATTCATGTGGCAAGCAGTACTGATTGGGTGCAAATTCAGTACACTAAAATGACACAGATATTAATTTATAGTTTACCTAATTGCTAAAGTTAGAATCTAGCAATCAGACTGAGGAGCCAGGCCAGGCACTGGGCAGAGGCATGCATAGAGCCTACTGCACCATTTCAGTACACAGTACGGGATGGGTCAGCACAATGACACATTTCTCCAGACACTGCCACCCCATCCCTTTGTTCTGAAGCACAATGGCCACTGATCTACTTCTTGGAAGAGTTTTGTAATTGTGTTAATGTCTTCTGCGCTTAATGCTGCTTTATCTTGGTCTAAAATAGTTGAAAAAAGTGATTAGCCCCATTTTCTAGATAGGGTTAAGTAAGAGCTGAGAATTTGAAGCAATTTGCATAAGCAGCACTACGAGTTGAAAAGACATGGGACTTTCATAGCAAAATTTTAGATTCTAGTCTAAACTTAACACAAATTGTCCATGTGCCTGTAATCAAGTCCACTTCGTGCCTCAGTTACCCCAGCTGTTAAACAACACATTTCTTCCAAGAGCAATAGTCTGAGGCTCTGAGCTAATTTTGAATGTGCAAAAAAAAAAAAAAAAAAAAAAAGACCTGAGCAAATATACATATTTACTAACAGTAAAATGCTTGCAGAATGATGCCATAGCTCACAGTACCTCTTAGCAGTGAAATATTGTCATCTTAGCTACTACTGCCTCATTCTCTCTTTGCACATTTTCCTATACAAACAAATACAATGCTTTGGTACTACCACAATGTTTGCTTTGGTGGTTCTGTTTATATAGTGCATCCATTTCTCCATTCTTCCTCAGTTTTGTTATTAGTTTGGAAGTTTTTGGAATCTTAGATAGTTGTTCAGTACAAAGCACAGTGGTATTAGCGTTGAACAAACCTGAGTATCTACCCTGCAAAAGCATGCTCTGCCTGCCAGCTTCAACAGACTCCAGACCGACATGCCCCAAGCTCAGAAATAGAGTGGAGTTCCTCTCAAGCACACTAGGGACAGAGGTCTTGAGAGCAGCCACAGAGGGACACCCTTGAGTGGCCCCAGGTGTAGATTTTCAGTTTTGGAGCATGTCAGCATGAGTGGGCGGGCAAGACAAGCTCAGAAACATCCCAGCTACAGTACACTGTTGCCATGCTGTACATATGCACAAAGGTGCATCTCCATGTGCAATTAATGTGAAGCAATAAACTCCGGAGCAGTTTGAGCCAGAGTAAACTACTTGTACACATGCACCTAGGACAGCAACAATTTGAGCCAGGATGGAGCAGGCCTGGCTGGCAGGGGGCACAGGGGGTCAGCCCTGAGCTCCAGGTTGTGGCATCAGGGAGCAGAGGGGCCAGCTGGGCCATGAGAGTGCTGAAAGGGCAGAGCCATGTGGTTAGGTGGCAGGCAGAAGTGTGGTCCCCAGCTGGCTGGGATGACTGGGCACAATTTATGCCCACGATCAGTGTCTACACATGCATTTAATTGAAGTAAATTACCCTGGCATAAGATAGTACTGTCGTACTGTGACATAAATTAGTTTACTGGCTACTGCGACCTAATACCGAGGCACATGTAGACAGTGACACTTTACTCTGCAGCTAATAAGTCTACCCCATAATAAAGTACATGTGTAGACATGGCCAAAGTGCTTTAAATTAATACAAATACTTTTAAACCAAAATTTCCATAGATATCACTGTGTTTTGTTGCATACAGTGCACACATTTCCTGCCCCCTTCCCCCTCCCCCCCAAAAAGCAGCCCCTGCAAATCTGGGGTGCATGTATAGAGAAAGGAAGTTTATTTTCTGACCAGGGTAGAAGTACCCTGCTCTACTGCCCTGTGGAACAGGAATCATCTGTTGCTTGCATTGCTATTCAGACAGCTAAAGGAATCAACTGACTTAAGGGCTCATTGTTCTTTACTCCACAGATGTTAACAATGATTTCTCCTTTTTCAGGGTCTTGATATTCTACTAATCAAGCTAACCTTTCTTAGGGAAATGTTTCTGTCTCCTAAATGTTCCTATTTCTTTCTTCCTAGTTTACAGCCTTAGAGACTCTTTTTCAAAATCATAGATACATCTATGGAGACCAATCTTCAGCAGCAACTAGAGTTTCAGCTTTTGTTAGGTAAGAAAGGGAAGGTGAGTCAGTTGAAGATTAGGCTCTGTCCCTGTTCTATGCAGTCATAACTCTGAAAAAATCTTCTTTTCTTCATTCTGCCTTTCAAAAACAATGTGCATATTATATTAGGGGGGCATGTTGTATGCAAAATATATGATACTTTTTCATCACCTTTTAGGGTAGGGGTGTCAAACATGCAGCCCATGGGATGGATGTAGCCCACAGAGGTAGGTTAATTCAGCCTAAAGGACTTCTTGCAAGCTAGACCATCCATCTTTGTAGCCCCTGAGGCTACAGTATTAATCCTTGCTGTTTTTATGTGGCACCAAAACCCAGGGAGTTAATGACACTCACATCTTTCCTCCCTCCCCCCCCCTCAGTCCTGCTTCCTTTCCCCTCTGCCCCCATCCACTGAAATCAGGGATTTTAGTTGCCCCTGGCAACTAAGATTTGTGGTGGGGGAAAAGGGGGAAGCAATTGGCAGCAGCGTTAACCCCCTGGGTTCCAGAGCCACGAAGAAACAGCGGCTCTGGCATCTGTGAGGATTAATCCTGCTGCCACTCCTTGCAAGTTGTCTGTACTGTGAGAAGTCCCCAGAGGGCCCAACAAATTGGACACTTCTGGTTTAGACCATTAAAAGGTTGGGGGTGTGTAGGGAAGCAGAACACATCTCAGTCAATTCCAGGCAATTTTTGCTGTTCTGGGTTGATCCTTGCTTTTTTAAAAGCAAAAATGAAATTTGTGTTGTACAAGTGACAATTATGTGGGACAAGCAGTGGCCTTTTAAACAACCGGACTTCTCAAATACTAAATTTCATCTCTAAGGCATACACTAAACCAGGGATCAGTAGCATACAGCCCGCAGGCCAGATCTGGCACATGGAGCCCACAGAGGCACCTGTGCCTGTGCCCATGCCTGTTCGGGCTGAGCAGTGAGGCCGTGCTGGGGCCAAGGAACTGAAAACTGTGCCCCTACTGTTGCTACTTTTCCCTGCCCCACTCTTCTCCCCCGCTTCGCCCTTCCTAAGGCTGAGGTGCAAATATACCGTCCAGCCAGAGGGGAGCTGTGCCAGGGGTGGGAAACTGGAAGCTGTTTCCACACTGCTACTGCTCCTCCCTGACCCCACCCACCCACCCACCCAGCATGGCCCTACTGCAGCCTTCTCCACCTACAAGCTGTGCCTGTAAAGCAGCCAGGGAGAAGGGAGCTAGGAAAAGCGGTGGTGGCATGGATGCAGCTCCTAGCTGTTAGACTTTGGCAGGGGTGCATGGACCCACCCCCCCCTTGCCCACCTGCTGAAGCTGCTCGGCCTGGGTCAAACTGCAGCTTGTTTGTTCCAGCCCATGGCTTGAAAAAGGTAGCTGGCTCCTGCATAGACTATTTACAATAATTCACTGTAATGCATTAAATTATGTATCACATTCTTTAACATGTCATTGGGTTCTGGGAAAATCTAAATATAGGGTTTTGTGCATGTTGCCTTTTATAAGTTCAGAAAGAAAATTACATTAGTAGGCTACAGTTTGAGGTTATAATGATACTTGGAAAGATATTCATTGCTTTGGACATTGCTTGTAAAGCGTTTGCTGTAACTATAGTGACATTAAAAGCTACTCAGAGCTTAGGAAAGCTCATTAAGATTTTTTTAATACAAAACCAATTTGTGCAGATCATATTTACAGTAGGATGTAATGAATAATTTAACTATGCAAATATTATTTTATTTTATGGTAACTGCTATTTGTAAACATTTTACATTATACATTATAGCACTATGAAAATAAAAAAGGGTTTTTATAATGAAGTCAGGTTATTCTATTTTTAGCATCAGCTATGAGAAAAGAGGGCTGCCAACTGTAACAAAAAAGACATGACATCATGGTTTTTAATGCCTGCCATTCACCCTGTAATGAATAGCTCCTGCTTCAAGGTATACTATGGCACCAGATCAAATCTTCTGGTGTGATGGTAAACCAGCAGCATGTGTGTCACAAGTGGCAAGGGCAACCCATGTGGCAAGTGGAAGATCAGAGAGGGAACAAGCAACACAGTAGCAGAAGGGCAGGAAACAAAAAAGCAGAGCAGCAGATGTGGAACATAGAGCAGGAAGCAAAAGGCAGAGCAGCAAATAGGACAGGTGAAGGGGACTGGCATGGCACTCACAAAGGGTACAGGGTTAATTTGTGACAGACCTGCTAAAAAGCTTGGCTCCCACTGCCCTCATGAAGCAGTTCATTCTCACTCTAGGAGAGTTGCTCAAGGGAGTGGCTATGCAAATGAATTTTTTCACCCCTAGTTTGCACTAAGGATACCTTTTTTGAACAAAAGAATGGGGTTCCAGGCTGCCTTTTGCAATAAATGGGAGCAAGCCTTCTATCTAAATTTAGAATTTCTCAAGATAAAGACCGTTCCTTGTTAATGTTCCCTGGACTGTATTCCAGGCAACAAGGAAGCAGTGCTGGTCCACCGGCCTTTGGGGATGACTATGTTGCACCCTTGTAAGATATGGCGTAGTGGGCACATTCCCCTGGACAGCAGGCATTTCTGGACCATTGGCATACGGTGGGATTTCATCTCTCTAAAGGTGCTGTGTTTATTTATTACAGTGTCTGGAAGCGGAAAAAAAATGATGTGTTTATGCCACAAATTAAAATACAAAAAGGCTACCTCTGAGAACTGGCAGAATTTTGGATAAAAATCTAACTATAGTAAGGTATTTTTACTCAAATACAAAAGAAAAATATAGGAGAACCAATTATATCAGGATAGTGAAGTAATATATACAAAAATCTTATCAGAAATCACTGTAAGGAAAATAAAGCTATACTATAACATGAGACTATAACTGAAGGCAAGATACTAGCCATCCAATAAGCATCTTGGCATTAACGTATTATTTTTATAACTATTTAGTATGTTGAATCATACATATTTAAAATAGGATATCTGATGTTCAAACTATAGCTGCTTCAGACATTTGTAACAGAGATCTCTTACATGGGCCACCAACCAGAAAAAGGGACTGGTTTATGTAGTGATAGCACAAAAGCAAATCTTTATCTGCTGTTGCTCAGCAACCATGTGTGGAGGGCTCATTTTTCACTTTTGCCTTAACTAGACTTGACAGGAAAATGATAATAAGTGTGAGATTAATATCAAAGGCTATAGATTGTTTTGAACAGACATGCAGACATGTCAAGAAAGAGGCATACAATTTGGTTGCTCTTGAGAGAGGGAACATTAGGAAAACTGAGAATGACATGGTAGGCTCATTACTAGTTTATTGTACAAAAAGCAATTCTTAGAAAAACTACAAAGCCCCATACCTCCTCTTTTTGGTCTTCCTATAGGTCTCTTACAAAAATCAATCTTTTAATATCATTTAGACTGTTGTTATTTCTGGGCCAACTTTTAGTTACATTAATGTTTTAAAATATCCTTCGGTGGTTGCTATGCAACACAAATTCCAAGCAAAAGTATGTTTTAGTCAGTTTACTAAATGGAGAGCTGCCAAGTTAAACAAACTGTAACCAGACAACTAGTGTAGCATGTAATTAAACGACTAATCAAGGTATTAATGGAATATCCAGTTCTAGTACAATCCACACTAGAGACATGTCAGGTAAATCCATCAGTTCAGATCTAAAATGTCAAAGATATTAAATATATTCAAAAGCTATATCCTTTACCTTACCATGTATACAGAGAATAATTTAAATAAATGTCAAATGTGCAGCTTTTTAATTTATTCTTACTATTGTATAAATACAATTGTTTACAGAAATAAGCAAACTATTTATTACACATTTTTGTGCAGTCAGCTGACATCTATTTTTTGTAAATCAGGTCCACAATACCTGAAACATCCATGACCCCTGTTCCCTTCTTTTCCCCTTAGTAGCAAAGAGCTTGTCCTTTCTTTAGCTGCCCTGGCTTTTTCCTGTGGGACCCCAGGTGCTGGCTGCTAGTGGGTTGGGCTGGTGGCAGTGAACGGAGGCTATTTCGAGATTGTCAGGTAGGCCACTCCTGCTTGTTGCCTGCAGGTGGATGATGGGGAGATGGTTGAGATAGTGTTGTGATGGCTTTGCTGCTGGCATGCTCCAGGTGAGACAGCTGCCTTGAGAACAAGATGGATGAAGATCTGTGTTCATATGTGTGTGTGCCTGTTGAGGGTTGACTAGAGATGGTGAGGAATCCTTACTGTGCTGGGAATCGGGGTGCTGTGCACTACCAGACACATAAAGCTGTTAATCTCCTCTGCCGTTCTGTCCCTTTTACTGTCTCATTACCAACGTAATTCCATATTACAAGGAAAGTAGCTTATTTTTGTCATGGTGTCCAAGTGAATCATTAGCATTCAATTATTTTGTTTTAAAATACAATTATTTTTAACTCCAAATTATTCTGTGAATGATTTAGGATTTAGAAAGCTTTAACCTTGGTTTGAAAGCATTTGTTGTCATCTCATAATTTTAGCATCAACATAGAAGAGCATTAAATATAAAACATAAGCATCCAATAAACTTTATTTTCCATTCTGTTTGGTCTTCAAATTATTCCAAAATCCTTTACAGAGTTAAAGAATACAATTAGAGAGATTTTAAAACACTGAAGGCATATATGTAAGGGGAAAAGGTTTCCAGCTGAGTTTTAAATATAAAATTAAATTCTTTGATGCAAAGAGATATTAATGTCTCCACGGTAAAAGTAATGTTACATACAACATTCCAAATTACATGTAACCGTAATAACATAATTTAAATGAAATCTGAATCCAGAAAAACTCAGAAAGATTTGATAAATTTCTTACAGCTGCTAGCTGAAAATTGGTGTTGGTAAAATGAAACAGCTGTGTGTAGTACTGCTACAATAAATTGACAGTACATGATGTCTGTCAAGAATGTCACCCTTTAAAGTAACGCTAGCAATATGAAAAGTAAAAGAAAAACTGAGAAATATATTGCTGCTGGAAATGCACAACCAAAAAAATATGGAACAATGCACATTGATTACTATTAATTCTGGGAGTAACAAATGAAAAAGCTGCTGCTGCGTACTTTAAAGAACTGCTGTCCAAATGCTCTTGCTTACTAAAACATGGAATGCATGTAAAAATAACAAAAATTAAAAGGAGCTATTCCCACCCAGTTAGAAAGATTTAAACCATTTTTTTTGTCAGAGAGTAAATGGCATCTGGCCTACATTGTTTCTTATAAATTATAAGGTGTTTGCTTCTTGCAAGTACTTGTCTAGCTCTTCTATCCTTTGGATGAAGAATATGTAATGCACCTGCTGTTCACCTTGACAAAGATTAATTGCCTAGCTACCAACAGTTGAAATGAGGACATTTTGAGGCAAAAAGTTGCCATTTTAATAAACTGGATTAAGAGAAGAAAGCTTCAAGTAATAAGAGAAATTATTTTTGCTAGAACACAGGGAATATGTGTCCTTACTATTTATCAGATTGATACCCTATCCAAAAGTCTCAAAGCTATGGATAGCTAGTATATATGAATAGCATCCCCTTAAGAACAGTTTACTTTTTATAGCACCTTCTATCCTTAGATCTGAAGGTTCATTATAAATATAAAATAATTAAGGTTCACTATATACTTTTGGTTATTATCCTACTTTGCAGGTGAGCAGACTGAAGGTATGTCTACACAGCAGTCACTAGAGAGAGCTTCAAACACAAAGCAGAGTAAACAGGTCCGTGCTGAGCTCCTTGTTTCTCTGGCTAGAGTGCTACTGGCATCCCAGCTCTGGATAGTTTACTGCTAGCTGGGGTAGGTCTACACTATGCTACAGCCAGGGACATAGATGTTATGAGACACAGACAGGTCCAGCATTACCTAAGCCATTTGCAGACCTGGAAATAGAACTAAGGCCTCCTCTTCCTCCTGGTCCTATACCAAACCACAGTGGTGTAGTCCTTCCCAGGGACTGTCCTGTACCCCTGCAAGGAGAGTGTTTGTCTAGTACAGGGATTCTCAACCAGAGTGCCTCAAGATCCTTCTAAGGGTGCTGCACAGCATGAGCAGTTATTTAGTATGTGAATACCTCTGCATGATGCATAAGCACAGAAGTTTCTAACAGGAATCTACAGTGTCAAAAGCATTCTGGCCTGTTGTGGTCTGTCCAAGTTCTTTGCAACAGAAGAATTGCTCTTTTATTTTTCTGTAGTCAAAAAATTAACTGAAAGCTAAGAGCCGGTATTTTCCTAGATGCATCTTTAGTCTGAAAAGGTTGAGAATCACTGGCCCAGTACCATAAGCAGATCCAGAATTGTGGGGAGGGGTGAGTCCCTCCTCCCTACCCCCCAGCAGTATGGCACATTTGCAGTGAAGGTTCACTGCCTATGTACCATATGGCAACAGGGGGTATGACCACACCTGCTTGACCAGGATCCTATATGGCATGTCAGTGAAGCTCCCGCCTAATGCTCTGCCTCTGCCATAAGGTCTATGAGTACAGTGGCTGGTCAATGTGGGGTTATAGAATCATAGAAAATTAGGGCTGGAAGGGACCTCAGAAGGTCATCTAGTCCAACCCCCTGCTCAAAGCAGGACCATCCCCAACTAGATCATCCCAGCCCAAGCTTTGTCTAGCCGGGTCTTAAAAACCTCCAAGGATGGAGATTCTACCACCTCTCTAGGTAACCTGTTCCAGTGTTTTACTACCTTCCTGGTGAGAAAAGTCTTCCTCATATCTAACCTAGACTTCCCTTGCTGCAACTGGAGACCGTTGCTCCTTATTCTGTCATCTGCCACCACTGAGAAGAGTCTAGCTCCATCTTTTTTTCAAACCTCCCTTCAGGCAGTTGAAAGCTGCTATTAAATCCCCTCTTAGTCTTCTCTACTCCAGACTAAATAAGACCAGTTCCTTCAGCCTCTCCTCAGAAGTCATGTCCCCCAACCCCCAAACCATTTTTTCGCCCTCCAATTTGTCCACATCCTTTTTGTAGTGGGGGGCCCCAAAACTGAACACAGTACTCTAGATGTGGCCTCACCAGTGCTGAATACCCTGGACCTGCTAAAAACACATCTACCAATGCAGCCCACTATGCTGTTAGCCTTCTTAGCAACAAGGGAGCATTGTTGGCTTATATTCAGATTATTGTCAACTGTATAGGAAGACCCCAGGTCCTTTTCTACAGAGCTGCTGCCCAGCCAGTCAGCCCCCAGCCTGTACTGGTGCATGGGATTGTTCTGTCCTAAGTGTAGGACTTTGCACTTGTCCTTACTGAACCTCATGAGATTTCTTTTGGCCCAATCCTCCAATTTGTTTAGGTGACTCTGAATCCTAGCCCTACCCTCCAGAGTATCTACTACTTCCCCCAGCTTGGTGTCATCTGCACGCTTGCTGGGGGTACAGTCTATGCCATCTTCCAGGTTGTGGATGAACACAGTGAACAAAACTGGCCCCAGGACCGACCCCTGGGGCACTCCACTTGATATCGGCTAACTAGACACTGAACCAATGATTAGTACTTTCTGAGCCCAATGCTCCAGCCAGTTTTCTATTTACCTTACAGTCCATTCTTCCAGCCCATACTTCCTTAACTTGCCTGGGAGAACGTTGTGGGGGACCGTATCAAATGCCTTGCTAAAATCAAGGTACACCACATTCACTGGTCTCCCCGTATCCACAGAACCAGTTACCTTGTCATAAAAGGCAATCAGGTTGATCAAGCATGCCTTGCCCTTGGTGAATCCATGATGACTTTTCTTAATCACCTTCTTCTCCTCCAAGTGCTTAGAAATTGATTCTTTGAGGGCCTGCTCCACGGTTTTTCCAGGGACTGAAGTGACACTGATTGGTTTGTACTTCCCTGGATCCTCCTTTTTCCCTCTCTGAAATATGGGCACTATGTTTACCCTTTTCTAATCATCTGGGAACTCTCCCAATTGCCATGAGTTTTAAAAGATGATGGCCAGTGGCTCTGCAATCTCTTCAACCAGCTTCTGCACCCTCGGGTGCATCCTGTCTGGCCCCATGGACTTATATATGTCCATGTTTCCTAAATAATCCCTATTATTTCACCACTGAGGGCTGCTCACCTCTTCCCCAAACTGTGCTGCCCAGTGCAGTAGTCTGAGAACTGACCTTGTCTGTGAAGACTGAGGTGAAAAAGGTATTGAGCACATCAGCCTTTTCTGCATCCTCTGTCACAAGGTTGCCTCCCTCATTCAGTAAGGGACTCCCACTTTCCCTGATCCTCCTCTTGCTAACAACATATTTGTAGAAACCCTTCTTGTTACCTTTCACATCCCCTGCTAGCCACAGCTCAAATTGCACTTTGGCCTTCCTGACTTCATCCCTGCATGCCCAAGAAATGCTCTTATACTCCTCCCTAGCTGTTTGTCCAAGTTTCCACCTCTTATTAGCTTTCTTTTTGTGATTTAGTTTACTGAAGAGTTCCCTGCTGAGCCAAGCTTGTCTTCTGCCATAGTTGCTAGTCTTCCTGTGCATCAGGATGGTTTGTTCCTGCACTCTCAGTAAGGCTTCTTGAAAGCACAGGCACCTCTTCTGGACTCCTTTTCCTCTCAGACTGGCTTCTCAGGAATTCTCTTAGCAAGCTGAAGCCTGCTTTTCTGAAGGGTCCTTCCTTGCTGCTCTCCATTCTTCCGGATCCTGAACTCAATTGTCTTTTGGTCACTGCTGCCCAAGCTGCCACCCACTACTACATTCCCCACCAATTCTTCCCTGTTTCTGAGCAGCAGGTCAAGAAGAACATGGCCCCTAGTTAGCCACTTCAGCACTTACACCGGGAAATTGTCCCCAACACTGTCCAAAAACTTCCTGGATTGCCTGTGCACTGCTGTATTGCTGTCCCAGTAGATGTAAGGATGATTGAAGTCCCACATGAGAACCAGGGCCTGTGATTGGGAAGCTTCTGCTAGCTATGTGAAGAAAGCCTCATCCACCACTTCCTCCGGGCCTGGTGGTCTACTGCAGACACTCATCATGACATCACCTTTGTTGCTTTCCCCTCTGACCCTAACCCAGAGACTCAACAGGCCTTATCTGTTAGATATGTGGGGAGCCAGAGGAAAAGCAAGGGCAACATTGGACCCCTGCTAAACCAGTTGGGACAACTGACAACCAATGCCCAGGAAAAAGCAAACTTGCTTAATGGGTACTTTGCATCAGTTTTTCACCAGTCCCATGGGATGCCCCTGCCCACTGCAGAACAGGGTGGCCCGGGTGAGGGAGATGCCTTACTCTCCATCAAAGCTGATCTTGTGAAGGAACACCTTGACAGGTTAGATACCTTCAAGTCAGCCGGACCTGACAGTTTACACCCAGGGTACTCAAGGAGCTGGCTAGCATCAAAGCTCAGCCCCTGACATGGATCTTCGAGAACTCCTGGCACTCTGGTGAAGTGCCCGAAGATCGGAAGTCAATGTGATGCCCATCTTCAAGACAGGGAGGAAAGTGGATCCAGCAAACTATAGGCCCATCAGCCTGACCTCTATATGGTGAAAGATCTTAGAAAAGATTATCAAAGAGGCCATTCTTAACAGACTGGCTGATGGCAACATCCTGAGGGATAGGCAGCACAGATTTGTTGTGGGTAGGTCTTGCTTGACCAATTTCCAATTACACTAATTAGCACTACAGACGAAAGGGACTTGGGGGTCATGATTGACCCCAAGATGAACATGAGCCTGCAATGCGATGCTGCAGCTAGTAAAGTGAGCAAAACGCTGGCTTGCATCCATAGATGCTTCTTAAGGAAATCCTGGGACATCATTCTCCTGTTGTACTTGGCCTTGAGGAGGCCGCAGCTGGAGTACTGTGTCCAGTTTTGGGCTCCACAATTCAAAAACGATGTGGAGAAGCTTGAGAGTGCACAGGAGAGCCACGCGCATGATCAGAGGTCAGGAAAACAGGCCTTATGATGAGAGGCTGAGAGCCATGGGACTCTTCAGCCTGGAAAAACGCAGGCTCAGGGGTGATCTGGTGGCCACCTACAAATTTATCAGGGGTGCTCATCAGGATCTGGGGGAACATTTGTTCACCAGAGCGCCCCAAAGGATTACAAGGTCGAACAGTCACAAAATCCTCCATGACTGCTTCAGGCCATAAGAAAGAACTTCTTTACTGTCCGAACCCCCAAGGTTTGGAATAGACTGTCACTGGAGATGGTTCAAGCACCTACTCTGAACACCTTCAAGAGATGTTTGGATGTTTATCTTGCTGGGATCCTATGATCCCTCCTGACTTCCTGCCCCTGGGGCAGTGGGCTAGACTCAGTGATCCTCCAGGGTCCCTTCTAGCCCTAGTGTCTATGAAAAAATCTCCAGTTTCATTCTGGCGCTCTGAGCAATCATATGGCTCTTTTACATAAAATGTAACTCCTCCTCCTCTTCTTCTCCCTTGCCTGTCCTTCCTGAACAGTTTGTACCCATCCATTACAGTGCTCCAGTCATGCAACTCTCCAGTCATGCAAGCTCCAACTAAGTCTCTGTTATTCCAATCATGTCACAGTTCCGTGACTGTACAAGGACTTCCAGTTCTTCCTGTTTGTTTCTCAGGCTCTGTTCATTTGTGTACAGGCACCTAAGGTAACTAGTCAATTGACTTGATTTCCCAGGAAGTATAAGAACACCTTCCCTGTTGCCCCTTCCTGCTTGCTCTTCCTCTGCTTCCTCATTTACCTCAGGGCTTTGGTCTCCATCCTGCAGCAAACCTAATTTAAAGCCCTCCTCACTAGGTTAGTGAGTCTGCCTGTGAAGATGCTCTACCCTCTCTTCGTCAGGTGCATCCCGTCTCCTCCCAGCAATCCTTCCTGGAACAACATCATTGTCAAAGAAGCCAAAGCCCTGGTGGCGACATCACCAGCACAGCCAGGCATTGATTTGCAGGATGCCCCTGCTCCTGCCCTTTACTTTGACTGGAAGGATCAGAGAACACCATCTTGACAGGCTGAGAGCCTTGGGGCTCTTTAGCCTGGAAAAGCGCAGGCTCAGGGGTGATCTGATGGCCACCTATAAGTTTATCAGGGGTGACCACCAGTATCTGGGGGAACGTTTGTTCACCAGAGCGCCCCAAGGGATGACGACTAGGTCAAATGGTCATAAACTACTACAAGACCGTTTCAGGCTGGACATAAGGAAGAATTTCTTTACTGTCCGAGCCCCCAAGGTCTGGAACAGCCTGCCACCAGAGGTGGTTCAAGCGCCTACATTGAACACCTTCAAGAGCAAACTGGATGCTCATCTTGCTGGGATCCTATGACCCCAGCTGACTTCCTGCCTTTTGGGCAGGGGGCTGGACTCGATGATCTTCCGAGGTCCCTTCCAGCCCTAATGTCTATGAAATCTATGAAATCTGAGCCCTTGTTCCCTTTACCCCTGCACTAAGAGCCCTGTAATCACTTTTGATCTGCTCATGATCTCCCCTGGTGGTATCATTGGTGCCCACATGGATAAGCAGCATGGGATAGTAGTCAGAGGGCCAGATGAGTTTTGGTAATCCCTCCTTGACATCTTGGATCTGGGCTCAAGGCTAGCAGCAGACTTCCTAAGACAACAGGTCAGGTCGGCCTGGCCTGTCCTCCTCCACCAATGAAACACACTCCACCCTTTCTGATCCTAGGGCTACATATCTTTTCTCCAGATGAACTGCTGTAGATGGAAATGAAGATTTCTGCTTGCTGCCAGAAGCCACAAGCTTCCGGCTTCCACCCTCCTGGGAGTCCATGTCTTCTCTCTTCTTTAGTACCGCCCCTAGCAGTTCTTCCTCCAGTCCTGGAGGTCTCCTCCAGCATCAAATTGATGAACTCCTCGTGGCAGAGGATGCGTTCGAGCCTCACTACCTCCTCCTGTAGCTCTCTTGCCCGTTTCCTGAGAGACACCACCAGGAGGCACCGCTCACACCGCAGGCACTCCCCCACCTGGCCGTCATTAGAAGGAACCTGCAAGCCACAGTCCTCACAGCACCGAACCTGGACCTGGGTAGAAGTGTCGATGTTGAATGGTCCTGCCTGGACAGAAACCTCACAGGTGCAAGCAGAGGCAGTGGCTCTGGCATTGTGACATCCTCCAGACATTTCTCTGGGTCTCTTAATCTTCCTTCTCTCTCTCACTACCCTTCTTACAAGCACACTTTCCCTAGTAAACTCACCTGGAAGCTGGTCTACTTACTGCTCATTAGCCCTAAGGTTCCCTTTTCCCTGCTTCCTCACACTAAGCTGAAAGGCTTTCCCCTCAAAAGGGGGAAGGGGGCAAACTGACTGGTAAGCTGCTTGCAAAGTGCTTATCCTGTTTGCAACACCTGTTTACTGGCTCCCTGGTTGCTTAGGGAGTCTCTTTTTATACCCTGCTAGGCCTGGGCTGGTCTCTTTTTATACCCTGCTGGCCCTAATGGCTCTGCCCGCTCATTAGGGCTTCTGTCAGGCTCAGGCGGCCATTGGCAATCACTCAGCTAGCAATATTCCCAGCTTCTCAGAGCACAGGACCCAAACACACTCAGCAAACCAAACGCACAAGCAGCTCTGGATCACTTCCCTTCTCTAGGTGATCCCTCTGGTGCCTGGCTTCTCTTCCCCTTCCTCCTCTTGCTCCCTGCAAACTGCTTAACCTGTTTGCTGGCTCCTCGGGGCTGCCTGGAATACCTGCTTCCTAGAGTGCAGGGGGAAGTGCTGCTGCCATTCATCCTTCCCCTTCCCGCCAAGCTTGGCAGCAGGGGAAAGGAGCACTGGTGGCAGCTGCTTTCAGGCAGCTCTGGAGCCCAGGGGCTGAGGGCTGCTGCGCTGGTCCCCCAGTAGCTAGCTAGAGCAGGGCAAGTGGGGCACCAGCTCTAGGTGCCAGAATCACCCTCCTGGGAGTCCTTGTCCACAGCAGGGACAGCCTGCCTCTGTCACAGCCCAGCAAGGCAGTGCCGCACCAAGCACTGTAATAGCACTGGCGCTGCCTAACCTGGAATGGTGTCTGGTTTGGGGCCGACACTTCAAGGAGGGCGTGAACTCATCGGAAAGAGCTCAGCAGAGAGCAAGGGAGATGAGCAGGGGCCTCGGAGACTAGAGCTGTGAGGAAAGGCTGAATGACCTGGAGCCATTTAGCTTGGAGAAGAGAAGCCCGAGGGGGGATTTGATAACAGTCTTCAACTCCCTGAAGGGTGGGTGCGGAGAGGGTGGAGGTGGGCTTTCCTCTAGGGACAGGGCCTCACACTGCCGCAGGGGAAATGCAGGCGGGAGTTTAGGAGCTTCCTGCCAGGGCGGCTGGGCACTGGAGCAGGCTGCCCGGAGAAGCTGGCCCCGCGGAGGTTGTCCAGGCACGGCCCTAGAGCAGGGGGCTGCGGGGATGACTGCGAAGTCCCTGCCGGCTGCTCCGGGGGCTGGTTCTGCCCACGGGCCCCAGCTCCTGCCTCAGCCAGCGCCAGTGGGCACGTATGGGGGGGCGGGCGGGCCACGGACTCGGCCTTCCCCTGCACCACAGCTCTGCCCCACGTGTATTCGCGCATTGGGGCCGCCCCACACACGGCTGCCGTGCGCGTGCCCTTGCGCATGCGCAGCCGGCGGGGGCGCAGTCACGGTTCAGCGAGGGAGCGTCAACGCCTGCCTCGCTCGCGAGAGCGGCGCTCGTTGGCGCGCATGCGCGTGGGCGGGGCGGGCGGTTAACGGCCTCCGCGGGAGTATTCGAACGGTGAGTGGAGCGCGGGAGGGGCGGTGCGGGGCGGTGGGGTCGGGGTCTCCTCTGCTGTGGCGGGCGCGTTGTGTTGGGCCCGCTCGTACCTGCTCCGGCCTGGCTGCCCGCGGCCACGGAGCGGGTTCTCCATTCCCCGCGGAAAGAAGCGGCGCGGAGGTGCCCCTTCGCCGGGGAACGGAGGATGGCACCGGTCTGCCTCGCTCTGCTCGCGACCTAGGTCTGCGGACCTCTACATAGGGGTGTGGATGTAGTCACCTTTGTGAGATGGGCATGACCTTTTCCACCGTGTATGAGTCGAGTTTTGAAGCCCAGGTTTTAACTCTTAAAACTCAACCTCGACTTACGCACCTCATTCGTACTTCTGACCCCCACCCAGCCCTGGACAAATCTTAGCCCAGGCCTGACCTGATCTTTACCTACCGACAGCGCCCCTGTCACTGGAGGCCATGGGGTCTGGGCCCAGCCCAAGTGTAGCCTATGGGCCTTGTGGGCGCCAGGCTCGGTGCTTGGCTGGTGCTTGCAGGAGACGGGGTTGGGCTGAGTGCCCGGCCAAGCGGCGTTTCCATAGTGTGCTCACAGGGGATGGGGCCAGGCTTGGTGCTTGTGTGGGGCGGCCCCATCCCCTCCAAGCGGTGCCCTCTGAGCCACACCGAGCCTGGCCCAGCAACATGCATCTACCCCCTGGGTACCTGGCCCGCAGTGTAAGTCGACCCCATATTTCTGATCCAAAAAGTTAAGTTGACTTATACACTGAATCTACAAAATTCTTACTTTTTTGGATCAGAAAAATGGGGTTGACTTATACTTTGTAAACCTGCACACCATGAAATATGGTACTTAGAAATATAGATGTCTCGATTTGTCTACAGATCGATCTGCCTATATATTATCGACTCCTAGAGAAATGGGGCCGGAAGGGACCCTCGGAGGTAATCTAGTCAAACCCTCTGCCTGAGGCAAGATCATCCCTATTCCAACCATCCTTTACAAATTCATAATCTAAACTCAGGTAAGGCTACCATCAACCCTGGCACATAGCCCTGACACCCTAGTCTGCCACAGATAAAGGCACCAGTGTCCTGCTTCTGTGAAATGTTGTCAATAGATGCTCCAGAGACCCTAGGAAGGGGACCAGCCCCTGCTACAGAGGAAGGCAGACACCCCTGCAGTCTGTACCAATCTGATCATGAGCCCAAACGTAGCAATTGGTCTGACCCTGACAAGGGGATATGTATACATCTGTATATATATCTATATATCACAAGCTTCTGTGAAAGGTTCACTCTTCCAGATGCTATGAAAGATTGTGCAGAAAGCAGAGTATAAGGAGAGAAAAATGTAAGAACAAAAGGCAAGGGTGAAGGGAGAGGAAGAGATGGCAGAGGAGGGCAGTGCTAGAAGAGAAGAACAAAGGAGCTGTAAACATAGGAACAAAGGGCAGGGCAGGATCACAAACGCTAGCCCACGTACTGAGATGACATAAGGATCTGTAGTCCCTATTTAAACCTTATTGAACACAGTCCAGTTTGTGGCTGATTTCTTGTTCATTCTCCTGCATGGGGACAGCAATCTCAAGGTCAGCCATGGACCATTCAGGGAGACTGAGCGTTCTTTCCTATGCTTTTGTGTCTTCCTGCGTCTGATGTCAGATTGGTGTCCGTTGATCCTCACATGTAGAGATCACCTGGTCTGTCTGATGTAGACAGCAGAAGAGCATTGCAAGCTGGTGATGGCGGATATAACATTAGAGTTGCAGGTAAATTAACCTTGAATGCTGTACTTGGTATTAGGTCCGGTGATGATCTAGTTTGTATTGATGTGGTATCACAGCAGGCACGGACCCAAGTCCATTGGAAGGCCTGGTGCTTTGATGTGGATGAGAATTTGCTAGTCTGTTGTTTGAGAGATGAAACTGAGAGCCAGGGCAGGTTCTTCTTATACTTTGCTTTCAGTGCATTCTTCATAGCATCTGAAGTGAACTTGGGTTTATAAAAGCTTGTGCTCGGTATATAGATCTTATTTAGTTGGTCTATAAAAGTGCAGATCTACCCTGCCTTCTGAATGAGTTCAGACTCACACTGATAATTACCTCTGTCTTTGGAAAGCCTTCAGGGGTAGGTCTCAGGAGTGGTGATAAATTTGCAATAGATCTTTTCAAGTGATCTGAGCAGGAAGCAATAATTTGAGTAGCAGTTGGCTGTTCAGAGTGCCTTGAAAGTAAGTGTTAATGTTGGTTTAGAGGAGTTGAGTCATGTAAGTAACTGGGCAGTTGGCACCTTAGAGGCCACCTGGTTCAGAGGCAGGAGCTTTGGTAGGCAACAAGCTACTTTGTCCAGGGTTAAGAAATGGGCTGACGGAAAGACAAGATTTCATATAGAAAGGTGGCAGAGGGGGGTGAATGCTGCTAAGAAAGCAAATCAGGTTGATTAGATGAATTGAGATAAATAATAGAGGCAAGGATTTCTTAGGGTGATATCTTTTACTTATGTGTAGTTGGGATAAAGTTAGACCAGCTTTCAAATGCAAGTCATTCTTTGTCAGGTCTCTGATTATAGGCTGTGCCTGGATTCCTGTAATAAGAGAACCAATGAAGAATGTCTTGCAATTCAAGCTTGTCTAACTTTATACTAACTACATGGTTGGTTTAAAGAAGATAGCACCCTAAGAAATCCTAGCCTCTTGCATATTTTTTGGTCCATCATGGCCAGTCTTACACTGTAGTTGAGAAGAATGAAGCAGTTGATACCTGGAAGGGACTCAGCTGTTAACATTTAGTCCAGGTAATGAGATAACAACTCACCCTCCCTGTTGAGAGCACATTTAATACAATCCAGGCTGTGGATGACCTCTTGTTCAGCAATTTTGTGTTGCAGTTGGTTTAAGTTCCTTTCTGGTTAAGGACAGCTGAGGGCAGTGATGGGAAAGCAGAGATGGAGTGGTAAGGAGAGCACTTTACTGATGATCTGCCCAAGCAGGGTTAAGTGTTCTGCCACAGGCTTTTTTTGTTTCTCTAGTACCTGCCTTCTTCATTTCAGTTAATCTATTCAACCTCCACCTTATTACTTTTCTTAGAAGTGTCCCTGTCCCTTTCCCTTTGTATATTCAGTTTTTAATTTCTGCCAGTCCATGCATGGCATTTGAAAAATAAACAGTTGCTTCTCTGAGCCAATTATTCTCTAAGGCCCTGCCCTGCCTTATGTCAGACTAACACTGCTAACCACCTCTGTAAGGAAATATGTAAAAGGAAGACTTATGATGTACTTATGTAGGGCTTGCCAGCACTCGGGAAGCTCTGCACTTCACTTAATACGCATTTCCTTTACAGTTATTTTTGGTGCACTTTTGCTAGTTTTAGAATGCTTCAAAGGTGTGTGCATCTGTCTGCCTTTCAACAGTTTTGAAGGTGTTTGAAGCACTTTTGATTTTATGTCCGTCCTTATACTCCTCGTGGGGAAAGTTAAATGACTCAGAGGGTTGATCCAGAAATGCTGTGCGCCAGATTTAGAACTAGCCAATAGGAAACACTAAGCACACTGACATTCTGCCCCACTCCAGAGCATGGGCATCATGGTGGATTTGATTTAAATCAAATTGATTTAAATCACTGGTCAAGAAGCCTTGATTTAATCATTTTTTTTTTTTACGAAATGTGCATTCTTGTTTGATATGCTCTATTCATTTAGCTTCTTGAAACTGCATTTTTAGAGGGAGGTAAAGGCTTGACTCTGTATACACAAACTTGCAAGAGACAATAGGGCTGATGGGTAGGTAATCAGTAGGGGTGCACCGATAGAGATTTTTGGGGCTGATACCAATAGCTGATATTTAAGGAGGCATATTGGCTGATACCGATCAGATTTCCCATACAGTTGCCTCCAGCTAGTAAGTGTGGTGGTGGAAGAGGCTTGGAGGAGGTAGGGTAGGTGCTGCCCAGGCGTGGTAGGAGTGGGACCAGAGCCTCAGCTCATGGAGAGAGAAGCGGCTCCCACTGTTGCTTGCACCCTAGGAGGGCACAGTGCGGGGGGGGGGTGTGTTCCCCAGACTTGCATGAGGTGGGGTTGGCTGCAGCCAAGTCTGTGTGGGGCTCTTTTCTCAGGGGCTGGGCTCAGAGCGGGTGCTGGCAGCGCTGGGAGGATGCTGCATCCACCCCAAATTTTGCTGCCACTCCGCTCCCAGCATAGCTGCCAGCCGCAGTCCTGGCTCTTCTGGCATGTGGGTGGAGGTGGGGCATTGAATGGAGCTGCTGCGTGGGGGCATCGTGGCTCGGCAGGGTGCTGCGTGCTATCTGGGAGCTGGAGTGGTTTCCCCTGTCAGCCAGAGCCCGATCCCACTCAGCCCCAGTGGCCCCAGCTCCCAGACAGCACACAGCGCCCTGCCGAGCTGCACTGCACCCATGCCATGAGGCAGTTGTCATGCGGGGGGGCCGGGCAGCCATGGAGTCTTCTCCTACTGCTTCCCCAGCTGATCCGAATCTCCGAATCAGCACCGAAACTGCGTCAACTTCAAAACGTATTTGGCCAGATTGAAATAGAACAGTGATCCAAAACACCAAAAAGAATCACTGTCCCTCTGAAATGGCCGAATCCTAAACCATAATAAAACATAGCCGTTTTGCACAGCCCTAATGTGCATGTATATATGCACATGGCCACCAGGCAACCTGAGAGCAGCTCCTGCAGGTTGGGAGTAAGGGGTGGAATTGAAGCCCCCATAGGGAGGGAGGGAGTTAATTGGGCAGGTCTGGGGCTGCTGCCCAGCTGGGCAGTAGCTGCCCAGCTGGGCAGTACACGGGGCTTGGGGCCGCAATATGCAGCTGCAGGGCCCAGGCAGGGAGCTGGATGGGGCCATGGGCGGCTCGTCCAGGAAGCGGGGGGAGGGGCTGGCTCCTCATTGCTGTGTGCACTCCTGGAGGGTAGAAGGGACCCCCCAGATCTGCGCATGTGGTGGGGGCAGCTGCCCACCGTGAGCTTGGGCTCCTGCCCTACTGCTCTCCCTTGGGGCCTCTTGGTAGGTGTGACCCAGTGCTTCAGGCCAGAGCTGGGCCCCGCAGGAAAGCTACTTGCTGCTACAAGCTCCATGCTGCCCTGGTGACACATCCCCTGTGCGCAACCCCGTGCCACTGCTGTTGCTGCTGCCATGCATGTAGGGGACATGTTGTCAGGGCAGCACAGAGCTCACAGTGGCAACCAACTTTCCTGCATGGCCCCACTGTGCCCTGCAGCACTGGGTCACACCTGCCACGCTGTGGAGGCCCAGAGGGAGGGCAGTAGGGCGGGAGCCCAAGCCCACAACGGACAGCGTGCCTCTGCCCCACACACAAATCTGGGGTGCATGGGTCCCCCCGGGAGTGCGCGTAGCTGTGGGGAGCAAACCTCCCCTCCTTCCTAAGCCCACAGCAGTGGGGGAGCCAGGCTGCACTTGGCTGCAACAGCCACCATCTCCTGCCAGGGGGCTGCAGACCTGGGTCCCTGGCCCCATAGCCCGGGCAGCTCCCTCCGGCCACCCCAAAATTTGCCATAGCTCCCTCATAGCCTCCCTCCCAGCACCGCTGCCACCTGCCCCGAGCACATCCCTGGCCCAACCCCTCCTGCCATGCGCCGGGAAGAGTCTGGCACAGCTGCAGCCCACCCTGCTCCACGTTGATCTGGGGGCGCATGCCATCCCCCCCCGCCCTCCTGGGGTGTGCATAGTGGTGGGAGCTGCCTCCCCCTTCCTACACCTCTAGACAAGCCATGGCTCTGTCCCATGCTGGCCACCGCCTGCCCCAACCCCACTCCCTCCCTTACCCCGGGGGCCTGGAGTTGCCCGCCTACCCCACATCCCTTCCCTCCCCTTCCACCACAACAGACTTACCAGCTGCATGCAGCTCTTCAAGCTGCCAGGCTGTGCTCCTCGCCATCTATGTGCTGAGCTGCGGCTGCACATATGTGCAGGCATTTATCAGCCAAATTATCGGCCACATCTGGCTGATTTCCGATACAGTCCATTTTCTTTATATCGATGCCAATCCGATATCGGACTGATGTATCAGTGCACCTTTAGTCTGTACCCTGTTTGAAGCCAGGAAGTATCCATTGTAAGTTAATCTAAAGGTTTTACTGTTTTAAAGGACTGAAGGGTTGAAAGTTTTGGTAGTTGGGATAGGTATGACAAACGAGCAGGAGTCTTCACTGAAATGATTCTTTGGTAATATGCTATTGAGAAACCTAGTCAGGAGTTAGACTGTATTTTTGTTCCTGACAATATTTAAAGAACTTCAGTGTGTTTGTATCACCCTTCCTGCCCCCACAGTGATATTCAAAGCCAAAATTCTTATCCAAAGCATTATGGATCAATTCAAACTGAGCTACCCTGCTCTTGCTATTAGAGGTGGTATTTTCAACAGCTGAGTTGGCAACACAGAGAATAGTTTGCATTTCCATTATTTTGTGCCTTTGAGTAAACTGTTGCTGTTTGGGATGTTTCCTAGCTAATAAGGGAGTATTTGGTGGAAGAAAATTATATACTAAACTGTCTTTTTTTAGATTTCCATTAAAAAGAAAATACAGGAGCTAACCAATTAGGGAATATATTAAGAAAAAAATCAAGAACAAATTCTGAAGGCTGAAGTTCAGCACAAGTTGAAAGTATCACTTGGGACTAAGCAATCAAATGTGACCATACAAACTGGAGAACAACTAGCTAAGTTGCAAAAGAGACCTGGAGGATAAAGTGGACCATAAGCTGAATATGACCGTAACCCTTTACCGTGCTTTTTATTAGCATGCTGCCAAAGGATCATTTGGCTTCCAAATACCTGAAGCGTGAAAGACCAGAGGTATTTTAACCTTTGGGCTACAATGCCATGCCATCTGGCCTGCGGGGCTTCTCGTAGGTTCCGAAATTTGCTGGCAGGGAAGCGGTGGCACCGTTCCCCTACTGCCAAATTTCCAGGCCTGTGGGGTGTTCTGAGTTGTGTGTGCTGAATTGTGTGCAGGCAGCACTGGGCCCCCAGGGCCAATCCTGACGTACAGGGCTCAATCCTGCCTGCAGACTGGCTCTGTGCTATTCATCTGGCCTACAGGTCTAACAGCTTGAACACCACTGTGATAGACTATCCTATCAGAGGACAGGACAAGGAATAACAAGTCTTAAGTTACAAAGGACATTCAGGTTGGATTTTAGGGAAAAGATTAAAATGTGAAAGTGGTTAAGTAGTGCATTGAACTATCTAAAGAGGTTGGGGACTCATCATCCTTAGTAGTTTTTAAGAGCAGGTTGGAGGAAGTTTTGTCTGAAGTGGTTTAGACAGGGATGATTCTCCCTTGAGCAGGAAGTTGTGCTAGATGACCTCCTGAGGTCCCTTCCAGACTTATTCTTCTATAATTCTATAAATTTAAAAGCTAAGTTATCCGCTTGTGAAGGTGTCATGGGATGCTAAACAAAGTAATCGCTCTTATGAACCAAATGAGAAACTTTGAGGAGTTTTTGTCTGCAAATTTTTTCTATGTATTGATGATAATGCTTTAATTACAGCTGCTATATATTTTTTAGTCACTACATTTGTTTTCATGCAACATGTACCTCTTCTTTAATTAGTTGCTAGAAATTGGGGGTGTATATCTTAAATGAGGGGAGCAGAGGGCCCAATCCTGTAGGAGCTGAACTGCAGGGCTTTTCCTCAGGCTGTGTGGGCAGTCAAAACTGGACTGTCAGCTCACTTGGCCAGCACTCCTGGGTGCCCACCCAGCTCGAGAAGCAGGGCCAAGCAATTCAGCTCAGTCAGTGGTGTCAGCTGAGAGGATGATCTTCCTGGAACTGAACTGCTTGGCCTTGCTTTTCAAGCCAGGTTGGCACTGTCCTATAGCTCAGAAGTTAACAGAGCAACCGTGGGTTTTTGTTCCACAAGTCCCCCCTGCCCCCGGCTGTAGCTGCTCACGTTTTCTCTGTGAAAATATTGTACTCACTGGTATTTTTAAGGGAAGTTCTTTCATGTCTTATTTTGGGGCATGCAGTGTGTGGAAAAATGGTAATTGTTTTTCCCTAGGTTCATGAATTGAGCACTGTAGGAAGAGCAGTCCAGCATGATGAAACGTGAAACATTTCTGCAAGCTGTATCCAAAAATACTATTGAAGATTTCTTGTGTTTTGCCAAGCTTCATGTAAGTAATCCATGATGTGTATGCATAACAATTGTGTAGTATAATAATCTTCTGGCATTTATTTTTTTAATCTTTTGGTAACTGTTACCATGTTTAAAGCAATAATGGTAGAAAATATTGCTGTAAAATGGCGTAGCAAATTTAGAGGCATGGCAAACTTTTAGTGCCTTTTTGTTATCACGGTCTTAAGATCAGTAGAGACAGACTGGAGAGTGTAGAGGACAGTAACAAGGACAATGAAAGGCTTATAACAGGGGTTGGCAATGTACAGTGTCCAGCCCAGATTTGGCCTGTGTAACTGACCTGTGGAGCTGAAGGTTTTTTTGTGGCTTATTCTGTGGCTGTGTCTGTGCTGGACAAAGAGGAGCTGTGGTGGGGACAGGCAGTTTCTAGTGCCACCTGCATCACTGCCTTTTTTCCACAGGCTCAATCTGACTCATGCAGCCATTGGAACTGGCCTGTGGAGCTGAAGGACTTGAATTCTGCCCACATCCGTGCTGGGCTAGGCAGCAAGGAGCTGGACATGGGACAGGGTGCTGGAAGCTGCACCTGCATTGTTGCTGCTTCTCCCTGCCTCCCACAAATCCTCCCTCCTAAACTACAGCTAATGGGGAACTGAGTAGGGGCTGGAAGCTGCGCCCATGCTGCAGCTGGGGAGTAGGGTGCAGGGACAAGTGGTAGTGGCATATGTGCAGCTCCCAGTTGCCTTGCCCTGGCCCCAGCCTAGTTTCTTCCTGGCTGGAAGCTGCACTTGTGCACCAGCTGGGGAGTAGGGAGAGACTGGGAGAAGTGGCTGCAGCGTTTGGCCCCAGTGTGGGTGCAGGCAACCTGCCCTCCCTGCTGGTGACACACTTCTGAAGCCATGCAGCCTACACTGGACTGGGGCCAGGTTGTTTTGTCTCATTACTCTATAAAGATTGTTGTCCCCTGTCTTTTGAGGATCCAAATAGTTTAAGAACCACAACAGTTCTGTTAGGGAATCCATTGGGTTGACTAATATATAAATTATAATTTGCACAAAATTATAATTTCGAGCAAATAATTGTTATCTTTATTAGTATTTCTTTATTGGGTGTAATATGAAAGATTCATTGAAGTTAGAAGCTGATCTGGGGGCACAGTTTTTTGTTCTATGTTAAAAGAGAAGCATTTATTCCATTGCAGTAAAATCCTTTCGCATATAACAATGCACTTCCCCAGAATAAAGAAATAATTTTTGTGCTATGTCATTTTTTTAATCACTTTTCAGCAAGATGTATTTGATCCATTTGATTTGAATGAATTGCTTCAAGAGTTACCAAGAAAGCAAAAGGAAATATTATGGGAGAGGCTGAAGCATCTATTAACGCAAGTTTTGGTAGAGAATGCAGTGGAAGAATGGCAGAGTCTTGGTGATGAAAGTGATAATGATATGGAAACAGAAGGAACTCTGCAAATGGTAGGTAAATAAATAAGTAATATCCCCCCCAAATATCAAGGTAACAAGTATTTTGTTTTCTTTTACCAGTAGGTTCATCCATTTAGAGATTGTAGAAACAGAGTTTGAAAACTTCAAAAAAAACAGGCTATAGTTTTCAGGGTTACGATATTTAATCTTTTTTCTCATTCTAGAGTTAAATATTTTATTAATTGATCAATTATTATTGCAATAAATATAATGAATATTTCTTCTTGTAGAATAAAGTGTTTAAAATCTAACTATGACAAGTTAGGTTTTGTTGTACATGGTTTGAATTATATTGACTGAATGAGTATTCCTTCTGTAGAGGTTCTTTAGTTAATGTCTAAAAAGTTCTACATAATTTCCTAAATATATTAAAGGAATTAAGGATTCTTAAAACTATTAAAGGATATTAAGTTAAATTATTTTTTAAAATATCCCTACCTGTTTTGTTGATGCATCAGTTTATTAAAGATGCAACAAAATAAAAAAAAAATCCATTATATTTATGTTGGACAAGGAAACCAATAGATTAATCTTTCAGGCATAGGTACTATCTGAGAAAGGTACTAGCTATTGCAAAATTTCTTTAGATCTCTCCCCTGAAGAACCACTACAATGGGGTGAAAAATACCCAGTAAGGCAAATCTTATCCACTGGTTGACAAAACATGCAAGTGGTAGAAGAACCACAGCACTAGCACAGCATTACTTAGCACTTGCATCTTAGGATCCTAAGGTGACTAAATTATAAGTGAATTGACCCATACAGCAATCCTCCAAGGTAGATGCCCTTTGTTGCAAAATTTAAATTATGGATTTGGTCATTGTGGGGCAGAAGTGGTGTACAAGGTTTAAATCTAGATTAATTCTGTATAAATTGGAATTAAATAAACCTTTCTTTTGGATTTAAATGAAGCAAAATCACTTTTTGGCTTATTGATGAAGCAAAGAAATTGAAGTGTATACAAAATCGAATGTTAAAGCCACACAAACTGTCTATTACTGATACTTATTTCCTTATGTTGTTCGTTACAACATTCTCAGTCTTTCTAGTTATTATGAAAAGAACTATTTTGCAGGGTGTTTAAGATGTGTTGTTTGCTAACTTTCAGAAACAAATCATAGCTGTGATCCAAGGAGTGACCACTGTAGTTGCTTCTTCAGTACCTGTTGTAGATGAGAATATAAACTACAAAGCTCTTTTAGAATGTGCTCTCATATTAAATGGTAAGTAATTTTCAGAATTTTAAGCTATCCAGCCAACATGTTTGGCATCTATATTTTGCTTATGGGGTGAACAGAAAATTTTTCAAATGAAATGGTGAATGTTGATACCAATGACAAGACTTATTTAGTTTGACAGTCTACCGCAGTGGTTCTGAACCCGTTTAGACTCAAAGGACTTCCTGAAAAATTCCAGCTCTAAGTTTTCACTTGTTTTTTGACCACAGAAAAAAATAGTAATTCTTCTCTTGCGAAGAACTCAGGTTAGGATGTTTTTAACACTGATCTCTGTGACTGATGGGTGGTATGGAGTTGCACATCTTAACCTGGGATGCTTTAGAGGCTCTAAACATGGTGGGTTTTTTTCTTTCCCCCCCCAATTGGAAAAGATTATATTGTGTGTTACAGTGTTCTGTTTCAATTTCTTATTGGTAGGCTGACCTATTCCCAAAGGATAAATAAACTATCATTTTAAATGGGCCCTTCCAGTATAGGATAGTTATCAAGGGTAAATATTTTTAATCTCTTTTTTCCAAATGGTGATCAAACGGACAGTGAAATTCAAGGTCTCTTCTACTTCAATGAGATGTACAAATACATTTTTTAAGTCATGCCCTGAATATGTCACTTTCACTGATGACACAAGCGTGTGTAGTTGGTAATAACCAGCGTTGCACACCAGGTGGCGCTTATCTATGGTTCAGTCACTACACAAAGGACAACACTACAGCTCTTAAATCGGAGCATTTCATACCTATTCTATGTGTTTATGTGAGTTTATGTAAACTCCATGCATGATCTTGATTTAATATTTAGCATAAGTAGTGAAAAAAGGCTGTGCTTGGAAGTCTTTTCCTATGTTCTCTTCTCCCCCTATGCCCACTGGTACTGTGCTTGTGCTTCATTCACCCAGATCCTTTTATTAAGTTTTTACAAAGAAAATATGTACCTATACTGAAAAATAGATAAACTATACTGAGTTTGGCAGGACCTTAAAATTCCCAAGTACTGAGCAAATGCCTGACAAGCCTGTCTTATGATTATAAAAAATATAGTTTTGGCTGTTTTATATCTTTACATACACTTCCTTAACCAGGCAAATTGCTTTGTTAATAAATATGTCCTAGCTGATTGATCTTGGAACATCATTCGGTATTGTGATATTAAGCAAAAAATGTATGTAGGACAGATTACTTAAGTTCTTGCTTTGTTAAGCAATTTATGACAATGTCAGCAGTGACGATAAACAGATTTTTGCCTTATGTTTGGAATATAGCTGTTGAAGGAGCGTTTGATAATAAGAGGAGTGATATTTACATGTAAGTGATCTAATAGAATAAGTAATCCTGTGATATGTCTGTAACAAACTAGAAGACTATGCTGATAAACAGAGCAAGTTCTCCTATGAGAATGTTGCATCTTGTATGTCACTGTAATGTTAAGTTGCTGCCACTCCAAAGCATAATGACTCTCTGTTTTCTGTTTTTGCATACTTGGACGAGGTTTACAAAGGCAAATAGGGAAGCAGATGTTAAGGTTACACCTGGATAGATAGGTGTGTGGAGTGAAGGTTTTAGTATATGGCTAGAAAAAGAACTTGTGCTTACTGCTGCTCTAGAGATCTGTGTCCTTAGCTTTTTGGTAACTCACAGTCTTCTTTCATTCAGCCTCTCATTTCTATATGAGAGGTGATACAGTAAAGAGTAGGAGTGTTTCTACTAAGTTTGAGATATTTCTACCCAATGCTTCTCTTTGATATGAAGGTGCTACGTGCTCAAATTCTTACTGTATGGTCCATGTGGTAGCATCACAGTTTTTACTCCATCAAAATCTGGGAAATGTTCTGCCTAAAAATAAGTAACAGTATGGCCAATATAGTCTTTTACCAAGTGGAACTTAGATTGGTCAGTTTTACTTTGAAGTCTTCTGTTTGGAAGCATAAGCATCAGGGTAAAATTCAGAAGGTAAAGTTTACCTTTTCTTGCTTTTCTTATATATGGAACTGATATTGACTTGCTTATGAACAGATTACCAGCTTCATTCCCCCCAAAACAAAAGTAAAATGTTCTTTTTCACTGGAGTTTTGCTAAAAATGTGTTTTTAATTCTAATATAATAAAAGCCGGGCTACTTCCAGTTGTGTCTGGCTGTCTGTAATGCTCTGAGCCAACTGCGCATGTGCTGCCTGGAGCCTATTGACAGAAAGACACACAGGTGAGGCAAGGCGGTGGGGGCCAGGGTGTGATCTGCTGCGCAGGGGAGGGGAGGGGTGGGGGCATGGCTTGCAGCCCTGTTGGGGGTGTGGCATGTGGCCGTGTGGGGGCATGGCACATGGCGGGGGTGGGCCTGGCCCACGGCTGCAGTGGGGCGTGCGGGCAGAGCCCATTGGCTGCAGCACGTGGCCGTGGGACAAGGTGCACCCCTCCGCCCACTTGCTGCACTGCATCCTGTGCCCGTGAGCCACGCCCCCTGCGCAGAAAGTGCCTGCTGGCTGCAGCCACAGGGCACGGGGTGGGGCACGTAGGGCATGTGGGCAGCCCATGCCCGCTCCCTGTGTGCCCCCCCCCACAGCTGTGTTCCCCCCCCTTACCCCCACATGGGGAGCGACTGCCAGCTGCGGCCTTAGGGTGCTGCATGGAGAACAGGAAGGGGGTGGGGGCACAGTGGGCTGCTACCACCAGAAGGGCTGAGGCTGCGCTGGGCTGATCCGGGGGCGGGGGGGCTGTGCTTGGGCCAGGCCGGGTTGTGGGCCCAGGGGAGCCTGGCAGCTACTCCAGGCGTGTGGGCAGGCGGCTTCCCCCACTGCGTGCACTGCAGGGGAGGGGGGCCCGTGCTGCCCCCTGGGCTCCTTGGTACCACGCCCCTTCATGAGCTGCCGGGCTCTGATGGCCCCACAACTCAACCCAACTGAGTCCCCAGTCATGGTGAATGAAGCCTTGGCTGGGCCGTGAGACACTCGGAGCCCGGCAGCTTCTCTAGAGGTGGTGCCAGAGAGTCCAGGGGGTCATGTGGCCCCTTCTCTGTGCACGTGGCAGGGACAGCTGCGGCCTCAGCTCTACCTCTGCTCCTTTCCTTGGTGTCCATGCTCTGACAGCAGTGTGACACCACATGAGTCCCATTGCAGGCTGGACTGGGCAGTGAGGCACATGTGTGTGGTGTGGGGGTGGGTGCCTGGGTGTGTTTGTGTGCGTGTGTGTGTGTGTGTGTGTGTGTGTGTGTGTGTGTAGCATGTGGCTGGGTATGTGCGGTGTGCAGCTTGTGACTGGGTGGGTGTGTCTGTAGATGGGTGGCATGTGGCAGGGTGCGTGGGTGTGGCCTGTGTCTGGGTGGGTGGGTGGGTGTGTCTGGGTGGGTGTGACATGTGGCTGGGTGTGGGTGTGTCAGATGTGGGGGGGCACACCAGGCCGGACACAGAGCTGAGGGAGAGGAGGTTGCGCGCAACTGGACACGGAGTATTGGCACCACTGGGTGGTGGTGCTCCATCCCTACCGCCCGCATGTCATTCTTGATGGGCACTTTGCTAGTTTGGAATACATCTACCATCTGAATATGTATATATTCCTCAATTGCATGTTTGCCTACTGATGACTTCTCACTTTTTTTTGTGTGTAAGTTATATGAAAGTTAATACAGTTCCAAGTATTTATACGAGCTTTTTTTCCTTTTGCCTCTCTAATTGGGATTGGGACTTTTTAAAATGCAGGGTTTTCATGATATATGCTGTAAACTAAGCCAAAGATGTGACTTTTATTGATAAATGTGTCCAAAGCTATTAATGTTAGCATATGAAAATGTACATAATACTAATGATTTCTGGGTAAGGTGGGTAAATATGCTTCTCTTTCTGTTGTTGCTGTCTGTTAAAAAGCGTAAACTTACAAATATTTCAATATTACTGGACCAGTAGCTCTGACAAATAGCTTGGACTTAATAGAGCCTTTTAGGTAAACTTAAATAACTTTTGTGATTAGTATTGTGGGTACCATTGTGGGAAGACTAGAATTTTAAGTTGAGCATCATGAGACAGACTGAAGTTGCTAACAGACTGCTGTCACATGAATTTAATTATACTTGCAGTAAATAATTGCCTTGTACTCGTTATAGGTATTCTTTATGCATTACCTGAATCTGAAAGAATCCTACAGGGTGCCATCCAGCACTTATGTGAAATATGGTGGAAAAAAGGACTCGAAGAAAAAGAACAACTAGGGAAAACTGCATTTATTATACTGCTAAGAAAAAGTCTGAAGAGCAAAATTGCTACAGTAGGTTTAAAGCTATATGGGTAACTTTTTAATTATTACTGAATATCCAGAGAGAATTAATATCTCTTCAAAATATTCTTCCTTTTGAACTAATTAGGCTGTACAATTATAAAGACTTTCAACTATAGCTTAATCTAATATGCATTTAATGCCTGTTGGGTCTAATCTGTACATAAGAGACACTCATGTAATAAGTGCTGTAAATTGTTAGACCATGTGAAATTAATTTCAAACTCCAGATTTATTTTTAAATTGTCATCACTTGATAAGTTAGTGATTTTCTTTTCAGCTTTTCCATCTACTTTTCCCAAACCCCAAAATAGTCAGTGGTCAAGGTTTTTAGTAGAAGCAGATGATTTCAGGTGATTCTATTTTGAGCTGTGGTATCCAAGACAACTTATAGGAAGGGCTGGTTTTCAGAGGATATTTTATTAGCGGTCTCTGAAAATCAGTTATCTTTTTTTTATTCCATTTTGTATACTCAAAGAGACTTTACTTTGTAGTAAGCCTCCTCTGTCTGCTAAATTTCTTTAACCCACTTCTCTGCTCTAGTTTTCAGCTGCTTGAAGGACAACAATTCGTACCTCCCCGCTTGCATTTCTTTTTTGTTAGTTACCATATTTACTTGAATCCAAGATAAGGTTTTTTTTCTTCATTCAGCATGGAGGGGTAAGTCCCTCATCTTGGATCTGAGTGCAATGGGGAGGGAGGTCTGGCGGCTGCTGCGGCTCTGACTCCATCCCTGAGCCCAGCTTGGTTCTAGGGTCAGACTCTCAGCGGCCTCTGACCTCTTCCCCCTCCTCTTTTCCCCACCCCTTTATTGTCAGGCACAGCTCCAGCTGAGGTGGGATTCCCTCCTGGGCACTGAGTACATGGTAACTCTATCCCCTGTCCAACCAATCGGTAGCACTCCTCCAGCCCCAGGACACTGCTTTATGGCTGGACTGGGGCTGTGCTTCCATGCGTTCTGTGACCTGGGAGGGAATGGAACTGGAACCGTATCTGACTGGGAGGCAGGGTGCAGAGCAGGGTGGAAGTAGGAAGAGGCTGTGGGGAGTTGGGGGGAAGGGAAGGGGGATAGAGGCTGTGGGGGTGGGATGGGGCAGGTGCCAAGGGGGTAGGCAGGCAGGTTGCAGAGAGAATAAATGGTGGAGGGGAGCAGAGGGAAGGGAAACGCCTGCCCCCCTGTTGCTGCTTTCCCCACTGTAGCAGTGGGAACAAATTTAAGACATCCCTCTGATAATTAGATTCTATACCTGGAAAATTATAACAAATTTATTTTTTTTCCATATATACAATCTACTGTATTTACTTGAATAAGGTTTCTTCCTTTCCAATCAGCATTTGGGGGGGGGGGTAGAGCTCCTCATCTTACATGTACATACAAGGAAACCTCATTAAATATGTTGTCTGTCATTAAAGTGCTGCCAAAAGCACAGCACGTGCTCAGTAATGAAAACTAACTATGGAGTTAATTAATTGCAACCAACATGGAGAACATGGATATAAAACACTTGGCTGATATTATGCAAACATATTGATGGGAACCTGCCACAAGGAAAGGTTAGTGCAGCTCATGTGAATAAGATATATGGTAGTGCCTACTGAGTGCAGCCCCGCCGCCTCCCCCCCCCCCCGCAACACAGGTGTGGCCCAAGCAGTTCACGCAGAATCCATCTGTTGTCCCCTCTCTCAGCTGGTTGCATATGATTAGGGTGGTCCTGCAGAACAGGCAGCCTGTGCCTCATCTGCATATACATTTTTGGAGGCTTCCAGGACTCGTAACAAGAACACCATATTCCAGCCGTGAGTTGGGGAGGCTAATTAGCATGTGGATCCTTTGTGGGTGGTATCTGCAGTATACCATGCACCTGGAAAAGTATAACAAATTCATAAATTTAGCAAATTCATATAAAGTATAACAAATTCATAAATGTTCCATATACAGAATCTGATTATTGGGGGAAGTCATCTTATCCTTAAGTAAATACAGTAATTATTGAGGGTCATCTTAAATTCGGAGTAGTTTTGGATTTGAGTAAGTACATTAATTGGTAACTGTTTTAGTTTCAACTTGTTTTATAGTAAGTTTCTAGGGAAGCTTTTTTGTCTAAACCAGTGGTTCTCTACATCATTGGATTCAAGGCACCCTTCCATAACTTTTTGGAGCCTAGTAGCACCCAAATTCAGAACCAATTTATATACTACAGTGATTACATCCTTTCAGAGAGGGTGGTGGGGGCGGGGGGATCAGCCAGGCATGGACACGCCTCAGCCTGCATTTACCTGCTTAGCATTCACCCTGTTTGAGAATCACTAGTTTAGACTAGTGGTGGCCCACCAACTGTCCATCTGGTCCACCTTTTTGCTTGGTGCACCAGATGGATAGTGCCTGATCTGGAGCCTGGGTCAGGTGCATCAGGGTTCTATTTGACTATACAGAGGGGAGCGGAAGACAGCGTGGCCCCTATTCATCTGTTTTGGAAAGGGAGTTTGGCTCAGTCCCAACTCATCCTCACAGGGGATGGTCCTGATCCAGCCACATGGGTCATGGGCAGCCCTGCAGGCCAGATGTCATGGCTCCATGAGCCAGAGGTTGAGCACCTCTGGTTTAAACTAGAGGATCAGCGATACATTGGTCTGATATTGGATCGGCACCGACATAAAAAAAAATTGATTGTATCAGAAATCGGCCTGATGTGGCTGATAATTTGCCTGATAAATACCCGTGTATGTGTGCAGCCGCAGCACAGCCCAGCAGGATGGAGAGCTGTGTGCAACTGGTAAGTCTGTGGTGGAAGGGGAGGGAAGGGGTATTAGGGGGTCAGATCAATGCTCTCTGCAGTGAGGGAGGAGTGGGGCTCGGGCAGGTGCTCCCCAGCTGGGGTGGGGCGTGGGACAAAGCCACGGCTCATCCAGAGGGTGCGGGGGGACAGCTTCAGCCGCTGCACGAACCCTGGGGAGGCATGGGGGGAGGAGGAGTGTGCTCCCAGATCTGAATGAGGGGGTGGGGGACAGCTGTGGGCTGCAACCCAGCAGGAGGCTGGGCCAGGTTGCACTCAGGGTGGGTGGTGGCAGCGCTGGGAGGGGAGCTACCCAGGTGGGGCTCAGGCACTCCAAATTTCGCCATAGCCCTGCTCCCAGCACTGCTGCCACCTGCCCCGAGCGCAGCCCTGGCCCAACCCGCTCCCTCCCCCCATGTGCTGGGAAGAGCCTGATGCAGCCGTGGCCCCAGCCCGCAGCTGCAGCCCATGCCCCGTGCAGATCCAGGGACGACCCCCCCAATGCCCTCCCCAGAGTGCATGCAGCAGTGGGAGCCCCACCCCACACTGACCCAGCTGGGTAGCGCCTGCCCCAGGCCCTGCCCCACTCCCTCCCTCACCGTAGGGGGCGTTGATCTGCCCCACCGTCCATGCCCCTTTCCTCCCCACTTCCCTTCCACCACAGCAGACTTACCAGCTACACACATCTGTCAGAAATTGGATCGGTATAGACTGATATGCCTCCTTCAAAATTGGTATTGGCCCCCAAAATCTATCGGTGCACCCCTAATTTAAACTGTTTCTGTAAACCACCATGCACATCTGTGGTACTACTCAAATAATGATATCTTAGACCAGGGTGCTCAACCTCTAGCTTGCAAAGCCATGAAATCTGGCCTGCAGGGCTTCTCCATGGGTTAGAAAACTCGAAAGCAGGGAGTGGTGTAAGCTTCGTGCAGCCGGATCCAGTTTCATGCAGGCCATTGTAGCGAAGGGGGGTCAAGGCTGGGCCCTACTCCCACATATCCAGATTGGGTCAGGCTGCTCCCAGCCTCCCCCCCCCCCCCCCCCGACCTTGCATGTGTGTCCTGTCCCCTCCCCATACTTCCCCCATGTCGGGATTAGAGCAGCTCCATGCCTCATCCCTGCTTGCGTGCCTGGGTCAGGGCCACTTGAACCCCATAGTCCCCAGTGCATCCAGATCAGGGCCACACCAACCCATCCATGCCTGGGGTGAATGGATCAAGGTCAGGCTGTATAACCTCCTGCAGCTGGATTGGGTCCATTGGTTTGGATCTGGCCTGTAGATGGACCTGGCACTGCCCATCTTGCCTGTGGGGTAAAAAGGTTGGGCACCACTGTCCTAGATGATCCACCCCATTTTTGTTATCAGAAGCAGTTAGGCTTTTACAACCTTGTCGTCTTCTCTATGTAGTGACCCTTCATCTTCTTTTCCTTAACTTTCTCTTGTACGTTTTCAGAAACACTTACAAATCTGTACTCTGCAGTTATGCACATTGAGTGACTCTGTTTCCATTTCCGTTACATTCATTATCTTGAAGTTTTCTTATTGTGCTCTCTGCACGAGTACCATTGTCTTCATGGTAAAGACTGCCTCTGGTCCTGAATTTGAAATGTGATTCAATTCTTGCATAGAAAAGTCTAAAAGTTTCATAGATTTACTTCTTTACTACACAGCTGATTATTTTCTCTTTCAGGGAGCAGATGTAAGTCATCTATGGCATCTACATCAGGCATTACTATGTTTTGATTATGACCTGGAAGAAAGTAATGAAGTGAAAGATTTGTTGCTTCAGTGCTTTATGAGTGTCACCCATATAAAAAAAGAAGAGGTAAACAGGTGTTTTTCCCCATTTGACTTTTGCTTGTATTTTTTGAAATAGTGTAATGTATCATGTTTTCTGAGTAATCTATAATGAACTGGAAGGACTGGTCCTTAACAAGCTATACAATACAGCCTTAGAGCAGGGATGTCAAATGTAAGGCCCATGGGCTGTATCTTGCCAGTAAAGCTGCTTTATCCTGCCTGCTGGACTACCGGCTGACAACTAGAAGTTGGGGGCATGGCTGGTGTGGGGAGTGGCCTGCTGCATTCAGCAGGAGTTGGAGCTGTGCCTCAAGGCCTAAGCCAGACCTGCTGTCACACCACCATGTGCTCCAGTTTGAAATGGAGCTGCTGCTGCCACTGCCACTACTACTCCATAGCAGCACAGTGAAAATATTCTGTGCTGAAGGAGTTAGTGAGAAAATAGAAAGTTCTTCTGAGGTGAGTAAATAAAATTTTTAACAGCATGATGATGATTCTACACAAGGGCCCATTTTTTGAAATTACAAAACTTGCACCAGTGTCTACAAATTCAGGTCCCTCTTGCATTTAGTGAACAATTGGTCTGTTGCAACTTTTTTGTTGCAGTTTGTATGTTACGGTATGATGAGGCTTTATGTATTATGTGCCTTAAAATACCTTATTGTGGGCTAAAACAAAAATGTATTAAGGCAGTGGAAATAGCATAGTAGTAATGTAGTTGGGCTTTTTACAGACTGGAGGACAGGCTCAGATTTTGATAGCAATTAGGATTTAATGTTATGTCCTTAATGCATTAGAAAGATTAGAAGAGAACTGAAAAAGTAGTGCTAGCTTAGTTTATGTTCTGTGCTTCAGTAGCTAAATTCATATAGCCATATTTAGGCAATAATAGCCCCTTACATCATTTTCTTTGTTTTGTTTCTGAATTTTATACATTAGTCAATGTGTATGTTTATGCACAATGGAAAAATTTAAAACTATTCTACAAATATAATTTAGTTGTTCATCAGTAAATACTGATTAAAAAATATTTGTTTAACCTGTTGTAATTACAACAGGTTAAACAATGAATCAATATGGTAGCCCCTGCCCTTGCCCATGTGGGCCTGCTCTGGCTGGGTCTGTGAGGTTCCCCTACCCAGCCCAGCACCAGTGGAGTGCTTCCAGCCCCTTGAGGAGCGGTGGGGACTCAGTAGCTCCCCAGGGCTGCATCTCACAACAAACTGAGTGGGCAGGTGAGTCCTATCTGAGCCTGTGTCTGGGCATGGCTGGAGTGGGCAGGGTGCGCCATGGGGCTGAGCTGCAGGGCCAGGGGAGCCACCCCATGCCTGCTTACTTCCACCTTGCCCTGCCAGGCCCTGCAGCATCTGTAGCAATAGAAGGCGTTGCATCCGTCCCATCACGGCAGCGCTGGGCTCCGGCCTGTAGCTTTTTAAAGTCAGACCAGGAGGTGGGGGGGGGCGGTACTGAGCCTGGGGGGGCTCCTGCCCTGCCCTGCTGTGCAGGAGCGGCAGCATCCACCAGTTTGGATTAACACAGATTGCCAGCAGCTAAAGCAGCCCTGCCAGGCAGGCGACACAGCCCAGGAAGCCCCAGGTGGCAGCAGCCAACAAGGGGATGCAGGCACTGGCTCATGGCTTCCTGGGGCCAGCTGCATCAGCCAGCAAAGGAGTAGGGGGGAGCTGCCTGCCTCCCCACCTTCTGCACTACTGCAGCTGGCCCTGGGAAGCTGCGTGCCAGTGGTTGCAGCCCCTTACTGGCTGCTGTTGCCCCAGGCTTCCTGGGCTGTGCTGCCTGCCACAGCCCAGGAAGCCTCAGGCAGTAGCAGTCAGCAAGCAGCTGCAGCCACTGAGCTGTGACTTCCTGGGGCCAGCTGCAGCAGTGCAGGGGGGAGAGGAGGGGTGACAATACCTAAAGCTAGGCTACACAGACCCTGGTGCAGCTGCTTGTAGCCTCCCTGCTGCCTGCTATGGGGTCTGTGTAGCCTGGTATGGCATCTGTTCATCAATGAGTGATGATTCTGAGATACAACCCCCCCCCCCCCCCCCCCCGGAGTATTTCTGGGGGGGTAAGGGGAGGGACTTCCAGTCCCAAGATGGCAACCAGGGGGTGGTCCAACTGTTAAGGGATGGGGCTACCCATGCAGCCTTCAAAAGCTCACCCAGCCTTTTTAAGCAGCCCTCCACCCAAAATAATTGCCTGCCCCTGTACTAAGGCCTCTCAAAGGTTTGGGTCAGTTTCAAAAGCCTTCCTATCCTGCTCGCAGACATCTTTGAAGCACAGTTTTGGGTGCTCTACTCTTCTCTCTCCACTTGCAATTAGCTCATATAGGATGTCCTTCAGGATGTGCCCATCTTTCATCCTGCGAAGATGGCCAAGCCAGCATAGGCACCACTGTTTGAGTAGTGTAGTGATGGTTGGCAGGTTAACTTTGGCAATGACATCTGTATTGGTGATTCTGTCTTGCTGCTTGATATCAAGGGTATACCATATACAGCGTAGGTGGACGCTGTTCATCTTTTCTTGATGTACATATGTTGACCATGTCTCACTGTTGTGCATAAGGACACTGAGGATGCAGGCTTTGTACACAAGTGTCTTATTTTTGATTGTGGGTTTTGTATTGTTCCAGACTTGTTTGAAGACCTTACTAAAAGTGGTAGCAGCCTTTCCAGTGAACACCTATAGCTCTTCATCCAGTGATAGGTTGTCGCTTACTGTGTATCCAAGGTAGCAGAACTTGTTCACTGCCTTGAGAGGTGTGTTGTCAAGGCTGATAGATGGTGACTAGTGTGCACCCTGTCTTAGGACCACAGTCTTCTTGATGCTGATAGTCAGGGCAAACATCTTGCAAGCATGGGAGTGGCAATTAGTGAGTATTTGTAGTTGGCTTCCTTCATGGCAGTGAGTGAAGCATAGTCAGCAAAAAAACTCCCTAATAAGTATGTGCCTCACTTTTTTTGTCTTAGCTTTTAGAAGTAATAGATTGTAGAGTTTGCCATCTGATCTGGTGTGAAGGTATATGCTTTCCTTCAAGCCATCAAAAAGCATATGTGGCAAAGTGGGAAGTCCCCAACCAGCCACAGTGCTGGTCTCCCACTGCCTCTGGGCTTGCTGCCCACCCCTCTCACCTGCTATGCCTTGCTGTTAAGTAATTAGTTGGTAATTACATGGTAGGCTCCCCTCAACAGCCCTAATGTCTAAGGGCCGAAAGTACACGCTCCTACTATCTCTTAATGTGTCTCATGCCTCACAGAGGTTTCTAACAGCTGTGCTTTGCTCCGGCCTGAGGCTGGGCCCAACTCAGCACAGTGTTAGGCCTCTCGTGTTTTGCCCTATTACGGGCCACACTCGTACTGCCTCCCTCTCGCTGAGGCCTCTCTCTCTCTCTACCAGGTCTCACCCAGTCTCTTTCAGAATGCCCTTCCTGGGCCTCACTCATACCACCCCTCTTTTCCCTGGGGACACACTCATCCTGCCCTGTCATGGGCAGGGGTCCTTGGACTTGATGCCCATCACTCCCCAGCCAGCAAGCGTGCAGCCTTTTGGGCATCTTCCTGCTACCCTCATCTGGGCGAGCGCTGGGCGGTTCGCAGAACACTGGTCTGATTCGGCCTCTGGTCTCTTGCCGGGTCACTCACCCAGCTGCTCTCAATCAAGGGGCTCCTGACTCGCCCCAGTGTTTACCTGCAGTTCCTCCACTGCTGCCCCCCTCATCCCCACAAATAGGCCTCAGGTGCCCAAAGGCTTACCTGGACTGAACTCAAGCCCCCTTGCTAGCAGGGCCTCACCTTAAAGCCCCCTGCTCTCAGGGACCCAACTCACACCCCTTACTCACAGGGTCTCATCTCATGCCCCCGTATTCACAGGTCCTCACAACTACCACTCTCTACTTGCCCCTCTCTCCAGGGCCTCACACCTACCCCTTTCATGCAGGCCTTCAGGTGCCCCTCTGCACCCCACTCTGCACCTCCGCCTCCACTGGGGCAGATACTCCGCCCCCTAATCTGGGGCCTGGGGTTGACATCCTGCAGGCTCAGGTGCCACTTGTCCATGTGCCTGGCCCACAACTCTCAGTCTTTGGGGTCTTGCACCCCACACGGGCTCAGGTGGCTGCAGCCATGCCTGGCCCCACTACCCACTCACCAGGGTCTTGCACCCACCGGGCTTAGGTGCCACACCAGGGGGTGCCTGGCCCTCTACTGCCTTTGGTGTTAAATAACCCACTCGGAAGGCGGGGGCTGGGGTTAAGGTGCCCATCCTCGTCTGTCACTGGGGAGGTAACTGGCCTGGCATTTCCTGAGGGCTCCCATGCCACTAGGAGCCCCACCAGGCCACCCTTCCCCAGCAGGATGCAGTTTCAAGTCATGCCCAGGACCAGAAGCCTCCAAGCCCATAAGCTCCTGCCCTTACCTCCTAGTTATTGCAGGAGCAGTAGCTCCACCAGGAGAGGTTCCTTCCATGGTGTCAGGCAGCAAACTGCTGCCTTCAGCTCTGCTGGCCTGGATCTAAAATGGCCACTCATCAGAGATGGGGTATCACCTGCCGCCAGCTCTTAAAATGGCAGACACCAGATGTGCTCTGCCACCCACCTTCCCCCTTAAAATGGTTCCTGTGGGAGGCTTTCCCCTGCTGCTCCGCAAGCAAGCTCCCACAGAGCTTCTAAAAGCCCCAGAGTGGTGAGCCCCACTGGTGCTCTACTCCACACCTTCCCCCTTAAAAAAATGATCCTTGGGGTATCTCCCAGCTTCTTTCACTGCTGGCTCTTCTCCAGTCTGCTGCCATCTGAGTCACATGGCAAGCATCCCAGCTGTGCTTCACCACAACATAGCATAGCAGCATAGAAGATCCCAAAGAGTAAGGGCACCAGAACACAACCCTGCTTTACTCCACTCTTCATCTTAAACCTGTCAGAGGTTGATCCATCAAACTGAACTGTAGTTAGCATGGTTTTGTGGAAGGAGCATATCATGCTGAGTTATGTTTTGGGGCATCCAATCCTTATCAGGACCCTGAACTAACCTGCTGTGCTGACAGTCTCAAAGGCTTTTGTCAGATGGACAAATGCTGCGTACAGTGGCTTATTTTGTTTTCTGCATTTTTCTTGCAGTTGGTGTAAGAAGAATATCATGTTCACTGTTGATCTCCGTGCAATCAGCAAGTTGTTGCAAGCATTTTAAGATGACTCTGGCAAAAGCCTTTCTTGTGATGCTGAGCAAAGAGATGTCCCTATAGTTGTTGCGGTCACAATTGTCTCCCTTGTTGTAGATAGAGTGATGATGTTAGCATCATGCATGTCCTGGGGTACTTGATCTTCTTCCAGCAGCATGCAAGGAGTTGAAGATGTGGTAGCAGGCTAGCTTTCCCACACTTAGGAACCTCAGCTGGGATACCATCTTCTGGTTCTTTTCTTTTCTGCTTGCTAGACAGTCTATGGCCTTGCTAAGTTGCTCAGCCATGTGGGGGTTGGGAGAACAGGTGGGGGTCAGGTGGGGCTGGGGGAGCAGGCAGGGGTGGGGCCTGGCAGAGGTTCTCCCATGGTCCCTTCCTTCAATCTTTCCTGTCCCGCCCTCTACTTACCAGCATGGAGTCTAGGTCCAGCTCCCTGCTGCAGCCAGTGGGGACTACCCGAATCACCAAAGCTCTCCAAATCTTTTCTGAATTGATTCAGAGAGCTTCAGATCGATTCAGACCTTTTAATTGGTCTCCTGATTTGATTCAGATATGCAGATTCAGCTGCCGAATTCAGCCAAATCTCCTCTGAATCGAATCAGCACCTGAAACTTCGCACAGCCCTATTATCTAGTTGCCAGCAGCAATTTACTGGATCTTATCTTTATGAAGATTTTTAGTTACTGCTGACCTGTTCCATAAACAAATTGCTATTCCATTTTTCTTCACACTGACATTTCACTTGATTATGAACAGATCTGTATTCTTACCAAAGCGACTTCAGAAAATTATTGCTCTTTGTAAGCAGTTTCTTTTAATTTTGAAGGAGCGCCTTAATGTGATTCTATGCAAGAATTACTATTTTTTTATAAAGGATCCTTGACACCAGGATAAATGTACAATGCAGAAAGAACTTAGCCTAAAATTCTGTCTAGTGCTGAGCATAATGGGGTCTGCTTCTCTGACTGGGATGCCTGAGCATTATTTCAATACCCCTTAATAATACTAATAGTATTTCAAGTACAGTAGGAAATAAAAATGCTTAGAAGTATTATCTTTTTGTTCAATCATCAGAATCATCCCTGATGTAATCAAAGTATTTTTAAAGAAACAACTTAATCGTTAAGGCCCATTTAAAATTGGTAACTGAGAAACTTAATTGATGAATTTTTTTTATAGTATAACATCTATTTTTTCTTTTTACAGGGAAGAAGATTCCTTAGCTTTTTGTTCAGCTGGAATGTAAACTTCATTAAAATGATCCATGGGACTATTAAAAACCAATTGCAGTGTTTTCCAAAGTATGTATTGTAGTACCAACATTGCAATTATGAATGCTGATTGAACTTTTCTTTCTCTTTAAAAAATGAATTCCTGTTTTACAGATATAATGCAGAGATGTATACATCTACTGGCCCATATTCCTTCTACACGTGTTTATAATATCTTGTACATCAGTACATATACACATAGCACCACTACATGCATAGTACATACAGGCATGATGTAAATTCTTATAAGATGTCTTTGAAAAGTATGTATTGAGCAGGTGCCCATTAGTCAATGTTCAAGGCCCCTGGCACTCGTTGAACTTAATATATGATTAACCAGTTGATCGCATCTTAAATTGTTACCTGGTTACATGTTAATTAATGCAATAATAGAATGAGGAATAAGCCACAAAGTTATTACACAAAAAATATGAAATAACTGGCTGGTTCCTACGACACCATTAACTGAACTTGTGGCTGGGACTCCCAGACACCCTTGTCACTGGGACCCTGTTGCCAGCTCTTAAAATGTCAGACATCAGATGTGCTCTGCCACTCACCTTTCCCCTTAAAATGGTTTCTGGGGGAGGATCACAATTATTGCTAATTAACTGCTAGTAACGGCTTAATTTGACCTCTTAGTTTGTTTTGAGGAAATTCCTTGGCATATCGTTATAATAAATGGTTCAGTCAAAGTAGATTTCAAATGGAAAGCCTTTCACTAGCAATGTGATGAGTCACTTAAAACATAATCACTCCATCAGGATATTTTGGGCATGTCCAGTATCCAAAATTGATTGACTGTCCTGTTATCAAAATTCCTGCTTTAGCTTTCTGAAATTCATGTAACACCTATTGAAGCTGACAAATAAATGCTCTGTAATATGGTCTGTGTTTCTGGAACTGTATGGCAAATGATCCACTTCAGAATATCATTCACTGTGGTGCTAGTGAGTATAGGTTGACAGGCATTATTCCAAAATAGTCATCCTGCTGTATTTTCTTTGGCAGTTTCTCCAAAACAGCAAAGTTGTCATTAAATGTAGAATACATGTCTGGCCAGTGTGTGTGTATTATACATTCAGTTTTCCCAGTATCTCCTGGGACAAGCACATGAATATAACCTAACCACTTTTTGGACAGTGTTTTAAAAAATATTGATTTTTCTCCCATAACCTATTATTAATGAAAATCCATTATTAACCGTCTGTCTCAAACAGTAGTTCCCAAACTGTGAGTCATGACCCCAAATGGGACTGCGACATTAGCGGATGGGGTTGGCGCTCTAGTTTGGGAGTGAGGAGCCATGCTGAGGAAGTGGGGTCATGCTTAGGAAGAGTTTGGGAAGCACTGGTCTAGAATATCAGTACCACAAAGCTAGTAAGCCCTCCTATGAAATCATAAGCATTGCCTAAGAAAGTTTTAATGAGAAAGTTGAACATCTAGGCAAGTTTCCTTTATGCAGTATCTAGAATAATGAGACCATTCAGCATTTTGAGATATTGAATGCAAGAGTCAGCATTACTAAACAGTATTTCTAATTTTCTAAGGTATTCTAAAGACGATTGTTTTTAAAGGTTGAGCCAAAATTAGAACAGTTCCACAGTTGAACGTAGCAGGCTGCTTTGGTCTGAGAAACAAATTCACTTAAGTCCGCAGGGAACTGTCTGATAACCAGCTGATGCTCAGGCTTCAGAAATCCTCTGAGGACAGCCCTGGACAGAGATGACTACAAAATAGAAAAGAAGTGAGGTTGCTTAGCAACAATGAAGACTTGGTAACCAAAAATTTAAAATAATTTATTTTCATCGTAGGATGTGTGATGATAGTAGAGTTGCATTCAGAAACAGTATATACATTGACTATGCAAATAGTATTGACTATGCAAATAGTCCTATATGTTAAGTAAAAGATAATGTCTATATATTTTAAGTCAGCAACCTTGTTACAATACTCAAAGATTTCCTAGCTGCCCTTCAATGATATTGTCTGTATAATGCTTGAAAATTTACTCCTGGTGCTGTTTAGCATCCATGACTTAAACTTTTCCACCTGACCTAAATTTTTAAGTTAATTGAAATGTCTCTAAGTGCAAATCTCTATCCTAAATTGTAAGCAAAGTAGATACATGCCTTTGAAAAGATAGTACCTTTCTCAGTTTGAAAATGAGCATAATGAGCATCCTTTTCCAGTTGCTAGAGACTTGGTAGGTATTGTCAAGAATACTGCTTTTTGGAGCTTTTTTCTGATGACCTTATGGTGTTGGTACGAACTAGGATGTACAGCATATCAAGTAAAACTCATACATTAAAAAAAAAAAAAAGGAACTGTTTATCACAAACACTGTTCTGAAGTTGGCAAAAATTAAGACAATTTTAAAATCTACATTATTTTTCCATTACCTCTTTCTATTTTTTTGTCTTTTTTAAATTTAATTTCCAAATTTTCCATCATGGTATAGTATATTATGACATAATATTGCAGCTGCAAACAATGATAGAATAGTTTGTTAAAATAATTTTGATCATCTTATATTTTGTTGTAAAACCCAGATTTGAGGTGTCCCTTGAAGTAGTGCAACAGTATTAGATTCCATAAACTGTCTGTTGTATGTCTGGAAGAATTCCAGACAAGTGGAAAAATAACAAATTGCAGTAAATCTTTTAATATGACTTAACAGCAATTTTTAAATCTTACAACTCAATGACCTGCTGTTCTCACTCATCTTTTATTTTTGTCATAATATGTTTATACCTTGATTTAATTTTACTGTTTCTTGATAAATGTGTAAACAGGTGTACAAGAGTGAGCAGTTAGATAAGCTGAAAGAGAATTGATGTTTCTGGAATTTTATAGTGAAAGCTACTCTTCATGATCTCATTAGAAATATGTAATCTTGAAAATTAGAGTAATACCAGAAGGTCAAGGTTGCAACCCTTTGGCAGGGTAACTTTTCAGGCGAAGACTTGGTTGTTAGAGAAACAAAACCAATTCTTCAATGTGATTATAAGCTACAGAACAACCCAAGAAGCAAATGGCTGAATCAGGTAACTTCCCACTTACTGTTCCATTTCACCAAGGCCTTGTGTTTGGTGGGAATGACTGGCTGTAGCTCATCCTGGGCGCACTTAGCTGGATGGATGGGATGGTGCTGTGGGTGGACAGGGAGCAGCATCTGGGAGTGGGATGGGCAGGCAGGGCTGGGGTCAGAATCACGGGATGGTGACAGCGTGGGGCTGAGGCCCAGGGGAGAGCTGGCAACCCACTCCCAGCACAGCCCTGTGCTGTCACCGCCCCACAGTCCGGCCCTTTCCCCGCCTGTCCCACTCCCAAGTGCTGCTCCTTGCCTGCCTGCAGCCCCATCTTCCCAACTGAGTGCGCCCTACCTTCAGGGTCCTGGGCTGATCTCTGTGTAGACCCTGCCCATCTGTTCTGTCTGGTGCCCCCAGCAGTGGGTGTGGGGTAGATGGGCTGGGTGCCCAGGCAGTAGGTCCAGTGGCAGCAGTAGCTGGAAGGAACTGCCACTCTTGGGAAGCTGAGTGCAGCTTCCATGCTGTCCCAGCCCCATTGTGCACCTGGGAGTGGTGGGATTGGCCGCATGCACCATGGCCCCGGGCTGCCCCCCGCACCTGGGATTGGCAAGGCTCAGAGACCCACTGCAGGTCAGATAAAAATCCCTTGTCAAGCTGGATCCAGCCTGTGCTCATGTTTTGCTCACCTCAGGTGTAGCAGATTCCTGTTGATCTTAAGTGTTTAGTATTTCATTTGTTTGTTTGTTTTCCCCCTTGGGATTTTAAAAACCTAAGGACTTTCCATTTACAAACATATATAATAGTACTTGAGTTAGTATTAAAAGCCAACTGTGAACTAACTTGTATAAATCAGTAGTGAGAATAGCAGGCGTGATTTCTTTGACTTAATATATTTCTCCTTAAAGTGAATGGAATCGGAATAACCAGAACGTCACCATACCTCACAATGCAGCTGCTAGCTTTAGCCAAATAAAAAAATCTGAATCACATGCCATATATAGGCATACTTTTATAGACATTATCAAAATATACATATATATTCTACATAGGAATGTGAAAGGTTAAACTATTAATTTAAGGGGTGAGGGGGACTAGTACCCATAATTTAGGAGGAAAACAAAGCAGCCTAATGACTTGTCAGTTAAGCAATTAGCTGCTTGTTCACAGGTGGTCCCTCCCTCCCAGGACAGGGCTTCAAGCCTTGTCTGGCTGAACTTGCCTCCATCTTCCCTCTTCCCCCCAGTCAAAGGGCTCTGGGAGTCAGGAACAGCTCCTAGCAGCAGCTGTGTTACTGGTTAATCGTTTAAGTGATATAATCAGAGGAGGTTAAACAAATTTTTTTTTAACTATATTTACATCCCTAATTCTACATAGATTAATCTGTACCTTGTCTGGTTTAATATTTTGCTTTCCATTCCTTCATAGTGTATGATTTTACTATGTATCCATAGTTGGTTGATTGTACTTTTAAATATTTGCCACACCCAAAAGGGGTCTAACTGCGACTGGATTACTATACTATTAATGTTGTACAATATAAAAATTAGCACACCTTTGCTGATGGAGACTTAAAAAGCTTTTATGCCTGATTAGCATAATTCTACTCTGTTTAAGATTAAATTTTAGATTTATCTTTGCTATTTAAGAGAAACTGTTGTAAGGTTACGCCAAAGGAATTTCCACAAAAAATAGTATGTAGCAATGGTATTCTTCAATAAGATGATATCTAGCCTATTTTCAATAGGCTAATCATAATTCATTAACTTAAAAATCTGCTTAATGCTTCCAATTTAGATCAATGATATTTTCTTATAAATAATTTTAACATACTTGAATTCAGTGCTGCGTCTTAGTATCTGTCTAGGTCTCTAACAGAAACAAAAAAGTTTTCTGTATGTTCTCATATTGTGTAAGTATAACTGAATTATCTTCATGTTCTTCAGTCAGATAAGCAAATATCCTGGACTGATATTTTAGTATTTTGAAAACAACACCAAGTGAGGGAATGTATAACACATTTCAGTGCTCTTTATCACTTAATATGGACACATTTTGTTGTTGCCTTTTTTTTATGTTTGATGCAGGGATAGTAAAGAAGTTTGGGTTTTCTCTTTATTAACACAGATCGCTGGTGATGCATGTTGCAGAAATTTATTTCAGGGCTTGGAAGAAGGCTTCAGGAGAGATTTTAGAGGTATGTGCTCTGCTTTGAATTTGGATTAGGTATTTTTGAGATTCTTTCAAGTTTTCCATATAAATGATCACTTCTGAGAGAAAAGGGTCCCTTTAGTTTAGTCATACAATCATTGAAAATTAGGGTTGGAAGGGACTTCTGGAGGTCATGTGGTCCACCCCCTGCTCAAAGCAGGACCATCCCCAACATGATCATCCCAGCAAAGCCTTTGTCTAGCTGGGTCTTAAAAACCTCCAAGGATGGAGATTCCACCATGTTTCTGGGTAACCTGTTCCAGTGCTTCAGTACCCTCCTCATGAGAGAGATTTTCCTAATATCTAACTTCCCTTCCCTTTTCCAACTTGAGACTTGTTCCTTGTTCTGTCATCTGCTGCCCCTGAAAACAGTCTAGCTTCTTCTTCTTTCAAACCTCCCTTCAGGTAGTTGAAGGCTGCTATTAAATCCCCTGTTCTCCAAAATAAATAAGTCCGGTTCCTTCAGCCTCTCCTCATAAGTCATGTCCCCCAGCTCCCTCACCATTTTTGTTGCCCTCCGCTGGATTCTCTCTAATTTGTCCACATCATTTCTGTAGTGGGGGGCCCAAAACTGAACGCAGTACTTGAGATATGACCTCACCAGTACTAAATAGAAGGGAGTAATCACTTCCCTTGACCTGCTGGCAACAAACCTGCCAATGTAGCCCAGTGTGCTGTTAGCTTTCTTGGTAACAAGAGCACACTGCTGGCTCATATTCAGCTTATTGTTCACTGTAAATAGTTACGATCAATTAATGAGAGACAGCCAGGCAGTATTTGACAGCTCACATCTGGCAGCTAATTTCAAGAACTTTTGACCAGATTTAAGGCTACCTTAAGAAATGAAATGTGAAAAGCTAGTACTTAAAACTGTGCATACTGTTATGTAAAGCTTTTCCCCTCAACCTTGGCTTTGATTCAGACCAAGGCAGACGCTGGAAGATTGCAAGCCAAGAAACATCTGCCATGGTAAAATCTGGTGCTCATATAAACAACTGAAAACATAATCTTAAATATAAAAACAGGAGAGAGTCTTAAGTATTATTTTAACCTATGTATCTAATAACCATGTTTGTATGCTAACTGAATCTTATGCATGGATTTTTTTTTCTCTTCAGACCCTTGAATATAATTGCATTCAGGATTTCATGCATCATGGAATTCATCTTCCTAGAAATTCTCCTGTGCATCCTAAAGTGAGAGAGGTATGTTCCTGTACAATATAAATCAGTAGTACTGCAATGTGTAGTAAATGGCTTTTCAGGACAAAATCATACACTGTAAAGTGCTTTTTTCTGATTTAGTCCTCAAATGCATTTTTTGAGCGTGCACTTACTCTGAAAACGTATTGCTCATTTTCTTTCATTAACTGGATGTGTTAGTTAGATGAATAATTCAGTGGGACACATATGCTCAGGTCCCATATTTAAAAGTAAAAAATCTATATAAAATATAAAAATGTATACATTTCAATTCAGGCCATTAGAAGTAAAAATTGATTTAAAATATTTTTGTTTGCATTTGCACACTTTGCTCCTTGTATTGAGAAATTTTGTTGAATAATTTATGGAACTGAAAATTTTGAAAAGTCAGACTCAAGACAGAATCTTCCCATCTTAAGATCCACATATTATAGGTTCCTTTTTCCCCTTCAGTTTTAGAAGTGTATATGTAGATGGGATTTGGGATTTTTCTACCAGTGTAACTTTTTTATAAACATAATCTATTTTATCACCATAGATTATAAAGATAACTGACAAAGCTGTCTATGTTCATTTTTTCTGCTTCGTGATGCTGCCAAGCTCTTCCTGGATAGGACTCCCTTTCCTAACTTGGCCCTGGCATTTAATCTACTAGTTAGGCTTTGCTCATGCAGTACAGAGCACATGGCTTATGAAAACATCATTATGTATGCTTTCGACTGAGAGGAGTTTCCACTGCTTTCCCCAGTTACTAAGTAAAGTTTTACTTAGGAAATCTACATGGAATGATGTAGTGTAAAGCCATTAAGGTGCTTACATTTAAGCTGTAATTTAACATTTCAAATGGACAGTTTACCCTGTAACACCATCCTATGTTCACCTGATACAATGGCACCAGTTGTTCTGAACTGGTGTCTTTGTGCACATTCTTTTTGGTCTGGTCAGGTTTTAAATTTTAGTTTTATAATTGCAGTGGGGGGACCTCAGTGTTGGAAACTCGTTTTTCAGTATCGTTCAGGTGAAAACACCTGGCTCTGACCATGGCATATGACCACTTCAACGTAAATCTGCAGATGTGATGCACTTGGAGACCTTCATAAAATTCCTTTGTTTTTAATAAATGACTTTTTCCCCCCCACTGAAATCTTCCTCCATGCTAAAGAATATCGTTCTCTTGAACAAGATAAAAGAATTGAGAAAAAGCACTCTTGTCATGACTTTGCCCTTTCTACTGGCACATCTGTCTGAATTCTTTGCATGATCTATTTCTGTTGTTTTTTTTAATATATATATTCAAAGAGCCCTTTTAAATACATTAATTTATTACTGGGTCAGCTGCTGTATCTTCTCTATATCATTCTGCCTGTATAATCTAAAAATCATTGGTGCCCTGTAAAAGATATCATGGAATAGACACAAACTGCCTTTCTCAAATATTTTGAATCTACCATATGAAATATACCATTAGCTTTTTATTTTTGACAGGTGCTGAGCTATTTTCACAAACAAAGTAAAGTCCGTGAGGGAGTTGAAGAAATGCTGTATAGATTATATCAACCTATACTTTGGAGAGCATTAAAGGTAATTCCCATTTAAGATATATTATCATATTGTATTTAGTGTAAACAATTGTTGTATCCCTCTTCTGCTTCTTTCTCTAATGCAGCAAAATAAGCCATAAATATTTGCTTTCCTGGTCCTTGCAGCCTTGTCCAACTTTACCAGTCAGTTTTTATTAACTAGTGATGCATCAAATTTTGCCTCCACTTATACTCTAATGCTAGTTTTCAGTGTTAGCTTATGGAATTGTTAAATAAACATCTTTATATTTTCTCCCCTGCTAAGCCACTTGCTTAGAGGAACTCTCCCTGAACATCTTGAAAGCTGTCTTAATAACCTTCTTCAAAACCCTCCTTAAAACTTCCCTTTGCCACGTTATCTACAGGGAAAAAAACAGCATGAGGCCAGGTGTGCTAAGACCACTGTCCTGCTGACCCTGTACTTCCTCCTCTGCATGCATTCTAGCTTCTTTTCTGTCTCATCTTAGGCTGTAAACTTTCTAGGATCTGTGTCTGTATAGTGCCTAGGGGTTCCTGTCCTGGAAAGATTTTGGTACTATGCTGAGACAAGGAGGAAATTTATATAAATGTTATTCTGGTCTGGTTATTATAGTTTTTGTTTAATAATAAAACTTTTGGAGCTAATGCTCACATTTTCTCATTTGGAATATTAGATACTATATTTTTTCATATGTTTAATAGTTAATTTGTCTCGATTAGAATTAATAAACTGATAAAGGTGATTGAAGAGTGTATGTGGTAAGTGAGTTTTGATATTAAGAGCATCATCTTCCTACACAATTTTTTTTCTCCCTTATAACAGGCTAGAAACTCAGAAGTTCGAGCAAATGCAGCATTGTTGTTTGTTGAAGCATTTCCTATCCGTGATCCCCACTTTAACAATGAGGAGATGGATAATGATATGCAGAAACACTTTGAAGAACTTTTTGTAAGTTTCTCAAGAAGTCTGAATGTTGTAACAAAGTGTTAAGTTAAACTTCTAGTGAAACATGCTCAGAAGAAAGGTAATTTGTAATACTTGCACTTCAGTTAAATTAAGCCCAGAACTATGCCATTATATTCTTTTAATCATGCATATTCTTTTATGTAGAGGCATATTAGTGTACCACCTACTAGAGGTATAGAAAGGTTTGGCTGAGGAAAATGGCCTGAAAATTAAGTATTTGAATGAATTAACAATACAATTGAAAAACCCAGGAGATTGTTTGGACAGACCAGATGACACAAGTTGAAGACATACAGTTTAGGCTAGTAGGTGAAAAGGGCTTTAATGGTGCAAAATCTTCAGTGAATGATTAATCTTAAATATTTGCAGTTCTATTATTAAGATGATATATTTGAACAGAGATACAAAGAGAATTAAAATGATCCATTAGAAATTTAGATAGGCCTGGCTCATTTCTAGACTGTCTCTGTTTGGAAAAACACTTAATATAATGATTTTCAGGCTAAATATCTGATAACTAAAATTCTCTTCATGAGCAGAGAGGATTGATGCTTAATTACATACCTAAATATGACCGTATAGATTAAATTTTCAGAAATGCCTAAACTCAAAGGTACGATTTGACTTTTGAGCAGGCACTTTTAAAATATCCTATAAAGTCTGACTTTTTGATAATTATTTATTTATTTATTTTACAATACAGGCCAGTATTTTTAATTTTCATTTTGTTTTCAAATTATTGCTATTAATAAACAAACACAACATTTTAAAGTCCTCTTGGGACACCAGCCTGCATATGGTACTATTACATAACGCACTTTGAATAACTGCTTAAAGGCTTATGGGATGAGCTTTATCAGTATATCTTATTTTAATGATTATCAGAAAGCAAAATAATGCATACATAAAATACCTTTCCTTTTTTTTCCCCTTTCTGTTTACTTTAGAGTCTGTTAGAAGATCCGCATCCATTGGTTCGCTCTATAGGGGTACTTGGTGTTAGTAAAATAACATCCAAATACTGGGAGATGATACCTGCAACAATTATTGCTGACCTTTTAAATAAGCTAATTGGAGACCTGGCTTTTGATGTAACTTCAGCTGATGTTCGTTGCTCAGTTTTTAAGGTAAGACTATTGTGCAAATTTTATAAAACGTCTTGATACTAACTTCTGCTTTTCTTGTAACTTGGGCTCATTAATGGAGGCCAGCCTGAGATGGATTACTACTTGTTTAAAATAAGGTCTCTAAGTTGGTCTTTACATAATTTGTCTTATAAGATGTGTGAGGGTTGGGCAGAAAATAATGTCTCTTAATTTTTATCTTCTGAGTAAGCCAGGGTTACCGACGTTGTTTTTGTTGACTTTTTCCTAAAGGAACCACAGTAAAATTGGAGATCTATGTCGGAACCCTGAAAAAACTGAAACATGACTTGCAAGGAAGCAACAGGCATGTTAGAGATGCTGCTTCTACACAACACTTGCACACACACCAGCTTGTGCACTACACAAGCAATATCTTGTTTAGATGGGCTGTGCCACCCCATCCTCCATAAAGACTCCAGAATGAAGGGAGAAGCTGTGTTGGTTTTTTTTCTGGTGGAGCAGTGGGGGCGGTTCAGGGGGAGAGGTCAGGGATGATAGCCAAGTGATGGAGGCTGTACGACAAGGACTTTTACTATGTTAGAATGCCTACCCTTGTTCACCAATGGAAAAAACCTGTTGACTGAAAAGGAGACTATGCTGAAAAATAGCTGTAGGTTCAGTGATGATCTACAAATTTTCCATGCTGTATTTTCCAGTATTTTTTCAGTAATGTTTGGCTGAGGGGGAAAAAAGACGGGACATTACTTTGAGTGGCACTTGTATAATATTTTGAAAAAAGCAGAAAAATAAAATACTTGCAGCACTGAGTATTGGAAGCAAAGATTTGAGAGGCTTTGTGACATCCAGTTATCTTGGTTCCTGTTTTTCTGTGGAGCTAAAGACTTAAGGACCATGGTCTTAGCTTGATGTTTTAACCAGACTTTGTCTAAATAATTTTAGAAAGCAAAAAAAAAGGTATATTTTATCCAACAACTGTAGAAACTGGTTCTAGCTTTTTTTTCTATTACTTTTTTTCTATGGCAGTCTATGACATCACTTTTTTTCTATGGCATCCAACTTTTTTCTATGGCATCACAACAAGGAAGAGAGAACAAGTGGTATAATGTGGTTTAAGTTGTATATTTTGTACATTTTATAGTCCTTTTTAGGTTTTCCTGTGCATACCTACTATGTGATTCCTATCTCTGGAAAGGCCATTCCCTGCTTGATTGACCAACATCCCAGCTCTTCTGCCTCTCTCAGATGCCAGCAAGGTGGACTTCCCAGGCAGCAGGGTGTTCTTCAGATACAAGTCTTGAACAGAAGTACTGTTCAAGTGCAAAAAAAAATCTTAAATGTAGACCCCTTGTTTTTAAATGAAAGCAATTCATTCAAGAGCTTGAATTGTTCTTCTTTTAACACCTTGATTTGACTATTTTAGCAAAGAATGTAAATACAACTGCCACTTTTTTATTTAGCCTTATAAGTGTCATGTTCTAGTTCAGTAATTTCTATCACTTTTGGTTCAAGTTATGCATGTCTGTTCTTTTCATATTTTTATTCAGTGTGATCTTTCTCTGTTGCAGTGTTTGCCTATAATTTTGGAGAATGCACTGAGCCACCCGTTATTGGAGCAGCTCCTACCAGCAGTAAAATACAGTCTCCATGACAATTCTGAGAAAGTGCGAGTGGCTTTTGTTGATATGCTGCTGAAAATTAAGGCTGCTAGGGCTGCTAAGGTAGGATAAGTAGGACTTCTGAGACAGCAAGTAGGAGATATAAATAGAATAAAGCATTTATTGTGAAGGTTATATATTTATGAATACAGAATTCCTAAAAGGAAGAGAGAGGTTGTGTTTCAGTACATTTTGAACTTTTCCATTGGGGCAACTGTTACTTATGAGAGAGACAACCAGCGTTAAGGGAACAGAGCTGCCAGGAAAAGAAAGTGGGGCAGGGTCACTAATATAAAAAGAATATCAGATCAGGGGAGAAAGGAGCCAAGCTACACACAAGAATGTATAAAGGTACAAGGGAGAGGGAGAGAAATTGAGCAAATGGAATAGGAAGCAACACAAGATGATCCTTTTCTTAAATGATAAAATAATTAGTGCAATACTTGTCACAAATACATTGCACAGTTGCAACAGAACATAAGAGGTCTCCTCTCTTGTACTGTGCATTATTAGATTTCTTTTGGCACATATTTTAAGCTCTCTGTATACGATAAAGATCAGCCATCTATACCCTAAAATATACTGACAAATGCTGCCCTACCACATGCCAATCTGATTATTATTATTAACTATTAGCACGTTTGTCTTATTTTTTCCTGATTATTAGAAAGGCTCATTGTACTGCCAATTAATTATCAAGCTTAATAAATGATTTCTATTTTTTATCCTGTTTTCAACCATTTGGGCTGGAATTTTACTCTCTGGAGATCTGTCTAGATTTTGTTGTAGACTATCAGCCAAAAAATTCATGTTCAAGAATGAAGCTAAGAAAAAATATGTTGTTTTGTGTGTGAGAGCAGTGTCCATTCGCCCGCCCCTGCTCCCTGCCCTGTGTCTTTTGCTACCTTGTGAAGATGTGCTCAAATATGGCCAAGCTTATGAGCCTTTTGGGGAAGAAGGTCAAAATTGGCATGTGCTTTGAAACTTGCTAGACCTTTGCAACTGACTTGCCTATCTGCACTTAATTTGCTCCATTCTTAGAATGGAGATGCATAAATAAAACTGCAAATGTAGAGAAATGTCTTGGTTGCTTCAAGCCATGCTGCATGTGTGTGTGTTTGCTGAAAATGAGGGCAGGGCATCTGTCTCTTTCCTTGTGTTTTCAATGGCCACAGCTCAAGAAAGCGGCCTGAATTGAATGCAGAGTGGATGAGAACTGAATCTGGGGGAGACGAGGGAAAGTAGCTTGGGAAAAGAAGAATATTTGTGGGGGACCTGGTAGTGGAGGTTGGGACTGGACTGGGCTGGATGAAGAGTGATTCAGGTTAATGATATTTTGCTGAGCAAGAGTGGGTGCTTCCAGACAATATTTTGTTTAGCTGGGCAGGAGAACTGGAGCTGGGAAGAAGTTTGGGCCTGGAAGCCAGTCAGGTCAACAAAGGGAAAGAGATGGCAGGCAGAGAAGATAGATGGGTCCTGTGAAGAGCCAGAATTTTGCGGGGAAGATGAACTGTGAAAAGCTGGGCAATGAGACTTTATAAGAAGCTGGATGAGGGTGAAGCACTGAGATTAGATAAAGAACCTGGTGAGGGAGAATGGGTGCAAAAGGATATGATAATAACAAGGGGGGCCTAGAGGCTGTAGTGTAATGGGGGGTGGGTGAGAGGGGCACCTGCCTGGATGTAGGAGGGCTACTGGAATCACCCCCCTGCCTGCCACAAGTCTGCATTTCAGCAGCAAGAGCTTCCTTGCAGTTTACTTATACCTGGAACTCCAGAACAGTCCCTGGCAGTGGTGATTGTTGCTGCTGCTTTAAGAGCAATAGCTGAAGCTGACAGAACACATGAAAGCATCTATTCAGCTCTCCTTCAGGGTTTGCTCATGGTGCCAAGTCTGTTCCTTATGCCTCTGCCTGGAGGTTGGGACAGATGAGAAGAAGACTGGAGACGGAGCTAAAGGGTGAAAATGGCTGAATAGGGGGAACAGGGAAGTAAGATTGGAACATTAAGATTTGCTGGGTAAAAAGAATGGTAATTTGAGGAAGATGGGGAAAAGGAGACAAGTTTGGGGCAGGATCATGTAGGAAGGGAATGGACATCGGAGTCTGTGCCCCTAGAACTCAATTGCCTCTAGATCCTGGAAAATTCTGGAAGAGATCTGAGTTTTACCACTCATAGAAACCCTCAGCCAGTGTCATTCCTTCTAGTGGTGGTCCTCAGAGAAGATGACAACCTCCTAATTGCTGTTATTAACGCTGTTAGCATAAATGTCAAGAGATCTAAACAGCAGATCTTGAGGGGCAACCCTATGGATTACTCAGGTGTTGCCAGTGATGGAATTTCAAGGGATAAGTTGTCTTTAAAAAAGAAAGAAACAGGTGGGGAGGGGGATTGCATGCATGCTCACACATACACTATGGTAAATGTCAAGCTGTAAAAGTAAAATGTATGTTTAGTGTGTGCATCATTTTCATAGGGTTTTTTCTCATTTTTATATTTTTGTAAGCCATACTTTCAGCAACAGTTTGTAACTTCACAGCTACTCCTGCACCCCCCCTGCCCTGTAGTGGGGGTGACAGTACACCAAAGTTATAACATCAAAAAGTTTCCAGGATGGCAATGAGAATGTGACTTAGATGATAAGTGCCTATAGTCATACTCTGATCTTCCAATAAACTGGATCTATAAAGTAGAAACCCCCCCAAATATTTGATTTAAATGTTGTTAGTTGGCAAAAATATACTCTGATCTTTTCATTATTCTAGTAAAGGGGTGCTCAAATCCCAGCCTGCAGGCAACATCTGGCCCCTAGCACCATGTCATCTGGTTCATGGGGAAGCTCTGCAGGCTGTGGCCCTGCATGGTAGATATGACGTACTGTTTGCTGTTGCTTGTAGTAGATATTAGCATTTTATTAAAAAACAAACGTTAGTCCATACAATGATTAGTTTTGCTCAAAGTCAATGGGTGCATCTATACGTGCGCTTTACTGGGGAGTTGACTAATTAGTTCCACAGTAAAACATCATCGTCCACATGGGTGCAGTAAATTAACTAACTTGGCTGTAATGTAGTATTGTCAGGACAGTGCTATCTTATGGTGGAGTAATTAATTGTGATCAAACACTCATGTGGATGGAGACCTTCAGGTGCAAATTGCTCCTGGTCAGCTCAGCCAGCTGGAGAGCCAGACTCATAGCTCCTGCCAGCCCCTCTGCAGCCGGAAGCTTGGGGCTGCTCCTCCCTGGCTCCACTTGCTGCAGTCCCAGGCACGTGTGTAGATGCTGTGCCCAGGAGCAGTTAACTCCAGTGTCAACTTAATAGCACGTGTAGATGCACCCAGTGTTAACCAATACTCTTCAAAATATACTTGTTGCAGCTTATTTCTTTGTCTCTTGCTTTCTCTACTCTAACTTCATTCTCCTTCTCTCCTTTAAAAAAAAAAAAAAAAAAAAAGTTCTGGAAAATCTGTCCCATGGACCATCTTTTGACCCGCCTTGAAGTTGATTCACGTCCAGTATCACGACGGATAGTAAATCTCCTGTTCAACTCTTTCTTGCCTGTTAATCAACCTGAGGAGGTGTGGTGTGAACGTTGTGTTACTCTAATTCAGATGAATTCAGCAGCAGCCAGAAAATTCTACCAGTATGCTTATGAGTACACAGCCCCCACCAACATAGGTAAAGTATTGCATACTATAATAATTCTTGGCAATCTTCATTAAGTATAGTCTAATTCAGTGGTCTCCAACCTTTTTAAGTAGGAGATCACTTTTGGAATTTAAAAGCAACCCAAGATCTATTGCCAGCCCTCCCCCCACCAGCAGGTAAGTTTGTGGGGAGGGAAGGGGGGCAGATCGAGGCAGAGGGAGAAAAAATTATTTGGGGGCGCACCCCCACAGCAGGTAAGTCCGCTGTGGGTGGAAAGGGCCGTGGTGGGGCGGGGCAGATCAAGGGCCCAACCCTAGCACCACTCCCTCTCTCACTGCTGGAGCCTCGATTTGCCCCTACCCCAACTGCAGTGAGGGAAGGAGTGGGGCTGGAGCAGGGGCAGGTAGGAGGGAGTGGGGCTTCAGCAGGGGCAGGAGGGAGCCACGACTGGCTAGTCCAGGGGGTGCAGGGAGAGGTGGGTGTACAACTTGGGAGGGCATGGGGACTGCATGCCCCCAGATCAGCATAGGGTGGGTTGTGGCTGGGGCTGGGCTTTTCCTGAGGGTGGGGCTGACCCACACTATTCTGGGGCCAGGTGATGGCAGCACTGGGAGCAGGGCTGCAGCCATCTGAAAATTCACTGTAGCCCCCTCAACCCCCACTCCCAGTGTCATCGTCCACTCTGAGTGCAGCGCAGCCCAGCCTCCACCAGGAACAGCCCAGTGCAGCTTCCCAGCCTTCAGTGGCAGCTGCCCTGCCTCGTGCAGATCCTGGGCACATGGTCCCCATGCCGTCAGTGGGGGAGTGGGGAAGGGGCAGTGGAAGGCAGTGCTGGGCTGTTCCTGGTGTGGGGGGGGGGGGGGGGGGGGGGCGGGGCTGGTCCGGTCCATGCTGTGCTCAGGGCAGGTGGCAGCAGCTTTGACAGCGATGGTTGGCGGGGCTTCAGTGAATTTTTGGGTGGCTGCAGCCTGCCTCTCTCCCCTCGCCCCCTGGAGCCCTGCTCCCAGCCCCGCTGCTACCCAGCCTGAGCACAACATGGGCCAACCCCCATGCTGGGAAGAGCCCAGCTCTCAGCTGCAGCCCACCCTACATGCAGATCTGGGGGCATGCCTCCCCCTCCCTGTGTCCCCCAGATGAGCCACTTGTGGCTCTGTCCTGCCCTGCCCCAGCTGCCCCTGCTCCAACCCTACTCCCTCTGTCACCACTGCTGCAGCCGCCCACACTGCCCTACGTTTGGGTGGGACACGTGTCCCACCCCCCATCTGTATGCAGTGGAGGCGGCTGCTGCTGTGGGCTGGGCTTTGTGCCCTGAGCCCCACTGCAGCTGGCCTGGGAGCGGCCAGATACCGTGTGCATCTTGCTGTTGGGCTGAGCCGTGCCTACACGTGGCCAGCTGGAGTGGAGCTTGAGGCACAGCGGCAGCTGCTTCCGTCCCACACAGAGATGCCGGGGGGCATGTGCTCCCAGGGCCTCCGCTGGGCTGTACCCAGCGGCGGGTAGCCCGCCATCCCTGAATGACCCCCTGGGCTCCAATCCTCCCATCACCCAGCCTAGCTGTACCGCACTTCCCTCCCTCTGTGGGAGCCTCAATCTGGCTCCTGTACCTGCCCTTCCCCCAGACTGACCTGCTGGGCTGAGGGGGTGGGGGGCGCACATGCATGCGTGCACACACCCAGTCCCTGCAGCCCAGGATCAACTAAGAGGCTCCCCAGTCAACCAGTTGGGGACCACTGGCCTAATTTTTATCATAGTTTTTAGCAGTAGTAGATTGCTGTTGGATCATTGGTTTTAGCTCGTGATTAGCAGAGAGCTTCCAAGTTTCAAACTTTAGAAATTCCTGGCACCAGTAAATAGCATTCCTACACCAAGTATAAAACTGCATTGAACCCTAGTGATAGTAGTCAGCTCTATGTGCTTTAATAGTGTTGGAGATCCCAAAGCTCATTGGGATGCTGTTCTCAGCTGTTGTAGTGCACATGTCAACATGACTGCTTTATCTTCTGCAGAAGGGAAGACAGAGGTTGGAAAGGTTGACTTCTGTATCCAAGTATCCTGTTCTGTAAAATAAAGGATTTAATGAAATTCAGTACATTATTGTGAAAGGTGCTATATAGGTCAAAATAGCTTGATTATCCTGGACTAATAGGCTATTGACATTGCCCATTTGCTAGCTCTACAAAATTCTTTTCAGAAAAATTCTTCCAAATTTCCTCCAGTGAAAATAGTTTTGGTTCTGAAGTGTTGGTAAGATGCATTACAGGGCATTACATCTTTTAGCAAATAATATTATTGAATTCATCCCACCACATGAAAAAACAAAGCTATTTTTCTAGGAGTCTATCATTCCAGAAATAAACAAGGAAACAATGCAAAGGAACTCCAGGCTCAGGACTCGGTTTTCCAAGAAGCAGTCCCTATACATATCCTCAAGAGAGTAGTAAATGTTTGGTTGCTGAGGGTGTGTCTGCGCAGAAAATGAAGGTGTGATTGTGATGTCTTAAACTACCTGAACTTGTAACAGAGGCTTGCACTTTGGTTGTTGGATTCAAGCCTCTTCAACTATTAGCATGTGCTACATTCACAAATTCACTTTTTCTGTGTAGATATACTATCTGACACCTCAGATCTGAAAAGGGGTCCCTGAGTCAATGAGATGATCACATTTTTTCATAAATGATGCTATCCTTGACAAATCCACAGAATTTTGAGCATAGTCCATTAAATTAACAGCCATTTCAGAAAAAATCAGTTACTTCCACTGATCCTTACTTTTTACAAAAGTTTTTAGGTATTTTCTAACTACTGTATTTACTGTAATCTAAGATGACTTTGAATTTAAGATGACATTACAGTAATTAGATTCTAGACAAGAAAATGATAACAGATTTATAATTTTCCATGTCTAGAATCTACTTATTGAGGAGTTGTCTTAAATTTGTCCCCCTGCTGCTGTGGTGAGGGAGCAGGCAGGGATGGAAGCAAAAGCAGGAGGAAGTAGGGGCCAGGGCAGGCAGGGGCAGTGGAGGGGGAAGCAGAGGCAAGGGGAAAGCATGTGCAGGGTGCAGGCATCCTGCCCATTATCCCTTGTCCCCCTGGTGACTGCCACTCCACCATTTACCCAGCTTGGCTGCTTCCCCTGCTGATCTGGGCACAGGTGGAGCCCCACAGTCACTCCTGCCCCATGCTGCAGAAAGCAGCTATGGCTGGGAGCTCAGCTCTGCACCAAGTAGATTTCTCCTGCCCTGTCCTGCTCCCTTCCATTTCCCCTTTTTTGTGTGGAGACGGGAAGGGGGAGGGAAGAGGACCAGGGCAAGGAAGGAGAAATCCATGTGGTGCAGAGCTGGGCTCCCAGCCACAACTGCTTCCTGCAGCATAGGGCAGGATGAAGACCCCAGCAACATGCAGACTCCTCCTCCTTTGCCTGGTTCCCTGCCAGCGGGGTCAGGGAAGTGGGGAAGGAATCTGGTCAGGGAGCAGAGCTGCTGTTGCCTGGCCCAGCTGGGCTCCCTACAGAACTGTTTCTTCCAGCTATGATACTCAGTTCTAAGATTAGGCTTTGTTTTCCCCATGATGAATAGGTGGGATGAGGGCAGACACCTCATCTTAGAATCGAGTAAATACAGTATTGGGAAGTAGAGGCTGATGGTTACTCAAGCCCCCCTCCCCTTTTTTTTTTCCCTCCACAACTAAATACAGTAAATGTACTTTTAATAGAATTGTCTAGATAACTCTGTCTGGGTCATATCTCTACCTCCCCAGAACAGTTTCATCATTACATATAATAATCATTGCCTGGACAAATGCTTGAAATGTCTAAATTACTCTTTTTCTTTGCTTTGTTTTTAATTTAGCCAAATTGATGCTCACTATTCGGCGTTGCTTAAATGCCTGCATCCAAAGGTCAAAAGAGAATCAAAGTGATGATGACAAAGATGAAGAAAGTGAAAAGGAGAACATAAGTGTAAGAAAGTCTCAACAAGACTTCCATTTTCTGCTAATCTCTAATAACTTTCTGTGCATACTGAATAAGTACTTTGTTTACTTAACTCCTAATGCAATCCTGGGCCCAGTGTGTTTGCTGTTGTGTATATTGTAACAAATTTTGTTTATTTGCAGAGTACTTAAGTGCACATAAACCGCTGAAGTGCATAGCATCTTTCAGCCCCAACATCTTCTTGCAACTTAGTTGTACTCTGGTTAACTGCATGCTAACCATAATTGTCCATTTTGTAACTAATTATGTACCATTTAACTAAATGAGGAATGGTGAAGGCAGAAGCAGCTCTTAGAATCCTTGAAAATGAAGGATCCTAATCAGTTTTGGGTCGGTTAATACCACAGCACTAATGTCAGGGTGTACTTCAAGGAGCTTTGTTAATAAGTCTGTGATATTAGCAATGTAGGAATTAACTAACCCCTCATTTTCAAGGCTTATAAGTGTCACTGTTGCGGTGGGTAATAGAAACTTTAAATGTGAATAGCTGCTAATCAGTTTTGCAACAATAAGGACATAGCACTGTAAGCTCAGCTGGTTTAAGTACACAGCTCTGTCAATGTTGTGGTGATTAGTATCCCCCAAATGGACTAGTTTCCCTCATTTTTGTGGCCATATTCTTAAAGTATATGATATTATGGTAGTCAAAAGATAACATGAAGGAGAATGGTAATGTTAGAAGGGAACATATGGGCTTCTCTGGAGATAGGGATGCAGAAGGATGCGGCTGTCAGGATACTGCAGGATCAGAAGGAGTGGTAGGTTTGTCAAGAAGCAGCGCAAGCTAGGAGGCATCCAGGCTATACTTAAAATGGCTGCTTGTTTCATACCAGTGGCTATATTAAGTATGCTATACAGGATTTTGCAATAAAATGTACTCAAATGAGTCTAGCATAATGGATGGATTTGTGTACAGATTAAATCTGAGCTGTAAAATTTATGTTTCCCTACTGTGGCAATGGTTTTTTTGTGAAATGAAGAATGTAGATGAGATTTTTCAGTGTTTTTAACTTAATTTTAATCTGCATTCATATCAGAGTATTAATTATTTTAATCTCAAAATGTTTGTGTTACAGGTGCTGAATAATGTGTTGTCAGTAAACGATGCAACCTCCATGGCAAGTTTACTTGAGATTAGTGTAATCCTCTGGAGAAGTATACACAAAGCACTTAATCAAAATGAAGAAGCCAAAGTCTACACAATCAGAAAGTTTGCTTCTGTACTACCAGAGTATTTTAAAGTATTTAAGGTAAAGATTAGTACTCTAGATTAAGAATTGAGGTATATTTAGATTTTGGCCCCATAAGTTTCTAGGAACCTGCATTTTTTTATTTTAAATTATTTTTACTGTAGTGGTTTGCACGCATGTTCATTGTCTGTCTTTCTGAAATTAAATGTTCTTGTGTGGTGTTTTGATGATACCATAAACAAGTAGCTGCAGGATTTGGGAATTTCCTTTTTAAAAAAAAGAGAGAGAGAGAGAGCGAGCAGTCTCCAATTCCAGGTTTTAGCAGAAGAAGCTGTATGATGTTCAGTATTGATGCAGTCATATGAAACTACTTGTTCTCTTTGGATTATTGTCATTGGACTCCACTTTTGGAGAGTGAATATGTTCTTGGCACTGAAGTAAGGAACTCTTTGGAAAGCAATGGCTCTCGATGTTCTCTATGAGAACAAAATATTCCATGTGAAATTACATTTAAGGATTAACCTGCCTTTTTCTTGTAGTTGTCATTCTATCTTATCTTTGGCTTCCGCAGGTGACAATTTAAACCCTGACTCGTCTTCCACTTTCTTAATATATTTTTTCTTAATTTGCCTTGTTTGCATTCTTGTGATGTATTTGTTTATTATTAGATTTGATGTGTGGCTTCTGTGTGCCTTCCCTGTACCCCTTTTGGTATGGATTTTGGTTAGACTAGGGGTTCCCAACCTTTTTAGATCAAGGACTGGCAAACCGTGGACTGGAAGTGACTGCGACTAGCAAACTGAGGACCGGCAAACTGAGTATAAAAAAGTGTTGGCTGCCGCTCTGCAGTATGCTGGTCACTTGTGGACTTCCAGTCCGGCAGCCAACTTGCCATGGCCTGGCACTGGGCCATGGCCCAGGGGTTGGGAACCTCTGGCTTAGAGGATGCACTAAACCAGGGCTGTCCAGCTGGCAGCCCCTGAAGGATTAACCTGCAGCCCCTAGGCTACTGGTCTGGGTGTCTTTCCCCCGCCTCCCTACCCTCTGCTAGTGCTGCTTCTGGAATCTCTGGGCTCCTTCTCCCTCCTCCAGCTTCCACTTCCTGCCATGGAGCAAAGGGAATCTGCACCTAAGAGGCTCCAGGGACTCCAAGGTGTTGGTGTGGCATGGCATGAAAGGGGTGGGGAGGGGGCAGCATGCAGTGTAGCAAGCAGCCCACGGCCACTCAGGAATTGGACAGCCTTTCACGAAACAATACCAGATGCTGATTAGTGTAGAGAGCCAACTTAAATGAGCTACCTTAGCTACTGGAAACAGTCTGCCCGTGGCAGCATAATGTTTAATACAGGTTAATTTCCTGCATTATGTTTGAGCTATGCAGCAGTCTACAGAAAGTATATATCTGGGGAGCCTTCAAGAATTATGAAAACCATCTTAAAACTTTCAAAGTGGAAGTTCCATATTTTTAATCAGACGTGGCTTTAGGTCCAACGTGGACAAGTTTTTCATCTTTGGCAATTTTTGACCCAGATTTTGATGTGCTTTCTGGTATTGAGAAAGCTGCATGCATGTGAAAGCAACTCTGATCAGAAGCTTAGTTTAAAGAAGACAAGTGAAAGAATAGAAGGTTCTTTTGCCTTCTGATTCTGATGTATTTATTACTTTTTACAGTGACCTTTGAAACCTTTTAGTAGTTATAAATATGGAACTAAATCCATACATAACTTTTTTTATATTGTATTCATGGAAATAGATCCAGGGGACATAGTTTATCTTCAGACACTGTCTTATCCGTTTAGATTTCTATACAAACGAGTACAGCTAGCATGTCCTAGCCTGATTTCAGTAAATTCCATCGTGTTCAAAGCAGTCTCAAGGGCATATATGTATGTATAAATGTGTGAAGATAGTAGCATTGAGGCCTTCTAATTAGGCCCCATTGTGATAGGTGCTACAAAACACATTAAAACTTGGGTACTGCAGGCTTCTATTTGAAGTTTAGTCCATATGTTTAAGCAGTATTATTGTAGGCTTTGTGCTCATGTCTCATACCCAATTTCAGAAAATGATCTTGCTTTCTTTTAAATAGCTCTCAGATCCACCTCTTTGAGAGGCTGGTAGTTTAAGTAAGGTGAGAACAGAGAAGGAAAAACAATTACTTACCTAATGTAAGTACCTTAACAGTGTGGCCACAGCTACCATTCATTCTTTTTTTAGCATTTGTTTAAATGGAAGGAAATAGAAGGAGTCACGGTCATGGCTTCTTGTATTAATTTACAGTGAAAATTTGGTTGTGCTTGGTACCATGTCTAACACTCTTGTTGCCTTTGCTGTAACTGATGAATAGTCAGATGGGTTCAGTAGATTTATAATTTAATATGTGTATTTTTTTAATCCTAGGATGATCGTTGTGTGATTCCATTAATTATCCTGGCATCTTTCATGCCGGCTTCTGCTATTCCAACATTCAGGTACAATTTTTTTTTAATATTAGAACTGTGTGGCGAAGTCTCTACTAGTAAATGTCATTTTATTTATTTGTATTATTTAATATTAATACAACAGTAAATAAGATACCAGTCCAGGCAAATTAATCAGCTAAGTCAGTTAGATAAAGTAGTAAAGCCTATAGGTATAAATATAGTCCTTTGAGCCAGTTGTGATGAAAATAAATAAATATACCAAAAAGGTCTACAAGCTCTGATGTTACTAATAAAGTAAAAGACAGTTGTCAAACTCTTCATTAGTTCATTCTATTTCTGAGTTGTTGCTATTTTAATTGATAACACCCAATATCTATGAAATTGTTTTTAGCTGTGGTGTGATCTCTAAATTGAGGAATCTTCAGAAAGGAGCTGATGAAAACAAATATTCCACCCTTATTGACTGTTTGTGTCGGTGGGGACAAGTTGGACATGTTGTGGAACTAATCTGTGATTGGATATCTGATGAGCTAACTCCTAAAAAGGTGTGTAAAAACTCCTGCACTCTAATTATGTATCCTATTGTATTAAAAGATACTTGCTTAAATGGTATATTGGTAATTCAAAAGATTATATGTTATTGGGGCACTCTTTTTTATATCTCTTTCCTTAATGTTTTTTTTTCTTCTCTTCATGTAGAACGTTACAGCATCAGGAAGGCGAGTTTGTATCCAAGTAACACAAGAGTCCAAGCCAGAATTAGCACTTGATTATGTTGAATACTTACTGACACATTCCATGAATCGGGATTGCCTACTCTCTATCCCCAAAAAGAAACTCAGCCAGCTTTTGAAAGCACTGGCTGCTTCACAAGTAATGTTACATTTCTTATAATATTACATGTAAAACACAGCTTGTTATTTGGACCAGTTATAATTATTCTCATTTAAAAGTTGTATACCTCTGAGCTTTGTGCTTAGTTAGCAGTTTAGCTGACAAGAAGAATAAATCATAGGGTTACAAGATTTAGGTCAAAATAGTAAAAAATATCCAAGGCTTTTAGGTGTCTCATATTTGGTAGTCCAACTTAATCTGATTTGCAGAAGGTTGATTCAGACCATTTTGTTACAACTGAGCTCCTTTAAAGTATGAACTTGGTCACTGAAAACTTAAAGCAATCGAAAGCATCCCAGTCACTTTCTGAAATCCTTGATCTCATAGAAAATCTCTTATTTCAATTTTTTGCCAAAAGCAAAGTATAGAAAGAATTTTCTGTAAGTAAACCATGGTTTTAAAAGTAAATATTATATTTCTTGGCTCAATATTGCAGGAGGTTCTTGGCTCAATTCTGAAAGCAACTGATACAAACTCTCAGAGCACTAATCAAGCAATTTCCCTAAGAGCCTTTACTCTCTACTGCAGATTAAGTATTCATCTTCAGCACAAGGTATATTTACTTATTTTTAGCAAAAGTTCTGGATTTTACTAATGAGATAAAAAAATGATTGGCAAACTGTTTATTGATTTGGTTTTTTATTCAGTTTTCCTCAGATGGAGAAGTTTACCTGTCACTTTTGAAGGAGACCGCTGCTTGGATAGAAAGTCAAGTTCTACCTTCTATCCTCATGGATGAACAGGAGGCAGATATTTCAACACACATTGAAGTTTCTCAGCTAATCATCCAGGTAAGAGGTCTCAGACTCCGAACATGCAGTAATATGCCATTTTTTAATGTTTTATTCAGAGGAGTTCGACAATTTTAGGGACAGTAATTGCAAACCACTAATCAGAATGTAATGGCAGTATTTAAATATTTGGAGTCCAGCTGTTTCACCTCACCTGTTTTTTCCTGTAAATAAGTGGATTATTGAAATTGGTGAAAATCTTACCAGTGAACGATATTTAGTATCTATCTATGGAGATGTTTTGGAACATTAACGTTTCTCGCTGCTATCAAATATTAAAAGAAAACTGCTTCTCATGCTAATTTATCTACATAGTGCTTTGGAGAAGTAGGGAAATACTCTATTTTGTTGATAGTAAATGGTTGTATTGAGAGAGTAGATGGTATGGTCTAGAAATGAAAACCAGGCTCTCATTTCCATCAGCTTCCACAAGATTCAGGATATTTTCCAAATATAAACGGAAGCTTAAAGTGGTTTTCATCTTGTTCTAAAGATGATGCTATAGAGGTATTTAATATTAAAACATGTCATGTTGCCTATGGGACAAGTCTGTATGTACATTCTAAGTACATGATCCCTAGGAAAATGCCTCATACGCTAGTGCCTCATAGGTCGGTCTTTTTGGTAAGCATGCTATACCTTAGCTCTACACCCTTCCTGGCTTCCACTCCAATTCTCTTCCCCTGCTTGATCATCAGCTTTTGTGTCTTCCACCTATCTGCCATTGTGTTGCCAGTCCCTGTACCAGTCTGCTGCATGCCACATATGGAGGGTGCCTGTACCACTTGTGGCACACATGTCACAGGTTGACCACCCTGATCTAATGCAGCGGTGTTCAATGCACGTCCTGCAAGGTGGATCCAGCATGCAGAGTCAAGTTATCCAGCCCATGGAATTCTCTATGGGTCCAGAAACTTGGCAGCGTGGGAGTGGTGAGCCCCGTGGCAGTTAACGTTGCTGCTGCTCCCTCGTTGCAAAATATTTTTGACCTATGGGAAGTCCCACAGTCTGGATGACATGGTGCTGCATGCTGGATCAGGCTGATGTGTTGGGTCAGTGTATGGTTGGACCCAGATCAGGTCTGTGGACTGGCTGTACCCTACTCATCGAGCCCATGTGCCAGAAAGGTTGAACACCACTGGTCTGATGCATTTGTCTTCATGGCAGTTTTGTCTGGATGGGGAAGTACTATTATCCCCATGTCACAGACAGAAAACTGAGGCTTCCCAGGCTCATACAAGAAGTCCGAGGCACAGCACAGAATATAACTACTCCCCAAGTCCCAGGTTAGTAGCCAAACCCTGGTACAGTTCTTTTCCTCAATCTCTATTTTACTACCCATAAATTGGGATAAAAAGTTTTCACAAAGGGATATCCACATGCTTAATGCAGAATTGAGATAGCCACATAATATCTAGTACTATTTGAGAGCATCAAGTTGAGAGATTTAAATCTCAAAACCAGGAAATAGAATATGTTACGGTATATGTCAAAACAGTGTAAGCTCTGTCCTCATCCTCAGAGTTTGCAATAGCTATTGTATTCAGTCCAGCGGCATTCTCTGCATTATGTGTAGCTGTATTGAATAATTTGGGCAAAATCAGTTTGAGGCAAAACTGATTCTGAACAAAAACTGGATCTGAGTCCTGCCCATGTACATGTAATCTAAGTTACGTGGAGTCCGTGTACCTTGAGGAATCCATCTCAGAACCTCATTTCAACCCTAAATTCTCTAAATTGTGTCAACAGCAATGTATAGGAGGAAAACTGCCTCATAGATAATCAGTAGTGAAATGGGATACAAATTATTTTTTCCAGAGCCTTGAGCATCACTAACCTTAGCATTCTGGAAAGGCAGAATGCACTCTAAAGGGCAAATGTGACTATGTTATGAAGTTTACCAGTTAACTTTCTAGTTTTTTGTGCACAAAGAAAAATATTATCTTTAAGAGTTTGTGGCTATTTGGGTGGTTGAAGTTATGATATAGATTTAGCCTTGGAGCCAAACTAATCATAATACCCGACTTTCACACACAACTTTTTTATTAGTAGCTCTTACAGCGCTTTATATCACAATCCTCATTTTGCACATGGGGAAACACGCACAGACATAACACCAGGAGGCCTCAGTTCTGTTCTTGGGCTCTCCCACTGGCCTTCTGGACCCAGTCCAGCGCTCTCTTCACTAAGTCACATTGTGGTTGTTTGTGACTCCCAAGTTTTCAGTTTGCTTTTATATACTTCATTGCAGGAGATTGGGAGAAACAGTTGGGCTGTGAAATGTTTGTTGTGTGTGAATGATAGAAGCATAGTAAAAGAAATCAGAGACCTAGTCTTTTTGTCATGAGGTCCTGGCCATTTTAGGTTCATTGAGAAGACCGGTCTGTCTCTCTTCCTCTCACTTCTGTTTCCCTACTAGTTCTTACAATCTTGGCACCTCCAGTGTTTGAAACTTACTGTCTCTATACCAACTAGTAGAATCCTAGTATTGCTAGCATGTAAAACGTTACTCCTTGCTGTCTGGTACCAGGCTTCCTCAGTTGTGCCTCTGACCCATCCTGTCTAATCCCCTCTTGCCCTGTTCCAGTCAACCACTCTAAAACTGTCTTGGATTGCAAACTGAATATATACTGCACCAGTGAATGTACACTGCACTTGCATGAGGCTTGCTAAAAGTCAATATGATTAAATAGTTGGATTTAGAACAGTTTGCTTTAAATACAGTTTTGGAGGAGAGGAGGCACTGTAGCTCTTCTAAACGATGAGATACTGTATAATATTACCTGATTTTTTTTCAATGATAGGATGATAGAAGAATAGCTATATTTTAATATATATATGACTGTTTGCAAATTGAGACCTGAAGGAAACTAAAAATCCATGCAATGCATAGATTTTGTTTTGCTATAAATCTTAGCCTCTAGCTTCTGTTCTAGCAATGTATATTTAATAAATGTTACATTGTTCATGTGTGGTCTCTTGCACCAAAGCTATTACTATGCTGTTAGAGTTCATATTATAACATTAGGTGTGTTTTTCTTTGTATTTGCTTCAGCTAAAATATAAAATACAGACGTTTAAAACAGGATTAGTAACTTGATTTGGTGTCTATTATTTTTAGCTGTTATTAAAATATTGGTTTTAAACATAAGAGCAGAAGTGTTGATAATATTTTTTGACTTTCTTGTCTAGACATATCTGACAGTGTGTAAAGACGTTGTCATGGTTGGGCTTGGAGATTCAGAGTTCCGGGCACGTCTTTTAGACTTTACGCTTTCAGTTATCCAAACAGGTACGCTCTAAGAAAAAATCGTGAACTGATTTCTTTTCCTCTACAGCCTGTAAAAGTTTGGGGAGCCAGGGTTGTTTCATCTCTGATACTCTTTGCTTCTCCCAGAACTACCTGTCTGTTTGAAAGAAGAAAGATTTCTGTGACAAACATCACCTCTGCCTTCTGTGCTTTGCATCCTGTTTTCCCTGAATATCCTTAGTTGTGGGCTGCTTCTGATCTTCGGAGCATCTGCTGGCAGCAGTTATATGAATGAATAGCAATAATGATATGATTTGTGGCAGCTTTTCTGCTATTTACAGGTTTCTGAATAGCAGTGGGGATTTTGATCAGGGGTTTGTTTACTCTGCTGCTGCCACTTCACTAACCCAGAAGCAACAGTAGTGACTGGAATCTGTTTGCAGGCTCCAAGAGACAGCACTGCTCTATCCAGCATTCTGTTTGCATTTGGAGTGTTTTCACCCCATTAAGGATGAAATTAAAGCTTAATTTCTGCAGAAACATAGTCTGGGCCATCTGAGCAATAGGGAAACTGGATCTGTAATGCTTTTGTTTTACTACCTCCCTTTTATGCAAGACATGCAAATACACTGAAGTCTGCTATTTAATGATGAGTTATCCCCATGTCTGTGGTGGTGTTAGTGCATTGAACCCCTGCCAGTTGCCGATATATTTGTTTACAAAACATTTTAGCTAATTATCACATGTTTAAAAATGTTTATGCATTTATTGCAATGGAATTTGCTTCTGATAATTAGTAGACTAATGTCCTCTAAAGCATCCCTCAAGCCAGATAGTTACAGTTTTTTAGCCTTTCTTGCCTCAACAAGGCACAGACAATTGATTGTTCCATTTTAAAGGATTATCTTTTATTTTGGTGATAAATCTAATGCAGAAATGTATGTTTCATTCCCTTAGTCATGCAATTTGTATATAGCAAGTGCTCTGAATTTTTGTAGTAAATAAGTATGCATTAAGTAGTAGTCTGTGATGTGCTTGAAACATATGTTGTATATATTTCTCCCCTCATAAATGTCACAAAATTGTTACGGTGTCCTGATATAGCAAAACACATTTTAAGAAACAGTTGAAAGTGGGTAACTACTAATAATTAGTCACTTATGGGTAATCAGTTGCTATTACAGTCACCTTAGGAATTAGGAAAGTAGGGTGGGAAGGGACCTCACAATGTTCCCTAGTACAAGCCACTGCTCAAGGGCAGAGCTTGAGCAGAGGGTAAAACTCAGGACCTTGGAATGATGAATTAACCAGCTTTTACAGTCAATATTATTTGGCTCTGTTGGAAATACAGCAGTTTTGCTTGGTATTTTTAAAAAGATTTAAATTAAAGCTGATTAAATGTTTCCACTGAAACTTAGTAAGCTAATTGTTTCCTGATGTGTCAACAGTGCAAGATTTTGCTTGCGTTCTGAATTAAGCAGAGGAAACATGACATTTTTTTTCTCTAGGGTTTGAGTCTTTCCTTTGGTATATTTTGAATTAGTTAATGCAACTTTTATAGCAAGATTCCCTCCATCTGTTATAACATCACTTTAAATTATTTCTCAAAGCAAAAGTTCCTCTGAAACATCTCTCTTATCCCACTACAGTTGTTTTCTCATTTTATTAATTCAGCTTTGTTTCTTTGTGAAAACAAAGCACTACTATGTAGAAGAGAAAGATTCAAAGTGCTTACATTTGTAAACAACCAAATATTCTCACCTGGCTGTGTAATTTTAGCTGTTTCTTTAGAGGATTTTTGTAAAGCCACTTTGACACTATATAGAGAAGTTAAAGATGATGTTTGACATTTAAAAATGACTTATTTTTAGAACCTGAAGCTATTTTTCTAAAAAGGCTGATTCAGTAATGAAAGTGGTGATTGAATCAGGTGGGAATCTAAGTATACATGCTCAGAAGCTAAATATAAAACTACCTATGCTAATTACAGCCATTCATACAGTGAGATTGAATTTCATTTTAAGCCGTTAATGTAAAATATTGATGAAAACCTGTGTTTTCTTATCAAGCCATTAGTTTAAAATAGCCAAGAAAAACTATTTTCATGTCTTATGTGGTATTTGTCTGTTTCCAGAGAGAGGCTACTTTTCTATTCCAAGTTTGCTGTGTGTTCTGAAGGAAATTACTGAAGCTTCCTTGGCTCAAAACATTGATACTAATGAAGAGGTGGCAGCACTTCTGCACGCTGTTCAGACTGTGTTTCAGAAAGCTCTGGAATGTGTGGCACGCAGGCTCAAAAAGCAGAGGGAAGAAGGGCTTCAGGTATTTGTTTTTCTGTTATACTTGGATCCATACAGGTGTAAAGTTAACTACAAGCACTGGCATCACCATTTAATCAGATGTATGTTGGTGTGAAACTTGGATATGATGGGTTTAGTGTGTCAGTAGATTTTTTTGTTATACTGTCTTTTTCATAATTGATTTGATGCATCTGATCCTCTAAGCCAGTGGTTCTCAGCAGGCCACCCCTCTACAACTTCTTAGTGGCATCCCTGGTTGAGAACCACTGTTCTGCTCAACTTATTACGTCAGTGGTTCTCAGTTGGGTGCCAGTACTGTTAGACCCTGACTCCATGTGGCGCCCAACGACTAGGGAGATGACGATCCAAATGCTTAGAGAGCAAACACCAGCACACGTTGCTAGCAACAGCTTTATTCAAAATGGAGACAGCTTTGGACTAGCTCCAACAAACCGGGAACCCGCCACGAACCTTAGTTCCTTCCACATTTATACACCTTGGTTCATGCTCATCAACATTTACTCCACCTTTTTCCCTCCTTTGTTCCACCCATATTCCCCCCTATCTCAAGCTCCGCCTCTGTTTACTGTTTGTTTTATTAACATGGAATTACCTATGCATTTTACTCATTTGTGTGCCTTTTTGCTATGAGCGCATGCCTAAGACTTTGACCTCCACTTCATTTGATCACTTGCCGTTTCTTGCTGACTCCTTCTTCATCTCCAAAGTCTTATTTCTGCTTTATCTCCTGACGATAGCTGGTGGGCTACATCCTGTTCTCCTTACACAATGAGCTATGTATCTTACAACACTATGACATTGCTAGGAAAATGCTTGCCTAACTGTCTTGCAATGTTACTTTTAATATATCGTTCTGCCTTGTGGCTTTGCTGGGCCCCACAGGCTATAGCCTTGTATTCAGCTGCAAATTCAGTGTTCCCCAAGATCTAAATACTGTCACCCCAACAACTGCCTCCAGGTAAAAGTGTCCCACATGCCTGGTGCACAGCCAGCTTGGGAAGGGCTGTGATTTGTGTGCACACTCCTGCCTCCATTAGGGTTCTTTGATAATCCTAAAGCAGGCAGGACAGGTGCCTTGTATTGTAGCCCTTCCCAGTCCAACCCAGAAACACAGGCACATGGTGCAGATGTACTCAGTAGTATTTTGCCCACTGTAAGTCCAGCTCAGAATCAGCAGTGGTGAAATGTAAATGAGGATTTATATGTAAATTGGGATTTATGTTAGTGAGGAGCACAAAACTGAATGGAGCACTTTTATATGTGCTCCCTTCAGCTGCAGGTTCTCTCTCCCCAACCCTCCTGGCAGCTGAAATTTAAGCCTAAGAAATAATCAAAAGGTTTTAGCCTACCCTGCAGTCTCTAGTTAAATGTGCTTTAATGGATTCTTCCCCATATGATATGTAGAGTGGACTACGCTGGTGTTGCTAGATTCTGAGGTAAAAGTTAGGCAAGTTAAGAAATCTTTTTTTTGTGATATAGCTTTTTTGCCAAATGGGTGCCAGACTAATGCTGAATATTCAAGGAAGGAAGGAAATGAGCCAAACCTATTGACAAAAGGATGAGACTGAGTGTTGGAAGATAGGAAATGGCCAAGTGAGAGGCTCTCTCCTGCTTGCTGAGAGTAGAGTCTTTTGCCCTAAAGACAGTATTGAACAATACTAATAGGTACTGGTCCACTAAACTCAAAGAGGCAGCCAGCCAATTTTATGGGCAGATCTCAGGGCCAGCCACAATTTTTGAGGGCTGTGAGCAGTAGCATCTCCTCTGCCCCTGCCTCGCCCTCCCAACTCGGGGAGTGAGAGGTACCAGGGGGGTGTTTCTACTTAAACTATTTACTGGGTTGGGACTGGCTGTCAGTGTTTACAGATGGGTCCTGGTACAAAAAGAGGTTGAGAATCACTGCCTTAAAGGCTGTCCTTCAAAGAGAGGGGTGTCAAATTGACCTGCGAACTGCTTGCAGTCTGCCCTATTTGTTGCCCCTGCTTACTCACTCCCTGGTCGCTTGGGGGAGCCCCCCTTTTATACCCTGCTGGGCCTGGACTGGCTCTGCCCCCTTGTTAGAGCTTTTGTCAGACAGGCAGCAATCACTCGGGTAGCAGCACTCCCAGCAGCTCAGAGTACACACCCAAAACACATGGCCTGCCAAACAAACTTTTTGCAAGCTAGCATATAGGAAAGCCTGGCTCACTTAACCTTCCTGAAGCAGGATCTGGTGCCTGGCTCCTTTTCCTCTTCCTCCTCTTGCCCCCAGTGAATTGCTTGCAACCTTCCCTGTTTGCTGCTTCTGTTCACTCTCTCTTACAAGTCTTTCATCTGTTGTATCTGTCCATCCATCTTTATTTCAGATAGTAACTTGAAGTTTTCAAACACTGTACCACATATCTGACCCCACTACATGGTTTTAAGAGACTCTTGTTTTCCCAGAAAAGAGGCCTTCCTGGATTATAGGCAGCGGTCAGACAAGGCTCTCTGTGGTGGTGCTAGGATAAGAGATTCTGTGCAAGGAAAGCATTAATCCTGTCTAATCAAGATTTCCTCTAGCTCTTGTAGGATTTGACCTTTGCCTTTAGTGGCCTTGTGCTTTTCAGTTCTTATGAATTTGCTTCTATGTTTAGATTCCCAAAAAGGTTACTGTTGGTACTCTTTCTTATTTTGAGTTATTAAATTGCATGAAGACAACTAAAATATATTAAACATTTTCCTAAAATTAGTTTTCTAGGTAAGCAGTTGCTCTGTTTGCTATAGATATGTTAGATGACAGCAGATGGGAGGGTGCACACATTTTTTGATGCATCTTACACTATAGAGTTCACACAGTAGGGGAGAATGTTTGAGAACCCTGACTGAAAACTGTTAACTGCATTAAAATAATTGCAGATTGGAAATACCTGATCTCTATTTTTATTTGTTTTAGTTAATTCATTCTATTCAAGTGCCTCTTGGGGAATTTGTACACACAGTTCAGTGCTGGCACTCAGCTTGTCCAGCAGTTCACCATGGTGTACTCTCCACTCTTCTAGCTGCAACAGTAGTTGAAATAAGTCATATGCTACAAAAGGTAATGAGTATGAATGCAATTGTATTTTTCATCTGTTTTTATTATGTGCTTAACCATAAAAAAAGTTAAGACCTTTCCAAGATGGCCTGTTGTGGTCAAGCTTGAATTTTTTCAGTCTTGTCCTCAAAGAGGAAAGTTTGGCAGGGATAAAATTAATCTTTTTGTAGGCTTAATAGAAAGCTTTGTTAATTCTCCTGATTATGCAAAATAAAAAAAGAGTCACTTTCTTCTAAGTATTTATATCAAAATGAATTTCATTCTGTCTTGAGCAAAGAGAGATTTCTATATTTTTGTTCATCATTTAACAGTATCCTGATCCCTTACTAAGCATCTAGTCAGTATGGTCATTAAAAATAGCATGCATAATCTTGAGTGCTTTTATCTTAAACATTGGGTTAAGACAATGGAAGGTCTGATCATAATATGCAGCCTTCATACCAGAAGCCAGATTTGGATCTTTTTAATTATGGGAACTACAAATCCCATATTTGGTTTAGAATTAAATAATGAGATGCATTTTTCACTAGGCCTGTGTGAAGCAGCAAGTATTCACTTCTGATTCAGATTCAGCCGATTCGGAGGGACATTGATTCGATTTGGAGATTCAAATCACTGTCCCAATTCGATTCAGCTGAATCAGATCCAAAGATACAGCACTGCTTCGGAGATTCGGCTATAGATTAAATGAGCAGCAGTCGTCACCACCCTGGAGACAGCTGCTTCCAGCTGGTAAGTCTGTTGCGGTGGGCAGAGGGGGGAGGGAAGGGCTTTGGGGGAGGGAGGGTCTGGGACAAGCTGCTCAGCCAGGGTGGTCGGGTGCAGGACTTGGGGAGGGGGGCGGCAGCTGCTGCTGCTTGCCCAGTCTGGGGTGCAGGATGCAGGTGCTGCTGCTTGCCCAGCCAGGGCACTGGGATATAGGCGCAGCAGCTCTGGAAGAAGGGGCTATGCCTTGCTGCTGCTTGCCCCCTGCCTCTCAGTGTGAGCCACACCTGCTTCACACCCCCTGCCCCGGCTGGGCAAGAGGACATAGCCACCACTGGCACGCCCGCATTCCGCACACTCCCTGCCCCCCTCCCTGTGTCCCATGCCAACCCCGCCCCCAGCTGGGCACCTTGTCCCAGCCCCAATCCTTCCCTCCTCCATGCCCCTTCCCTCCCCCCGCCGCCCACCACAACAGACTTACCAGCTAGAGGCAGCTGTGTCCAGCACGGTGAGGGCTGCTACCTGTTTAGTCTATGGCTGAACCTCCAAAGCGGCGTTGAATCTTTTCCGATTCGATTCGGACCTTTTAATTGGTCTCCCAATTCGATTTGGATTCAGAGATTTGGCTGCCAAATTGAGCCGAACCTACTCCATATCGAATCGGCTACCGAAGCTTCGCACCGTCCTATTTTTCACATTTTAAATGAAGTAATTTAAGGACCTAGGGACTGTTACATTGGAGCTAACTCATGATCCATCCATCTCGGACAGGAGCTGGAATTATTTCTTTCCATTGAAAAGGTGTTCTACTAATAACAGTATCAAAATAACAAGATGGTTCTTTGAGTGACTGTCAATATGTGTTCTAGTAGGCACCGGTAATGTATACATCTCAGACTAGCTGCTTTGAGGCAAATTGGCCACTAGAGAAGAATCATTTGTCTCACTGGCCTGAAGATCAACTAAGAGAAGCCTTCCTTGGTACAGACACAAAGATTAGAGGTCCTTGCAGATGGGAGTCAAGTTTCAACCTCTTCAGCCACAGCAACCACTGCATGGCTGAAACCTATTCAGCCATGCAGTGCTGTGAGAGCTTGCCCAGGACTGTCATGTGGTTTTCTGCATATATGGTGTACAACATGCCAGACTGTTTTTGTTGTATGCAGAAGTTGCATACAACAGATACTAGATAGACTGCAGGTCCCATCTGAAACCAGTTATCTATTGAATTAGTTGAAAGATCCAGATTAGATATGGAAAGAAGAACTTTTCTAACAATGTCTTTGTTTGCACGTGCGTCTTTTAAGGTGGGAGAACATCTGAACCATCATCAGCCCCATGATTTATGAGCCCACAAGGAAACTTGACTACGTCTAAATGTGTTAGAACTCAGTGATTTACTAATTTGATATAGAACTTCTGCCAGTGACTCAAGGTTTCTAGAGTACAAATAAGGACATGGTTGTAGCCATGTTCTATATCAGCATTTCCCAAACTTTTGATACCTGGAGCATATTTCACTCTTATTCCCAAAAGGTGGTGGAGGGGGTGATATTTTTTCAAAATTATATTACACATTCTTTTCCCCTGTTAGAGACATCATACCAATGCTGAGGTGTACTGTTAAAAATAACACCAAATATGTCTTTGTCTAAGCAACAGATTAGTCTGTATACCAATGGTTCTGAATGTTTTTAGCTTCAAGACCTTTCCCATTCCACACCTTTTCCAAATTTTGCAGCACCCTGGCTGAAAATCACTGAGATTAGATCTAAATGAAGAAAAGATATGGCAGGGGTTTTCTAAAAAAAGTTAAGAATCGCTACCTAGTTGGTGCCACTTAAGGGTGGCTGGGCAGGACTTCACCCTGCTCTGCCCTGCTCTTTCCACTGCCTGTCCCCTCCTAACCCATGTTCTGTTTCTCAGGACAGTAGCATCACCCCACTTCTGAGGCTGCTTCTGCAGGATCTTACATACAAGCAGCTGACCCCGTGGCTTCTCCTGCTAGTCCCTGGAGTGTTGGGAGTGGAGGGAATGATGAGCTGGGCTTCAAAGAGTGACTCCGTCTGTGCATACGTTTGCTTGCAGCAGAGCGTGCCACTAGGAGCGTTGGCTAGGGGCAGGAAAGGATAGGAGAAGGTAGCAGCAGTGGCAGTCCCCAGAGGAGCAGCTCCAGTCTGCACTGGAGTAACTGGAGGAGGGGAGAGCATTTTCTTCCTCGCACAGGGGATCTTGCAGCACACTTCTGTCACTCTCATGGCACACTAGTATGCTGCAGCACACCCTCTAGGAATCACTGTTCAGTATAAACAAATGGGGGAAGCTCAGTAAGGTTCAGTTATGCCTTCATCACATCACCAATACCAGACAGCTTAATTGGTTTTGTTAATTGATGAGTTTACCTAATAGTAGACTCTATGTGAGGGCTGCAAAATGTAGCAAACCATGTAAGCAGGCAGTTTTTAATGAACTACAATCAAGAATTCTGTTTTCTGAACCCCTTTTGTGAATGGGGTTAATCATCCATAGGTTTGTTTGCACAATACTACTAAGCGTTTTTGTTTTAACCTACAAAGTTAGCAGCTAATTTAAAAAAAAAAGGTTTGTGTTGTTTAAAATATGTCACCAGTAGGAGGATATGCAATGAACTAGGAAAACACTGTATTTGAGGTTATAAAAACTTGTACTTATATTTGGGGACATAGTGGGAATTATTTTATTTAGCATGTTTTATGTGGGCCGGCTCATACCCTTATAAGTACTAATTAACAGTTTAGTTAAATGTCAACTTTATTTTAGATCAGCTGCATATGACAAATCATTTCCTTTCAATTTGCAGTGTATTTGCTTAAGTTTTTGTCTTCCTAGCTGAACTTTGCTTTGCTTATGGTGATGCTACTCATTTAGATTTCACATCTGTCCGGTATTTTCCTTAAAAGTACAAGAAAAATGCATATGTTTCTTTTAATAATAGTAAGACAATATTCAGTTAATATATTTACTCCAAATTCTTATTTGTCTGGATATTTTCTTTTTGAATGGTTTTCTTTTCAGACTTCAAATGAAGAAGAATTTACTTCACCAGGGACCATTTCGGATCTTCCTCCTCTTTCAAACAGTTTAATGGCAATAATAATAAAGTCAACAAATATTGTCAGGTAAATATTCTTTTTTCCATTACTTTCTGCAAAGTTGTTGGTGTGAAATTAGCAGTGTTGCCAATGGAACTGTGATTCCGAGGTCCCCAGCTCGTGGTACAGTTAAGATGCGATTAACCTGTTAATCATGCTTTAAACAGTAACCCAGCTGCACGTTCAATTAAATTTATGGTATGGTAAATGAGCCACAAAGTTTTTCCATATATAATGTGTAACATCATTGTGGGTCATTTGTATAACATCTCAAATTGAATGTATGGCAAGTTGGGGTTAATCCATGACAGATCACAGCACTCAGCTTCATGTTGACTTCCAGCGCACAGCGGCTCTAGGGTGCAGGACACAATTGTCCCCTACCCACTTGGGTTGGGAGCAGAACCGGTTCCCCACCCAGTCACCAGAAGCAGTTGGGAGTGCTTCATGAGTCTGAAACACTCCTTGATTTCTTTGATCATGGGCTCACTGTATCCCAGATTTTTAAAAGCTGCATGTACAACTGAGCTGCACACAGGTTTCTGGCATCCCTATTGCACAGAGTCCCCTGGGATCAAGGAGACTGATCCCAGAGTACTAGCATTCCAGGAGCCCTAAAATCTGCATGCACAGCTCAGCTGCATAGGTGGTTTTCAGGCATCCTGGGACCCCGGTCTCTCTGTACTGGAGATGCACTGGAAAAAACCATGTGTACAGCCCAGCTGCACATGTGGCTTTTAAAGGTCCCAGCATCTGAGAGAGACTCTCCAATACTAGGGTCCCCATCTGCTGAGACTTGTAAAAACCACTGTGTAGTTCAGCTGGTGCATGGGGCCCTAGGACTGGAAAGTAGCAGCCCAGTCTGAAGGCCTCTGTGCACTGTGCTGGGTAATAAAAAAACAAACCAAAAAAACCTCCCACACCAAAAAACCCTGCACCGTTAATTAATGTCTCCAGCAAGGGAAGACCTTCAGCTCCCCCTGCTGGGAGTTTTTGATACCCCTTGCCCAGCAGCCTGGCTAGAGCTGCTGAGCATGGGGATTTCAACAGTCAGCTGATTGTCCATGCAGCAGGGACTGCGCTGGGGCTGGTTCCAAACCCTGGCTCAGTCCCTGGCCCCAGCCAACCATCAGCTGATTGTCAGGCACCCAACTTTCAGTTTGCTGGTGCACAATCCTGGGCCCCTCATGCACATATGACATGGCAGGAGGTGTGACCTCATCATGCCTCTAAATGAATGTCAGCCAGCAGCCTTAGATTCAGTTTGAGCAATTACACAATAATTAAATCACATACTAAATTCACATGTAATATGCCATAAACCGTATGCATTGTTTGCATTAGTTTATTTTCCTTTGCGTATTATGCTTGTATAAGGAGTCCCAAGTGCCATTTTAATCCCATTCCCTGGCCTGATCTGCTGCTCTGCTTTCTGCTTGCTGCCCTATCTGCCACTGTGTTGCCTGTCCCATTCCCCCTTCCCCTTGCATCCTGTGATCTGCCCTGTACCATACACAGAGACTGCCTGTACCATTTGTGGCATATATGCCCCAGGTTGGTCATCCCTGATTTTAAGGTATTTTAGCATATCCTAAAAACAGCTCGATTTTCACTTTGCAGTTTTCCTGAAATTTTTCTGTAGGACTTAAAATACATAAAGAAGCATACAGTTTAAGAACATAGTAGGCATTATGAGTCTGCACCAAAATAGTCACAGCTGATTTTTTTACTCTTATTCTTATTTTCATCATTTATAACATAACTTTTCTTTTTTGAGTGCCTGTCCACATGCTTGCCAGTTTTGGCATATTTATAATCTATGTGTCCATATGTTTTTTTAAACAGTTTCTTTGGGCCATGTTAGTTTCCTGGTAGGTCGCTAGTGACTGTTTATTTACTTTATATGCTGCCCTGAACCCAACAAGGTTCAGGGTGGCTTATAGTAAGAGAAACAGAACACTTATAAGACAGGAGAATGACCACATGTAAGATAGAGACCTCCCCTGAACAATATCTAAGCCTAGCTTTGTTTGCCAAGTGACAGGCCAAATAGGAAGGCTTTACAGTGCTTTCAGAAGATGTCTAGGCTAGGGCTCTGGTGGGCCTCAAGAGGCAGGGAGTTCCAAAGCTGAGGAGTGACTGCTGAGAATGACCTCCCACATGTTTTCACCAAGTAGACTTGGTGTCCTGTTGGTATTTGCAAGGAGGTTGCCCTCAGTTTGCTTTAGGGATCATAATGGGGCATAAGAAAGAAGGCAGTCCCTTTCGGTATGTAGGGCCAATGCTGTTTAGGGCCTTACAGGTTAAAACCAGCACTTTGAATGGCTCCTGGAAAACTACTTGGAGCCAGTGAAGACTCCAAGGGAGCACTGGAATGGGCTCTGGTCTTCAGAAGGTGCAGCTTCCAGACAGTTGTCAAGGGCAGCCCTACATAGAACACATTGCAGTAGTCTAGCTTTGAGATTACAAAAACATGGATGATGATGGCCAGATCTCTCAGAAAGGGTCACAGCCTTCTCACCAGATGTTGAGTATCCAGGTGCAGTAGTGTATTCAAGAGCACTCCAGTGCTCTGACCTGGAGTGACAAGGGAAGACTGAACCCCATTAATGAAAGGTATCCTAATCTCTCCAAAAGTCAAGTGTTTTACCCACTCATCTTCTCTGTCTTGCTTTGATTCAGTTTCAGTTGGTTCACCTGTATCAGCCTGGCAATGGGAAAGGACAGGAACTGTGGGGCATTGGACAGAGGAGAAAGAGGGACAGGTGGGTGTTATCAGCATACTGATGGCATCTCACTCCAAAACTCTTTACAGTCTCATCCAGTGGCCTCATACACATTGAACAGGAGGGGCAACAAGATGAAGCCCTGAGAGATCCCTACTAGGAAAGTCACAAAGGTGTGATAAGTGTTCACTACCCTCTGGGACCTCACTGCTAGGAAAGAGCAGAACCAATTTAAAGCAGTCCTTTGGATACTCACCGGGTCATATAAATGCTGTTTTGGCGTGTTGTGGTCAGCTGTATCAAAGACCACTGTAAGAGTGAGTAAAATCAGAAAGGCACAATTTCCCCAGTCAATCTTCAGGGTAAGATGGTTGGCCAAGGCTACAAGCACAGGCTGCACTATATTCAGAACAAAAGCCCCATTGATAAGTGTCCACGAAACCAATGGCATCCAGAGGCTGCAGCTGTCAGGCAACCACCCCTTCAGTGATCTTCCCCAAAATGGAGAAGTTGGAGATGGGGTAATAACTGGCTGGAGAGTCAATATCAAATAAGTAGGGGCTGGGACAATCACAGACTTAAGAACGTCAGGCACCTTACCCTCCCAAGCAATGACACCAGTCTCCTCCAGCTGGCTTTTAGAAGCCAAGATTGTCATAGGTCTCGTTCACAACTGGTTGCCCTCATTTCCACACCCTGTGCATCAGTGAGTGATAGCAGTTTAAAACAATCCATACGCACAGGACACAACTGAGTTTCCTCAGCCCTGAACTTCGACTACTCCAAAAGTGGTGGTTTCCAAGGCATACTGAACATGGGCGATTTTTGCCTGCAAAGTAGGTAACAAACCTGCCATAGCAGAATAAAGAAGATTGTAAGTAGGTGGAGACCAGTTGGATTCACTACCCTTTCACAGGAGGACACTTTGGAGATACTGGTCCACTATTACATTTGCAGTGGCAATAGAGGAAAAAAGCTTATTTGCCACTGCCACATCATAGGGCTTTAAAATCTATGCCATGGCCAGCTTTGGCATGGGTTGAGAACCACCTGTGCTGTAGCCATCTAGCCTCCCACTTAAGCTGCTTCAAATCCCCTGTAAACCTGGGGGATTGTGCCACTGCAGCAGTGGGAGTGGATGTTTGAGTGCCACTGTGTCTGTGGCCAAGAGTGGGACAATTAAAGCTCTTGCATTCCTTCCTCCATTTGTAGCACATATACCTGACATGGAACACCTGCAAAACCCATGTCCCTGTACACTACAAGATTGTTTTATCTCTAATTAGTGTTCTAGTTAGTGGGGTAATCACATTTATGTAGTTTGTTTTTTGGCAAGTAAAAAAGAGATGCTGTCAAGTCAGGTAATGCCCCAGCACTATCACCAGGCCATAGTGGAGTCAAAGTCTCTGTTGACCCTCCTGTGAGGCAGCTCTTCCCAATAGTGGTTGACATTTTAAGTGTCTCTCCTTCCTCTGTGAAGTACATTTATCACATCAGTGCTCTGTGCTAAGGCTTTTTCAAAAGGATCTGAAGGGTGAGTGAATCCCTTATAAAGCTTTTCCTCTTAGAAGTTCAGGAATATTGTAGCAATTTCTGAGAGGGTTAAGACTGGTACGTTAGATCTGCCTGTGTAAGTACTGTGGTAAATGGCATAGTCCAGAGCTTCTGTACCATTTTCACTTTTATCCTCTGAGAAGAGAGGAAGGAAAGAATTTTATTCTTGTAGTTTCTGTAGTTGCATTTCCCTGTCCAGTACCAAGTGGATCTACATTTAACAGACATTTCAGGGTTCAGGCTGAGGACTGCTGGTGCCTCAGGACTGAAGAACCAAACACCCTTGGCACTATGTAAAGACTTCTTGGCACTACTTATTTTCTTTCTACAGGTAAAGCTCGCAGTTCCTCAGCAGGCTCTACTGTCAGTTTCCTACATTCATACTAAAGCTTCTGGTATTGGATACCTTGATGCAAAGTTTCAGAGCGCCCAGCATGAATGCCAGAGTGCTCTGTACCATACTCGGTGGTTTTGAACCATATCCAGATATGGTTTAAACAGCCCCAGAATTGTGGTGTTTGCTCTTCTAATCCTGTTCATGGTACTGGGCAACTGGATAGTATCTAACCAGACTTTCAATATGCTTAGTTTTTCATTGGAAAACTATTGTCCTCAGGAATCAACTTCATCTATATGAAGGGCATAGGTATTAATTAGGACACAGTCAAATAGCTTGATATACTTTAGTATTCTTGTGCCCATGAAATTATGTAACCCTGGTTGCAGTTTTGTTAGAAAAAAGACGTCCATGTGCTTTTTGGGAATTTTATTACACTTCAATAAAAATAAAATCAGTTAACTTTTCATTGAAACTGACTAGTAGAACTCTTACTCAACCGACTGAAATTAGACTCTTCAAATCAAGGTTGCAATTGAAATGGAGTTAGCGGTTAACAACCATATGGAACAGAATTAACAATTGATGAAATCATTAAGTAAACACAAGTTTCACATCACATGACTGATTTCATGCAAGCACTAACCATGGAAACTGAAGCGGGCATAGTTCATTTCTCACCTTTTGGAGCTCATTTACTGTTTCCATTTACTGAGTGACGTATATAATTGGTTCTCCCCTGACTAGATTGCTCATGTTCAGACAGAATGGTAAGGAGCTCTCAGTTCCCCCTTTAAGGCCAGAGTAAATTTACACAGACACATGTTGACAATAATAGTGTCTATGCTCTAGAAAGCCAAAGGACTGCATCTGCTCCCTAACTATTGCTTGATCCTTCTTCCCTTTCCCCTTGCTCAGTCCAGTCTGGCTCTTAATAGTCCTGTATTTTTCCTAGTTTCCTTTGTGCTTAATTGAACAATAGGTATTTAAATACATAATTATATTAATACCATTCTATTACCTATGTTCATAATATTACCATTTCCTATTAAAACCCAGTATTTTAATAATGCAGTTTACTTTTCATAATGCATATATTTATTTTCCAATCTGCACCATTAAGAACAACTAGCCAATTGCCCGTCAAGAATGACTGGAGGGGAGGAGGGGGCTGGGATGGAGTGGCCCCATGCTGCCTCTTGCAGGGAGCGGGGTGGGGAAGCCAAGGCCAGCAGCGCTGGCCTCGGCTCCCCCACCCTCTGTTCGGTCCTTGGTGCTGCTTTAGAATCATGGCGGCACTCCCACATGCTTGGAGCACTCTGATTGGCTGTTTCTGTCAGCCATTCAGAATGTGAATAAAGCATTATGGACAGACACTTAGGCTTTTATAATATTAGAATTTTAAATCAGTTTCAATTTCAGTAGGTTCCCTTTGGATTCTCACTGCACTAGCCTCTGGGTTGCAGATGGTTCAGGGCAGATATCTATTTGTTCATCAGTTGGTTTCATTTCCATGTGAAAAGAGGGAAAGTTCCTACTTAGCTTTCCATACAATTCAACTTTTAAACCAAACCTTTCCTTAAAGACAGGTTCTACTCTAGATTTTAAAGTGTTTGTGCAGTTGCTAATGGCTAACCTGCTGCTGCCATGAGACCATTTGTTAAACCTCACTAGAAATGGACAGTTAAACTGAGTTAAAATTCCAGTTTGTTTTTAGAGCTGTTATTTTTCTTTTTAAGGTTTTTCTTTCCAAATGCAATGAAAACTCTGCATCTTTGGTATTGCCACTTATGTTCATATACAATTATTTTACCTACATTCTTTTGCTTTTTTCCTAAGCAGCCATCATTGCACAGGATACTTTGCTGCTTCTGAAATTTGGCAGTGTGGCTCTGTAGCTCTAGATATCAGACAATAAACAACGTACTTTAAGAACATTTCAGATTTCCATACGTGACTCTCTGGAGTCTAATTGCTCCTTCACCATGGTGTTGTGTCATGGGATATCTTTGAAGGTTACTATGGCGTGTGCACATATTGTGTCCTATTTGCATATTTCAGCTAACACATCTCACCATGTGTGCTTGGTTTTCTTTTAGGTCATTTTTAAATGAATTAATGGAGTGCATTGTCTCTGAAGAAATTGAAGGAATTGTTAGTCTTGCAGCTGCAGCATACATAATTGTTGTAATCAAAGGTCAGTCAGCTACTTTTTTTCCTCCAGTAAAGGTGTCTTCTGTGTGGCACATATATTAAAGATAAGTTTTATTATAAAGCCTAATGTGAGAACTTTTTTTTTCTTGTTGTTGAAATGATGTATTGCTAAATCAGCTATGTTGATTTTTCATCCAATCATTTCAAACAGGAAAGCACAAGGCTTCTCTTCTTAAGGATGTTGCATCTGCCCTTCAAAAGAAACTGATGACATATAAGGAAGTTGCAATGGAAGTATCTAGCAGCACTGAAAGGTAAATGTGTTGTAGGAAATAAAATCACCAGCTTCTGTACATGATTAAAGACGCTTCTTCGATCAACACAATCCAAAATGGGCCAAAATGCAGCAGGCTATCAAATCCCATCAAAAGCCTAAATTTCCTTGTCCTGTTCCCTGGTTGAATAATAATCTGCTTTATATATTTATTTTGTTATTTAAATTTTTCATTTAAAATTTATTCTGAGTATTTCAGTATCTAGAGTCCACTATTTCCAACGTCACCAGCAGCAACTGTAGAGAAGCAAAAGCTCTGTTTGCATCTTGGCAGAAGAGATGATGATTTTGTTACTGAGACTGAACAGAATACTTTTGTAGCAATGCAAGTGTTGTGGCATTTTGAGAGGTAAGAATTTTTTAGGCTGATATCTTTTAATGGACCGACTATGTAAGTGGGATAAATTTAAACAAGCATGCGACTGTTAAGAGGTTGGAGGAAGAATGCTTTATATCTGCAGGCTTGTCTAACTTTATCCCAACTACATAGTTGGTCCAGTAAAAGATATCACCCTAAGAAATCCTTGTCTTGCCTAATTTCTGGACCATCACAGCTATAACATCACCAGGGATCCTGGTTTTCCCTGATTAAAAATCGCAAATTCTCTGACAAAGAATTGCAGATTCTCTGATAAAACAACCCGAAATCTGTGATTAAAATTAAAGCCCCCCACCCCCATGCTGCTGATGCCCCTCACTCTCCCCCACCGCCTCCTCAGCCCTGCTGATGCCCCTCACTCCACCCACAAGAGCGCCCCCCCCCCAGCCCCCCACACACACAGGCACAGACATGCAGACACATCCAAGCACAGACACTGACACCCACCCCAGCAGGTAAGTGCATGTGGGGGGAAGGGATGGGGCTGGGGGCAGATTGTGGGGTGGGGAGTGTGTTCCTGTGCCTGCTCCCAGGAACAGGGCTGGGGGGTGAGGGCAGGGGTGCCCCTCTATGGGCCACACATGCCGGCTGGCTGGCTGGGGGGGGTTCGCCCAGTGGCCACTGCTGCACCCTGTGCTGCTTTCCCGCAGCTGACTGCACGGCTCCACGGGCAAGCGGCGCAGGGCACGGCTGCAGTGGTGCAGTGGTAGCTGATAGGTGCAGGCCACACACTTGCTGCCCGCCCACCTGGCTGGTTGGCTGGCCGGGGGGTGGAACTCGCATATGGTGGCCACCATGTGCAAGCCCCTGCCACTAGCCAGCTGGCACACAGCTGCCACCACCCCAATCCAGCTCCACAGCAAGCAGTGGCGGCACGGGGGTGGTAGCAGTGATAGCGGTGTACTGGAGAGGGTGGGGCTTGCACACAACAGCTGCCACTACCCTGCTCTGCCGCTTGCCTGTAGAGCTGTGGCCATGGACGGGAAGGTTCGCATATGGTAACCTCCACTGTACCGCCACGCCCTGTGCTGCCTTCCCGTGCACGGCAAAACAGCTCCTTTTCCCCGCCAGCTGGCAGTCACGCAGCCACCACTGCCGCCACCAACCCATGCCGCCCCTGCCACTTTTGGAGCCAGCACAGGGTGGTTGCGGTTGTGTGCTGGCCAGCCGGTGGGCAGGAGGGGCTCACACATGACAGCTGCCGCCACCTCATGCCACCACTTGCCTGTGGAGTCATGCAGCTGGCTGTGGGAAGGCAGTATGGGGCAGCAATGCAGTGGCAGCCGTCGTGTGCAAACTTGGCCGGCCGGCTGGTGCATGTGCAGCCTGTAGAGGAGCACCCCTGCCCTTGTCACCCAGCCCGGCTCCTGGGAGTGTGCTGAGGTGGGGGGCAGGGAGGCGCCAAGGTGTACCTCCTGGGGCTGGCACAGCCCTGTCCTGCAATCCCCAAGCCCCACTTATCTCCAGGGGTGAGGGGTGAAGACAAGCAAGCTTGAGTCTGAGCCCAGCCTTGGCTGACTCAGAGCCTCAGGCCCTGCCCTTCCCCCTCTCCCTGCCCCTCCAGGCAGGGCTGAAGGTTTCCTGCCCTTTTTGCAATGAACTCTTGCAGGCTGGAGCTGTGCCAGCCTACAGGAGCTCTTTGCAGAAGCAGGAAATCCGCGGGTTTCCCTGTTGAAAGGGGGAATAGTATTTTCTCAGATAAAAACAGGAAATCTGGTTTTCTCTGTTTTTCCATGGGAAACAGAAAACCCAGATCCCTGAGCATCACTCTTGCACTACTGTGGCACTTTGACTACAGTAATATAGTGGTACTAGGTGTGGACAGAAACAGCACCTTCCATCAGGAGTACTATAACGTTGCTGTGAAAGCATGCTCTTCAGCCAGGGGCAGTAGAGAGTTACATAATCTTGTGAGTCTACTCCCCTACCCCACCAGGGGACAGGAGCCTATCATGAGCCCAATCAGAGGTTCACTGCCAACTTGCTGCTCCCTTTGCAGGGCATGGCAAGCAAAGTTGCTGCCCAATAGAGACCAGACTCACTCACAGCTTGACCCCACACTCACAAATGCAGCCCAACCAGAACCTGGGCTGTGACTGAGCTGGATCCTAACTGGGCTATATCTGTCAGTTTGTTTGTTTTGTGTTTTTTAAGGGTTTAAAAAAGGTAGGGAATACCTGGCACAGATGCCAGAGCGTGACACACGAAGGCATTTTGTTTGGCATGCGTGCCTCAGGGTGGACAGTGGAAGGGGCAGGAGCTGCGCTGCCACAAGGATTGGGCCCCTCACAGTTCTCCTGCCATCTGTCCCTGGCACGCCAGCATTTACAAGTTGAGGTTGCAGGTGTTTTTGGCACTCTGCCCAAAAACATTGCCAAACCCGATTTAAAATAACAGAAGAACTCCATGCTTAAGACCTAATCTAACTGGGAACTTTGGTTCAGGGTACTTGCATCTTCCCTGAAAGCTTTTGGTACTGCCATACAGGATACTGGACCGCTGGTCTGCTCTAGTATGGCAATACCAACAGTCTGCTAGTTTTCTCACTGTGTGTTATGTGGCTGCCATGTGACTTATTAGATCAGATTGAGCTTTGTTTTTTGTAAACTACATATATTTTTCTTCTAATTATTACATCTTTCTCATTCTGTGTGACTGAAAAATATCTTTAGTTAGAACTGGCTGTAAACTGGTTCTTAGGTCATTAGTTTAGATGAGCTGATATAACATCAACTGTAATACATTAACTCTTCTCAAAGCTTAAGTGTTATTACTTTCATACCTGTATACATCATTTCAAAGTGTCAGCCCTTGGGAAATGACCTTATCCCCAGGTGGATTTAATTTGGGATTTGACTACATTCCCTTGGAGTTTCCTATTCTGTTGCAGCATCTTAATTTTGAGCTATAAGCCAGGAGAAATGTGTATGTTACTATTCTAATATTATAAAAGCCTAAGTCTGTCTGTCTGTCCGTCTATAACGTTTTATTCACGCTCTGATTGGCTGACAAACAGCCAATCAGAGCACAAAGAAGCATTCTGACAGAAGGCAGCTCACAGCCACGATGGTGGGGACACGGGATGGAGCTGTGCTAGCTTCGCCCCCCTGTTCTGCTCCCAGCAACAGAGTGGACAGAAGGGGGAGTGAGGCCAGCAGGGCTGGCCTCGAACCCCGCACCCTGCCCTGCTCCCTGCAGGTAACATGGGGGGGGTGGCGGGCCTGAGTGAGGGAGAAGCTGGCCTGCCACAGTGGGCCTAATGTGGGGGGTGGAGAGTAGGGCGCACTGTGGCATTGGTGGTGACAGTGGGGCCAGGGGAGGACTGGGCCCAGCCAGGCCTGATGGAGAGGGGAGGGGGGAAGCGAGCCCAAGCCAGGGGAAAAGCTGGCCTGCCATGAGGAAGGGGGGGGGGGGGGGGGGGTGTCAGTAGGCCTGGCCCAGCCCAACACAGTAGCTGTGGGGCAAGGGGAGGAGTGAGCCTCCTCCCCCCGTCAGGCCCAGGCCCACTCCTCCCCTTCCCCCATGTCAGCGCTGAGCCCACCCCTCCTGTCCCCACACCACTGCCTGGTCAGCCCCGGCCTGCTGCTCCCCCTCCGTCCCCTGCCGCACTGGCCCAGCTTCTCCCCATGCTCAGGCCCAGTCCTCTGCTGCATCAGGCCTGAGCCCACTCCTCCATTCCCCCTGCTGCTGTGGCAGGGAAGTGGGGAGTGGGCCTGGACCTCATGCAGCAGGAGGGAAGGGAGAGTGGGCCCAGATGGGGCGGGTATGGGGCTCTGTCCCCACCCACTCTGCCCCCAGCCCCATCATTTTTTGACAGGCAATTGGCTAGTGGTAAATAAACATGTAGAAGTCCTGTTTGCTGGAGTATCTATCTCAGGTGCTGCTCTTAAAACAGAAATTATCACTCCTTCCAGGAGTACAAGTTTTCCTTATTATTATTATCTAGCCTTCTATCTCCGGCTGAGTTAGCAGTTTGTAGCCCTACGGGTCTTGTTTAAAATATGCTGTTCACTGCACTTTCTAAATTCTGGACAGCGCATTGTAGGTTGAACAAATTTTCTAAAGAGTAATAGCATGCACACACTAATCTACTCTACAAACTGCTCATATTTATTCTTATCTAGAATTCACAGCTTCCTTCATATTATTCATATACCTAAAATACCTATACTGTTGAAGGTTAAACATGAATATTATCATTTTTTCCATTGTGCAAATCAGCTATGAAATGGGAGAATATAAGAAAAAAAAATTTACGTTCTGTTTGATTAGCATTTCAATATATGGGCACCACTATTAAATCTAGCAAACATCTGTGCTGAGAAAATGTTTCCCTTATGTTGTTATCATGTAGATGTCTTTCCAGGCCCTCCATTGCCTTTTCGTTGCAGCTGTACTTTAAAACAAATTATTTGGAAGTTATATTTATTTGTGTACAGTTCTCTGCTGACAAACCCAAATAGTAAAGGCCATTTAGTATAACTTACGTTAAAAAAAAAAGAAGTTTTGGGCAACTTAAAGTCATACTTAGCAATGTCTTATTTTTCAGTTTGCTAGTATTGCATGATGCAGTTTTGCAAATGCATTACTCTTAAGATATAAATATTAAAATTATGTAAATAGTATCCTGTAGTAAAATTGTGGTACTTCATGAGGCCCCAAAGAAACCTCTGTGCTCTTGCATTCTGATTGAAAGGGAAATTTCTGTCTGACCTTGAGGAGATGTAAACCAAAACAGTGTAGTAAATAAAATGACTGAATTACCTTTATATTTGCTGTTTGGAGCCCTTGCAAGGAGAATAAACCTTGCTTATATAACTTATCCTTAGAGTACTACAAATAACTAATGTTGCAAATTCTGGGAAATTAATACCTGGGACACACAGCTGTGATAATATCTGTTTCAAATGATTATTCCAACCATCAAGAAGTCAAGTCTGCAATAATTAAGTACTGTTTGGAGACAAGCCAAATGTCCCCACTGTGGTGTTTTAAGGATAATTTAAAGCAGGATGAGTGAAATGTTGTGAGAATACATATGCAAAGATTATGTGAGATGAGAGATCTACAGCACAGTCAGTGCAAGGAAATGGAGAGAGTGCAATAAGTGTAAAGCTAGAAAAGGCAGTGATCTTTCTTGAGAGTTTAGGTAATAAGCAGGGATCCAGGTTTTTCATTTGCTGCAGGAAAATGTGGATTTTCTCTTTTAAAGGAGAAAAATGTGGGGCACTGGCAGGGATGGGGGGGCAGGAAACTCTGGGCCAGGACTGAGGGGCACCAGCAGGGATGGGGGGCTGTGGCTTGGGAGTGAGGGCCAATGGCATGGGCAGGGGCAGGGCACCAGTATATCAGGGCTGCTCAGAGCAGCAAGGGGGACAGCCGCAGCTAGACCCTCATCCTGGTGAGCAAAGTGGCCAGGGAGAGTTCTGATTTTCCATGATAAAAACCCCCCAAAATCAAATGCCAAAATATATAGGTATTTAGAATTTATATCTGTCTGTCTGTCCCTATCGCTCTTGCGTGTGGCTCACAGTATGGCGTGGCTCCAGCCAGTGCTGCATCAAAAATGGTGGGCGGGGAAAGAGTCCCGCCACCCACTACCCCATGCCACGTCCCAGGAGCAGGGGTGGGGAGCCCACCCACTGACCCGTGCTGCTGCCACGTTATGTCCGGCCATGTGCAAGCTTCCCACCCCCAAAGCTTCCCACCCCCCTGCTCTTGGGAGGTGGCAGAGTGTGGGGGTGGGGTAGCGTGGGGCCGATGTGGAGCAGGGGGGCGTAGGGCTGGATGTTGGGGGGTGCATGGCTGGATGTGGAGTGGCAGCAATGTGGGCCAGTGGGTGGCTTGCGTGCAAGCTTCCCCCCCGCTGCTCCTGGGAGGCGGCAGCAGCACAGGGTGGTGTGTGGCGGTGCTTTGTCCCCGCCCTGCAGCCCCCCGTCATTCTTGATGGGCAATTCGCTAGTTTTATTATAATGGTTGAGGCACTGGTAGGCTTCCAAACTGCTTTACAGCTGTAAATATATCAGTAAAACATTGTGTTCAACTGATACCTACATATATATAGCGGTGTTTCATTTCAATTATGGAAACATGGATTTGGGGTTTTTAAATCGGAGAATTTGGGATTTTTAAACGGAGAAAACCAGGATCCCTGGTGGTAAGCCCAGTTCCCTCAGCCTCTCCTCATAAGTCATGTGCCTGAGGGCCCAAATAATTGCTCACCCCTGAGATAAGTAATATGCAGATAACTAAAATGAACAGTGGTTTATTTATAAAGAATATTTTAATATATTTAAATTGATATGATAATTGTGCTTCCATTTCCCCTTTGAAAGCAGAGAACCAGTAAGATCATGTGTAATGCTTAATGCTGATTTATAAGGGAAAACTTTTTATTAATTTTGAAAGGCAAGAACCTAAATGGGTATATACTACAGCATAGCTACAAGTGAACAAGCAGAAATGAAAATGTTGGAAAAAGTTTCATCATTTTTGGTGCATTCCAATAGAGAGATATTTAATTCCTTAAACTAATAATGAATAGCTTTTCAAAGATACTAGATACTAGAAGTTGCAATATGTTGAAAAGCATTAATATGTATATATATTGCCTGTCTTATCTGCTGCTCACTGATTTATTTGTGTTTTCAGAATCCTGTATGAATCTTCTATGAAAATTTTGGATGAACGCTTAAAACCTTGACCACAGAATTGGCTTCAAGTCGTGATACTTAAAAGGAGGGTGTATTGATTTCTTTAAAAGCCAAAAACAGGATGTTACCTTGAAAAACTTACTTAGCACAGCATTGAATTCTAGCCACCTAGAATGCTTGTATAATGGTAGCTTGTGTTTTGTACATATGTAATATTGAATATTTTAGCAAGTGAAAAAGATATTTCAGAACAAATCAGTCTCTTCCTACTCCCTTAATAGCTAAAAATAATTGTGCAGAATTATCCTTTTTAAAATATTCATAAATGCTTTTGTATATACATAAATAATGTGCTTGTAAACACTTTGAAATTACTATGAGTGGGTCATTCTGGACAGAATCTATACTTTTTTAAAGAGATCAGTATCTTTTTATACTTAAAAATAGTATTAATAAAATGACTGAACTATCCCTTTCAATAGCATTTTCTTAACTCTTTTGACACTGAGAGTTGTAAAAAGTAAAATAGTAAAGTAGGAGTACCTATGGAAAAGGGGTCTATATTTCATGTATCCCTTTTGCAAACGTTGAATACCCATAACAGCGATATGTATTGAGTATATGGAAATACCACAGATACACTTGATTCATAAAAAACCCAAAATGTTTAATTTTATAATGAACAGAATGAAGGGGCTTGTTTGTATGTGGTATTCTTTCTTGTACTGGAAAGCGCTGGTGATGTTCCTGAAAGAATAAGAATGAAAGCCAGATGCAGAATCTTTATATATCCTGTATTTACTCAAATCCAAGAGGAGGCTTATTTTCCCCAATCAACGTAGGGGGTGCAAAGGCTGAAGCTGTAATGGAGTCACTACCTTCCCCAGGCTGGGGTGGCACACGCAGTGGAGGAGAAGGTTTGCTGTGGGGGAGGGGGGCATGAGGAGGAGACCTGAGATGTGCAGTTTGGGATGGGAGGGGGACGAAGAGTCAAGAATCGGGTCTGGAGCTGCCATCACCTCTTCTGTCTAGCTCAGCCAGAGCCAGGGTTGCTGCTGCCTGCCCTGGACGCAGAACAGAGAGTAAGCAGTAGAGGGGTGAGGGGGCATGTGGGTGGGGGGCAGTGTGTGTTGGGGGGGGGGATGAGTGGCTGGGGGGGCGGTACCTTTGAGGGAGGCAAATGGGCATAGGGAAATGGCCCCTTGTACCTTCCTTCCCCCACACAATTTTTCCCACCGTAGCGGTGTGGAGAATGAATTCATGATGACCCTCCAATAATTCTATATGTCAAGAATTATAACAAAATGTATAAATCTTCCATGTCTAGAATCTAATTATGGAGGGGGGTTATCTTGCATTGAAAGTCTTCTTGGATTCTAGTAAATACGCTAACTTTACTAACCAACTCAGTGGATCCCTGAATTTCTGTGGAACTTTCATACCCATTGTTCACAGAAATTATTCTAGTGACTGCACTATGGAAAAAGTCAAATTGTGTGAATATAAATGATACTGATATAAATTCATGAGGTAATTTATTTCTGCGTACAAAATATGCAGTTACTTTGTTACACTTGTACTATTATCATTTAATATAGATTAGAATTGTATGTCTGGCTACACCTTAAGAGGTACCATTCTTAATTTGGGTTTGGCTCTGGTACTAGATTCACCAGCAGTTTAAACCAGTATCTGTCCTTTCTACAAAAACTTCAATTGTTGTTGTATTTATTTTTACCAAGAAAAGTTCTGAAAATCTCTGCTCTTTCAAACTGAATTACGCTCCCCTCCAATTCAGTGCACACTAAACATCCACAAAAGGATTTCATCATGGAATAGGTAGAGCATTTTAAGTTTAACCATAACTTGCCTCATGTTACTTTTCCCATACAGACAAGCCTTGAATAGTCCTCAGGAAACTGAAATATAATCATTTTTTCATCTTCCAAACAGCTTTCAAATTGTTTGTAACAAAGTTGGTCAGGTTTGTATCAGCAAAGCCTACATTGGTGTGGGTAAATGAGGTCCAGATCAGATCAACACCAGTTGTACATTGTACACAGCAACATCCTTGGCCAAAAGGGTTTGGGACATCACAGAAACTTATCTGTAAAGCTTCTATCAACACCATTATAAGAGGCTTCATTTTCTGGCCTTGTTCCTCTGCATCTCTTTGTAAGGCCATGGTACTTGTTGCTAGGTTTGTCCATAGTTAGGAGGCCTCAGCCAAAGCTGCAGAAATGTAGGTGAAGGAAGAGACCTCAGAAACCGATGTATGAGTGACCATAGCATGAACCTTTGTAGATGTAGCGATAGCTTGGTCAGCAAAGTAAAGCAAGTCATCCATATGTTTAACTAGAGACAGTCAAACAGAACACAAGGATAAGGAAGAACCATACCTCAAATAATCTAAATACACTATATTACAGCTTTATCTTAAAATAGTAAAAGTAGTAATTAACATAACCAGAAGTACTTAATGTTATTTTGGTATAATAGATGTATTTTTGTTAGAATGCTTAGATAATTTGTAAAAACAGCAGCCTTCACCACCATAAGGTAAGGTGAAGAAGTAACAAACCAGTGTGAAACAACTGTCCACAATGGAAAAGGAAAGGAGATTTAAAAAACAAAAACTCTTCGTTTTGCCTTCCCAAAAATAAATCTCAACTAATTGACACCTTCCAGGCCCACCAGAAATCTAGTTCAGTTCAGTTTGAAATATATTTAAATAAAATAAAACTAATCATTAGAATATTAGAACCAGCTATCTATAAATCTGGGGCATAGGCTGGAAGGAAATTTAGACTTTTACTTTTGGACTTATCCAGAGTCAGCAAACCAACTCAAGTCCACAGGGAAACAAAAGCCTGGCCAGCAGACCTGTTTCTTCCCTGAATCGAAGGTTAAGTAAGCATTGTCTTTATTAATTCAAATAAGTTTTTGCTGCTTTCAAGTTGTGACTAGACTGTTCTTACTGGTCAATCCATCTCCTTTCATCCCCAGTTAAAATTTAGTGTAACTTGTTATCTGGCAGGTGTTCCAAGTAATGATCTCCTAAATATTCTATTTAAACCATAGCTTTCTATGTATTATTCACTATTTGCTCTTTCTAATGTCAGGCTCAGATAAATTTTCCATCCAGATTGGAGAATGAAATGTTTGATCATTTCCTTTTTTGGGATTTTTTTCTTCTCTGACCTATTCAACTAAAGAATCCTTCAAGTACTTCCATGGTAGTCCCTTCCTGTTCCAGAGAGAGATGGCCCAGAGCTAGCCCAAAGCAGCCAAAGCTTTGAATTACACCACCTCTCTGGGTAACCTGTTCCAGTGTTTTGCTACCCTCCTAGTGAGCAAATTCTTCCTAATATCTAACCTAAACTTCCCTTGCTGCAACCTGAGACCATTGCTCCTTTTTCTGTCATCTGCCACCACTGAGAACAGTCGAGCTCCATCCTCTTTCAAACCCCCCCCTTCAGGTAGTTGAAGGCTGCTATTAAATCTCCTCTCAGTCTTCTCTTCTCAGACTAAATAACCCCACTGCCCTCAGCCTCTCCTCAGAAGTCGTGTGCCCTGGCCCCCTCACCATTTGTGTTGCCCTCCATTGAACTCTCCAATTTGTCCACATCCTTTTGTTGTCATCGTCGGCAGTCCCTCAGAGTTGAGGATGATGTCTGTCAGGCTTGATGGGTCTTCGAGCCCAATTCTGGACACACATTCTTCAGCAATGGGGGCATGTTGTGCGGGGGAGTGGAATTCACAGCCCCAGGTTGGTCTCCTCCTTCCTCTGCAGCCGCCGTTCTGCCTCAGTATCAAGCCATTGGGCCTTGAAGTGATGCGTGCCTTGGTGGACCAGGTGGCATCACACTGAAAGTCAGCAGCCTGTTCCTCTCAGCCGTTGGTGTCAATGCCTCTGTGCTTGAGGCTGACCTTGAGTGTGTCTTCATACTGTTTCCTTTGGATGCCCTTTGAGCATTGGCCAACATTGGAAAGCTGGGAAATGAGAATCTGGTGGGGGAGGAGGTTCTCGGACATCCGGGCTCAGTGGCCTGTCTATCAGTGTTGATTTCTCCAAGAGCAAGGCTTCGATGCTAGTGGACGCAGCTTCATGGAGGATGCTTGCACTGGTCCGGCAGTCCTCCCATTTGATCCCCACGATTTGGCGCAAGCACCACTGGTGAAAGCTCTCGTGGGTTTTAATGTGGCGTTGGTAGACGGTCCAGGTTTCACTGCAGTAAAGGAAGGTGATTAGCACGACAGTCTTGTAAGCCAGGACCTTCGTTGTGTTGTATAATATTTGCTGCTTGCTCCCGAGTGACCAGCTGTCATTTTGGAGGAGTACAGAAGTACTAAATGTTCTAGCTCACAGATAAGCGGCCGCAACCTTGCGCTTTACAAATTGGCAGCCACAGCTATTTTATAACCAACTATGCTTTTGCCGTAACTGTTAAGCAACCACGCATTTGTCATAGTTAGTAAGCGTAGCTAATAAGCACTACCTCAAACCCCCAGAAGAGACCACCATATAAGGGAATGAACAGAATAATGAAAGCCAATTGGTTCGCACTAAAAATTGGGGCAGTCTTATAAAACAACCAAGGAATCCGGAAGAGCGCACTCCGGAGTCCGAGACTGAACGAACAGGGTGGAATCTGGCCAATTCTATCCCAGTCTCACGAACGCCCACTGATATCCAAAACCCAGGGCGATCCCTCTGTGTCCTGAACGAGTGATCTCTCCCAGGGGAGCGAATAACTGCAGTATCTGTAACAGCTTTAAGAGAACTGAGCCTCACTGCCAACATGAGTACAAAAATAAAACTTTTTGCATTACGCTTTAAGTGCCAAGGGACTCTGCCTCTGTGTTATTACCTCCTCGTTCTTGCCCAGGGCGTTTTACTCACACCGCCCGTGACACGTTGATTTCCAAAGGTCTCTATTTTCAAAGACACATTGTCACAGCATGAAGGCAGCACTGGCACAGCTGACCCAGTGCTGGACTCATCAATGGTAGCCCGTTGAAAGAGGTGGCTGCCAAGATATGGAAAGTGTTCCATGTACTCCACTGGATTCTCTCCAATTTGTCCACATCCTTTTGTAGTGGGGGGGGGCCAAAACTGAACACAGTACTCCAGATGTGGCCTCACCAGTGCTGAATAGAGGGGAATAATCACTTCCCTTGACCTGCTGGCAACGCACCTACCGATGCAACCCAGTAGGCCATTAGCCTTCTTGGCAACAAGGGCACACTGTTGGCTCATATTCAGCATATTGTCCACTGTAACCTCCAGGTCCTTTTCTGCAGAGCTGCTGCCCAGCCAGTCAGCCCCCAGCCTGTACTGGTGCATGGGACTGTTCCGCTCCAAGTGCAAGACTTTGCACGTGTCCTTGTTGAACCTCATGAGATTCCTTTTGGCCCAATCCTCCAATTTGTCTAGGTCTCTCTGAATTGTAGCTCTACCCTCCAACGTATCTACTACTCCCCACAGCTTGGTATCATCTGCAAACTTGTTGAGGGTGTACTCTGTGCCATCTTCCAGGTCATTGATGAAGACATTGAACAAAACTGGGGTTGGTCCTCGAGCACTCCATGTGATACTGGCTGCCAACTAGACTGTCTGAGTCTGATGCTCCAGCCAGTTTTCTATCCACCTTATAGTCCATTCATCCACCCAGTACTTCCTTAGCTTGGCTGCGAGAGCATTGTGGGGAGACCATATCGAAAGCTTTGCTAAAGTCAAGGTATAGCACATCCACTGGTCTCCCTGCATCCACAGAGCCCATCATCTCATCATAGAAGGCAATCAGGTTGGTCAGGCATGACATGTCCTGGGTGAATCCATGCTTACTGTTCCTTATCACCACCACCTCCTCCAAATGCTTAGAAATGGATTCCTTAAGGATCTTCATGATTTTTCCAGGGACTGAAATGAGGCTGATTAGTCTGTAGTTCCCTAGATCCTCCTTTTTCCCTTTCTTAAATATGAGCACTATGTTTGACCTTTTCCAACCATCCTGATCACCAGGGATTTTCAAAGATGATGGCCAATGGCTCTACAATCATATCAGCCAGCTCCCTCAGCACTTTTGAGTGCATCCCATCCATCCCCATGGACTTGTACATGTCCGGTTTTTCTAAATAGTCCTTAACCTATTATTTCACCACTGAGGGCTGCTCACCTACTCTTCAAACTGTGCTGCCTGGTGCAATAGTTTGGGAGCTGACCTTGCCTGTGAAGACTGAGGCAAAAAAGGCATTGAGCACTTCAGCCTTCTCTACATTCTCTGTTACAAGGTTGCCTTCCCCATTTAGTAAGGGGCCCACACTTTCCCTGATCCTCCTCTTGCTAGCAACATACTTGTAGAAACCATCCATATCCCTTGTTAGCTGCAACTCCAATTGTTTTTGCCTTCCTAACTGCATCCCTGTGTGCCTGAACAATGCTCTTATATTCTTCCCTAGTTATTTGTCCAAGTTTCCACTTCTTATAAGCTTCCTTTTTGTGATTTAGTTTAGTAAAGAGTTCCCTGGTAAGACAAGCTGAACTTCTGTCATACTTGCTACTTTTCCTGCACATTGGGACAGTTTGTTCCTGAACCCTCAGTAAGATTTCTTGAAATTAGCCACCTCTCCTGGACTTCTTTTCCCCTTAGACTGGATTCCCAGGGGATCCTGCCTACGCATTCCCTGAGCAAGTAGAAGTCTGCTTACTCTGCTGCTCTCCTTCCTCCTTTTCCTCAGGATCCTGAACTCAATCATCTTGTGGTCACTGATGCCATCCATATTACTACATTCCCCACCAATTCATTTGTTTGTGAGCAGCAGGTCAAAAAGCATGGCCCCTAGCTGGCCACTCCAGCACTTGCACCAGGAAGTTGTCCCCAACACTCTTCAAAAACTTCCTGGATTGCCTGTGCACTGCTGTATTGCCCTTGCAGCAGATGTGAGGGGATTGAAGTTCCCCATGAAAACCAGGGCCTGTGATCGGGAAACTTCTGCTAGCTGTTTAAAGAAGGCCTTATCCACCACTTCCTCCTGGTCTGCTGGTCTGTAGCAGACCCCACCACAACATTGTCTTTGTTGCTTTCCTGTCTGACCCTATCAAAGGCTCACAACAGGCCTATCTCCAGTTTCATACTGGAGCTCTGAGTAATCATATGTCTCTTTTTCATAAAGTGCTACTCCTTCTCCTCTTCTCCCCTGCCTGTCCTTCCTGAACAGTTTGTACCCATCCATGACGGTGCTTCAGTCATGCAAGCTCCCAACAAGTCTCTGTTATTCCAGTCATGTCACAGTTCCGTGACTGTGCAAGGACTTCTAATTCTTCTTGCTTGTTTCCCAGGCTCCGTGCATTGGTGTACAGGCACCTGAGGCAACTAGTTGATTGACCTGATTTCTCAGGAAGTATCAGAACAACTCCCCTGTTGCCCCCTCCTGCTTGCTCTTCCTCCAGGTCTCCTGCTTCCCCACTTACCTCAGGATGACTGGGTTAATCTGTGGTCCATTCCTAACCCAAAGCCATATACATCTTGGGGGGAAATAACTGACTTCAGAATGGCAGTGCAAAGCAAATTTTAACATTATAAGTGATTTGTGCCTGTAACAATACTGTTGACTAAATTTGCCAAATGTGAAATAGTAGATGGATATACTTTCCAAATTGTCTATTCCCCTCTTCCCCAATACAGTATATGAGATTTGCTCTTGCAGCTTTCTCTTTGTTGAAGCTGTGTCATTGCCTGTGAATCCCAGAGCCTAGAAGACAAAGAACTGAATGACCTACATCAGTAGCATTCAAAAAAAGCCAGAAGTGATATTGTTAAGAAGAGGGAGAAAATTAAAAAAAGTCAAGTTCTGACTCAACTTCAGCTGAAAGGATTCCATTACCAAATGTGATGACTACCTGGTAGTTGCAGAACACAAAAGCCAACAAACATAAGCATGAACAATATCACAACAATGTTCCGTATATTCCATTTGCCTCCTATCTATTTCCAAGTGAATTCAAAGTCTTGGTAGTGATTTGTAAGGGCATTAATAAGCTAGATCCAGGTCATTTTAAAAAACACCACATACTGGGGCAGCTATGTTCCAAGACTGTAGAACTAAACAGTGGATTTCCAGGAAGTTGGCAGTACCAGTCTGATGGATCTATCCTCTCCCATTACTGGTTTCTGTTTTCATAAAATATATGGAAAGCTTTCTGGTATTGTCTGCTGTACTGACACTGTATGGTGTCTTATAGTTTCCAGTGGATTAACAAAAATGGTGAATTAGCATTGGAATAAAATGGCTATTTGGGGGAGCTTAATAGGCAAGAACTTTACAGACAAGTCCAATTTCCCAGCAGAGCTCTTGGACTTCAGTCCTTTAGACAATCATTGAAAAACCTGCCTCAAACTTAGATTTTTAAAGAGGCCAGCAAGATGTAATCTACAGCAGAAATCAATCCCCCTCCGCACCCTCCCGGGCCAACCTCCTGGTGTGCCACTACAAGGTAGTGTGGGAGTTGTGACCCAGCAGCCCCAGTCCACTTATCAGCCTCAAGAGTTATTCAGATTGTTATTCAGAATCTGATTCTGGTAACTGCAAAATTGGAGCAAAGTCAAAGTAGCCCATCACTTCTGTCAGAATCTAAAACAGCTTCAGTGGCCTGTCTGCGGTGACCTCTAGTTTCCAATAACCCAGAATCCACTCAGCATTTTTACTGCAGCCCTGCTCCTATTCTGACTCAGGCTAGTGCCACCCACCCGTTTTTACATGGGTACTTGTAAAGTCTGCAACTCATTCTGTTAGTTCTTCTTTTGGGTTCATATATTATTGGGTACATATCTATATCTATCCATCTATCTATCTATCTTTGGGATAGGATCTTTCTGGGTCATTAGGTACAGCCCCCTCTACTCTTGCACACAACCAGGTCATAAAGTTACCAAGCTCCATTATTAAGCTGGCTAAGTTTTATCCTTGTGTCAAACAAGGCTCTCCTGAAACTCTCTGATGATTACAAACAGTCTTCTCATTTAAAGTCTAAGTTTATTCCTAGTCGATTTATATTCTTTTGTTCTTATACCAAGGCAGTCCTTCAGCTTTAAAAAGCTCATTTTATTCCATGTTATACATTTTCAATGTATTTGTATATGACAATCATATCCCTTCCCTTTATCCTGTTGGGCTAAGCTAACCAAGTTCTTTAAATCTCTCATAAGGCTGCCCTCTGATCATGTTAGTAGCATTTGTTTCTGTTGGCACTGGAATTACAAACCAGTCCTGATAACTTGTTCTGGGCAGGCATGACCTTTCTAAATGACTGACCACAACCCCTTCTGTTTGATAATAGGAGAATTTTATTGATACAGTTATAGCAAATGAGACTAATGCAAGCAAATGCAAGCAACCCTACACAGTCCTAGGGTTTCACAAGGAGACTGTATGCCTGGCCAGTACACGAACGCCACCTCATGGTTCTTGCTCGAATCAGGATATCTACAGCCTTGGAATCTGGAGACCAATGCCAAATTACTGCCTTGAAGATCCCTCCTTTTGTATTCTTTTTCTCCTAATGACTCTTCATTTCTGGGTACCATTGATTTGTTTTCCTTTGGTCATCATGTTGTCCACGTTTTGCCCTGTCAGCCTAATCTTTTGTTTCTTTAAATACATCATGTGTATACATCTTAAAGGTCATTCCTTTACCTCCTTGGCTCCCTGTTCTTTCCTCCACAGGTCTGGGCACTGCCTCTCCCTGCCATTGCCACCTCCCTTAATCTCCTGCTTCTGCTGCTGTCACTGTCTTTCCATCCCTTCTGTTGCCCAGCAAGGCTGCAAGGGTCTCTGGGGACCCCCTTCCTCCTCCATCTTCTTCCTGACAATGCCCCTGAGAGATGGAATGGGATATGGATGCTCAGAGGCTGGATAGCTCTGCCACAGGTTTCAAGTTTGTGTATAAAGTGTGATATCACATGTATGCTATATGCTGTCATACTTACAAACAAAATACATAGAGTGGAACCACTTTTATTTCATTTACAGTCCATAACAGCTTGAGTTCACAGGTGTTTTTGAGCAATTAGCACTTTCTTATAAAAATAGTTTGTGTTATTTTAGCTTTACTGTAAATGGATAATAATACTTCAGCATTTTCTGCATTTTTGTTTTATTTTTTTAATCTTTATTTACTCAGGGTGGTACTTGGTTATCAATGTCAATATTCAGAAATGCCCAGGCTTCAAACACTGCCATTCCTGCTTAGTTGCTATGCCTATAAATGATGGGCATACTAGATTACTCATTTGTCTCAGGAAAAGACATTTAAAGGAAAAAGTGCCATCTTTGACAACACAAGTTTAATGAGGCACACTATATTTTGGTTAATTTGCTACTCTGAGCTGCATTAGCAAGTAGTGACCAATTATCAGAAGCTGATAATTTGGTGGGGGAGCAGGTATGGGTAGAAAGTTGGGATGCTGGCAAATTCACTTCATGGAGATGAATTATCCCCATAGATGAGTTAACCAGAGTTTACTGTACTTCACAAAGATATTCATGTATCTGCCTCTGACTTGGAGCATTCAAGATTGAACATATTCCAGGAGAGCTGCTATTGTTCTCTATACCATTTTTACAGGATTACAAATGCAAAATGCACTAATCATAGAATCATAGAAGTAGGGTCGGAAGGGACCTCGTAGATCTTCAAGTCAGGGCAGGAGGAAAACTGGGCTCAAATGACCTCAGCCAGGTAGGCATCAAGCCTCTTCTTAAAGACCCCCAGGGTAGGAGCCAGCACCACTTTCCTTGGAAGTTGGTTCCAGATCCTAGCCGCCCTAACTGTGAAGTAGTTTAAGCTGGGGAGTTGTACTGAGGGGGTCTTTGATTCAATTTGTACAGAATGTTTTAGTTCATTGATACCTGCCTTTGGCAATTAGATTATTGATATCCTGTTCTGCTATTAACCTCATCCATATGTTGACTGTTTTTTAAATAATAAACTGTGTAAATAATTAGACTGTGTGTACTGTGGTGTGTGGGGAAGCCACAAGAAAGCACTCCATGGAGAGGGCCCCAGCCTTAGGGGCTGGGAGGTTGACCAAGGCTATTTAATAGAATCACAGAAGTAGGGTCGGAAGGGACCTTGTAGATCTTCAAGTCCAAAGCTGGCAGTTTTCTTTTCCCTGAGCTATTGTGCAAGGTGGATGATGAAGGGCTCCCTGAGCATGTACAAAACCCCCAGCCAGCATTTTCAACTGACAAAACGTCTCGGAAGCATTCCAGTACCAAGGTAAGAGCAAAATTCAGCACCATTTGTACCTATAAGAAGG